>NC_052027.1:18815820-19123531 GCF_015832195.1 Motacilla alba alba | reverse complement strand
AAAATTTTAGCATTGTGCTTTTGAAGAAACTACTTTCTTAAATATTCCAGATGTTTTTAAGTAATTGATCATAAAATACATGTTCCTTTTAGGATCTCAGGTTAGGGTTTAATTTTCTAGTGCTGACCTTCATGATAAACAATTCAAGGCATCCAAGAAAATGGGCTGATTTTTTGTTTGGGTTTTTTACCAAAAACCTCCACCATCCTCCCAAACTGAGGAGAAAACAAAAATCCAAACAGCAGGACCAGCCCCTCAAGGTTTCAGGTCAACTTGAACTTCTGTGAGGGAAGTTTTTTAATTTTTTTTGTGTGTATAATACCAGTGATTACAAATGAAATCCCTGTGAATTGTTGTTCCAGAGGCCTCGTGGACAGAGAGACTCCAGTTATTACTGGGAAATAGAAGCCAGTGAAGTGATGCTCTCCACCAGGATAGGCTCAGGCTCTTTTGGGACAGTTTACAAGGGCAAGTGGCACGGTGAGTCTTGATCTGGGGGGACAGCAACCCAGGCAAAAGGGATCTTGGGATGCTGGGTGCTCATCTGCCACCAAAGGGAGAATGGATTTAGGGGTGCTGGGTGCTCATCCTTCACCAAGGGAGCAGGCAAAATGGATCTTGGGGTGCTGGGTGCTCATCTGCCACCAAAGGGAGAATGGATTTAGGGGTGCTGGGTGCTCATCTGCCCCCAAAGGCACAGAGAGAATGGATTTATTGCTGCTGGGTGCTCATCTGCCCCCAAAGGCACAGGGAGAATGGATTTAGGGGTGCTGGGTGCTCATCCCTCACCAGAGGCACCAGGCAGAAACAGGAGCTGCTGTGTAAGAGCAGCACTGGGATTACAGCAATGCACAGACCCTGAAACCTGAATCTCACAACTGCATCTCCATTTTCACTCCACTGATCTCTTCACCCCCATGCTCCACACCAGCTTGCTTTCTGAAAAGGGTTTATTTTCTGTTAGCTGGGAAATTCCACAGCCTGCTGTTCCATTATATTTAGCTTCTCTTAAACCTTTGTGGTTTAATTAGCATGCTTCATTTCAAGGTGGGATGGAAAGGAAATCAGCATAAATTGTGGAGTTTTGTCAGTGAAAAAATGATTAATGTGAGAGTTTGATCTGTAGGTAGGGGGAATATTTTGAAAACAGGCACCCTGCAAAGCTGCAGAATTTGTTTTCAAATTCATGGCTTGTGATTTTGTACAGAAACACACAGAAACCCCTCCAGGCTCTAATTTAAATGGCAGTATTGTCAAAAAAAAAAACCCTAACAAAACAAATCTGGAAACTTACCTGCTGCCCTCTGTTTTTAATGAGTAAATACTTGCATGTCTCAAAGCCCAGATGCTGTCAGCAGCAAGGGAAGCACTATTGTTACACTAAAAGTCATGAACAGGTTCTGGTTTTCATTATAGAAATTAAATGGGACTCAGGAATCAGGAGGAAAAATTCAGTTCAGTAAGATTTTGTAATAAAAAATAAATTCATATTACAATTTATTTTAGTAGAACATTCACACCTCTTCAGGTATTTAGAATAATTAATGAAATTCTGCTTGAAGGAGAGCTGTTGAGTTTTCTAATGTGCTCAAATGAAGTTTATAAATAATACACTTCAGTATTTAAAATTGATAATAAAACCACAAAGGTGTGTGTACATATGTCCTGCAAACAAGATTCTAGCCAAGCATAGCCCTTTAAAATATAAGGGAGGTGTGTGAGTAATTAATTAATGGCTTTTTCCATTAGACTGAAATTCAGCTCAATTAATTGCTTGAAACCACAGAAATTGTCTGCAGGGAAATCTTGACTCTTTAGTAGAGGTGTGCTGTGCACAAAGGAGGAATTTTAATGACATTGGTTATTAATGCTGTTTTGAGGAGGAGAGGAAAGCTGCATTTTCAGCAACTTCTGTGGTAATTTTATTTCCAGGGGATGTAGCAGTGAAGATCCTAAAGGTTGTAGACCCAACCCCAGAACAGTTCCAGGCTTTCAGGAATGAAGTGGCTGTCCTGAGGTGAGTTGGTGTTTCACTGCTAAATTCTGGTGTTCCAGGTGCTGCATTTGCCTCCCAGCCCTCCCTGGAGTCTTCTGGCCCAGTATTCTGTGTGATAAGCACAAAAAGCAGATTTCCAGAGAGGAATTAAAAAGACAGTCCTAGTTCAGAGTATTTTTGTGGTCTCTTAACACCCACGTTGTTCAGACCACACTGGGCAGTAAAGGTGGGGATTAATGAATTCTGCCCTAACCCTCACCACCAGACAACACTTGAACTGTTCCTCTTCACATTTAAGCATAATAATTTTTTTCCTTAAACACATGCACTGATTAGTGTAGCTGCTCTGTGCTTTCAGATCCTGAGGTTTTTTGGTGTCTGTGATGTTACTCCAGAAAATGAACCAAGTTGATACATAAAAAACCATCTCCTCCTCTGATAATTCCTTTAGGGTTTATAGCTGTTCTTTGGTTTCTCTTGGGATTCAGTCTTCCACCTAAAGCTGGCACTTTTCCCCAGCTTCCAGGGTGTTTTCTGCCATTCCAGTAACTTCTAACACCACTTGCAAGTGTGACTGTTGCTTGTTGATGTCAAACCATTTGAGTTTTCAGACGTCCTTTTCTTAAATGTTGATTTCAAATAGCTGAAAGGGAGTCTTGTAACTAAAAAGCAAAAGGCCAGCTGAAAAACAGAAAATGGCAGCTGTGGTACATTTTAATTCTTTGTAAGCCCAAACTTCACTGGCACACTGACCTGGGATTGCAAAGATGAAATGCATTCAGCCAGGAGTGCATTTTGAGCAGCCTTGGGAAGCGGTTTTGGTGCGGCCACTGATTTCTCTTGGTGCTCCTCTGTCAGGAAGACCCGGCACGTGAACATCCTGCTCTTCATGGGCTACATGACCAAGGACAACCTGGCCATTGTCACTCAGTGGTGTGAGGGCAGCAGCCTCTACAAACACCTGCACGTGCAGGAGACCAAGTTCCAGATGTTCCAGCTCATCGATATCGCCCGTCAGACCGCGCAGGGCATGGAGTGAGTGCCCCCCTTTCCCCTTTCCCCTTTCCCCTTTCCCCTTTCCCCTTTCCCCTTTCCCCTTTCCCCTTTCCCCTTTCCCCTTTCCCCTTTCCCCTTTCCCCTTTCCCCTTTCCCCTTTCCCCTTTCCCCTTTCCCCTTTCCCCCCTTGTCCAGCCTGAGCTCTTGCTCTAGTGCAGCAGACAAAATGCTGTTGCAAATTCAGAATGAAGGGCTTTTCCTCCCCGTGTTAGTGTAACACTGCAGTGTTTGACACACACTGATTGATGCTCTGTAGGATGAGAGGTGGCTCCTCTGTTCCCCGGGACTCACCCAGATGTTTTTGGAAGCATTTCCAGCTCTCTGCTTTCGGCCCTTGTTCTGATGCTGGGAGCACAGGAGCAGCTGCTGCTGCCAGAGCTCGTTCATGTTGTAGCTCAGGGCCCAGGTTTGCAGCCAGGCTGCAGGAGCTGGGCACGTTTAAACGAGGCATTTGGAGCAGCCAGGCTGCAGGAGCTGGGCACGTTTAAACGAGGCATTTGGAGCAGCCAGGCTGCAGGAGCTGGGCACGTTTAAACGAGGCATTTGGAGCAGCCAGGCTGCAGGAGCTGGGCATGTTTAAATGAGGCATTTGGAGCAGCCAGGCTGCAGGAGCTGGGCACGTTTAAATGAGGCATTTGGAGCAGTCAGCTCCAGCACAGGGTACAGAGCTCATGGCTGTGAGGACAGCCCAGTGTCCCAGGGTTAATGGAACTTGTGCCATCCTTCCTGGCATTTCTTCACTGCACTGAGCACAGCTCCATTGCTTTGTTCCTGAAGTAGACTCATGGAAAGCCAGAAGGGGTTGGGTGTGTAATAAACCGAATAACCTGTCTGGGGGCAATGAAAATGCTGATTGTGAGCAGCCCTGCTAATGGCTCTTGTGCTTTTCCCTTCACAGCTATTTACATGCGAAGAACATCATCCACAGAGACATGAAATCCAACAGTATCCTTCCTGAGTCTTCATCCTTCCTGAGTCTTCATTCTCTGCAGGGAGGGAGGGATTTCTTGGTCATGTGGAGCTTGCTTTCTGTGGGGGTTGCAACAGCTATTTAAAATATATTTATCTAGATAACTACTAATGGGCAATCCCTGGTGATGAGCTAGCAAGGACTTGCACAGAACATCTGTACTTGTTTAGCACGCTTGGGATAAAGATGTGCAACAGTTGTGCTCCAGGAGTCTCTTGTTTCACTGAAATGGGGTTTATTCAGTCCTCTGGTACCCACATGCTGCTCTCCTCATTGATGGGAGGTGTGTGTGCCTGTTCATCTGTGTGCACACATGGGTTTGTTTCTGTTCCTTGTGTATTTTTAATATATTTAGAACTCCTCACATAGCTGACAGAAATTAGGCCAAAAGTCTTACTTTAAACTCAAGAAAAGGCAGGCTTTTTCCATTATATTTCGTGCAAAAATATATATTCAGTAACACATCTGGATTGAAAATGTTGTGAGCTGATTTCTTTCACCTTTGAAATGCCTGCTGTTGGAATTACCAGAACATCCTTGGAGATACCAGCAGGAACTGGGGCTTCCTTCCCTCAAACGTGGCCAGGATGTTTTGGCAAATGTCATCATAAAAAAATCTGCCAAGTTCAGTAGTACCAGAATGTCAGTGGATTCCATTTTCAGTTGAACAAAAAAATAAAAAAAACCCCAACCCAATTATTTTACTGTATAGGAGGCCAGAAATTTGTGATTCCTAGTAATGATGATAATTTTTGTGCAATTAGTTAGCTCTGCTCCTGACATAGAAATGAGAAGTCAGTCAAGTTTATATTTCTGAATTATCTTCTTGAACTTGCAGCATTCCTAAGTGAAATCATTAAATGATAACTTCTTAAAATAACCCCAGCAAAGAAGGTGCTGGTGTCAGTAACAGACAGATACATGAAGAAGATAATTATAAATAGTGTGCATATATTTCCAGGTAAAATCATAGTTTAACCTCAGGAGATCTGCCAGAGAACTTTATGGAATTTGATACTTACTTCTTGTAATTGTTTTTTTCTTACTTTTTTTTTTTCCTAAGCTGTGAGACCTCTGAGCTGTTTCCCTTTCTCAGTTATTTAAGGAGCTGCAGCCACGGCTGGTAATGAACTGTTGATTTCTGTTCTAGCTGACCGTAAAGATAAATCTACCATGCTGCTGGAGCACCTGCTCTGGTTTAGTGTTAGATGTTAATTTAAAATCCCCTTTCCTTTGTTTCACACACAGCTCACAGCAGGTTTCAGTAAAACAAGCAGCACCTCACAGTCAGGTCAGAAGATACACAACGGTTGACTCAATTTTGTGCAGTTTCTTTAACAAACCTACAGATATATTTCTTCATGAAGGCCTCACAGTGAAAATAGGAGACTTTGGTCTGGCAACTGTAAAATCCAGGTGGAGTGGATCCCAGCAGGTGGAGCAGCCCACGGGCTCCATCCTGTGGATGGTGAGCACAGCATTCCCTGCTTTTCCCCGCTCCCTGTGTGCCTGTCCCCTGAGCGCTCGCGTCTGTCAGTCCCGTGGGGGTTTTTGTTCCAGCTGTAGGACAAGTTGAAATCCAAGTGCTGCAGGGATTAATTGTGCAAAGTAGGCACCAGGCACCCGTGGACTCTCCACTGGGGCTCGTGAGTTATTTGAAATATTCAGGGCTGCCAGTATATCTGGGAATGTGTATGAAAAATGTCAGGATGCTTGGCTAAGACTGCTTTGTGCTCTGTAAAATACACACATCATCTGAAACAAAGTTCCAGAAGTAGAAATGTTCTTTTCTTTGAAAAAAATGTACAAAAAGCCAAATTTTAAAAAACTTTGCATAAAAGGATTTAAAACTAATTTACCCAATGGCATGCAATGCATTTGTGTGCATGAAACAGACCTTGGGGAAAAAAAACCAAACCTGCATATTTGCTCATTGCAGGCTTTTAAAAAGCTTGTATTTATTTTAGTCATTTATAGCCCATCTTTGCTGAGCTGTCACAGGAGGGGAGGTTGTTTCTTTTTCCTCGGAAGTTCCTGTGATCCCATACCATGGTTTTTATGCTGTTGTACTTTGGTGCTTTGCTTAATAATTCTGAGGGAATTCTTTAGGAGGGAGAAAACATCTTAGCCAATGGGAAAGTTCTTCTGATGGTTCACACTTGTTCTGCTCAGTCGTCTGACAGTGTTTATTTTAAGAAGCTTCATGATTTGCAAATATGTTAAAAGGTTCCTGCATTTCTTCCCTGATCTGTTCAATATGTGCTGCTTTGTGTTTGGCTTTCACATTTCCTGGCCATGTTTTGGTATCAGTTTACACGAGATTAGAGTTTTGTATTTTTCCCTTTTAACCTTGACACCAGTTTAAGAGCTGATGGTGAAATTCAGGCTCAGTTCTGTGTAAGGTGTAGCAGGAGTCAATAAACGTTGCAAATCCAAATGCTAATATTTTTTCTAATGGCAAAATGCTTGTTCAGTTAAGGCACTGATTTTTTTGTGTGCTCTGAACTGTATCGGTGTCTTTAATAAGATGTGCAGTAGCCCTGCCTGAACCTCTCCAGAGCCTTAAGTACACTCATCAAAGCCTTGGGGTACCCTTTGCTCACTCATTTCCAGCTGAGCTCACTGTCTCTGCTTCCCAAACCCTTTCTCTCCTCTTGTGCTTTCTGTTTTTGTTCACGGTTTGTTTTGCCCTGCCAGGCCCCCGAGGTGATTCGGATGCAGGACAGCAACCCCTTCAGCTTCCAGTCAGATGTCTACTCCTATGGAATAGTGTTATACGAGCTGATGACAGGAGAGCTGCCCTACTCCCACATCAACAACAGAGATCAGGTAGGAGCCCTCTGGGAGCACTCCAGTTGTTTCTGGCCACGGCACATCCCCTTGGCCTGGAGAAAAGCAGGGTAAATACAAATGCACACCAGCTGAAGAGGTGTTGACAGCCTGCTTGGTTTCAGCAGTGAATGTGTAACTGTGTTCACCTCAGCACTGACAGTGCAGCTACTCAAAGGAAAAAAATTCCTTGTTCATAAACATTTGAAGTGCCCTGTTAATTGATTCCCAGGTTGCAGCTTCTGCTGCACAGTAACATACTGGGTTATACATGTGCAGTTATGGGAAATTCCTGTTTTGGTGTTAAATATGCTGCTGCTACATCAGGAAGATTGGATTTGGTGCTTTTTACTAAGGGAAAAAAACCCAGTAACTGTTGTCCAACCTTGGAATATTGAATATTTGTGTTTGGTCTTTACTAAGCTGTGCTGTTAGGCAGCCAAACCTGCAGGCTCTGTTGGTGCCCTGTGGGACTGGGTTTCATCTCCTTGGGGGCACTGCAGCTGCCCAGCAGAGAGGCCCAGTGTGACCTGGCTTTGTGCTGTGGGTGGTTGTTTTGCAGATCATTTTCATGGTTGGCAGGGGCTATGCTTCCCCAGACCTCAGCAAGCTGTACAAGAACTGCCCCAAGGCCATGAAGAGGCTGGTAGCAGATTGTTTGAAGAAAGTCAGGGAAGAGCGACCTCTGTTCCCACAGGTGAGTGGGGAGTCCTGCGCAGGGCCCTGAGGGGTTTATCAAGAGCCACTGGCACACACAGGAGTCTGCTCAGATGGAAATCTGGTTAGTAGGAAGTGCAGCCTGTGCCCTGTTTCTGTCTTAATTGATAATGCAGCTCTTGGCATTATATCAATATTATCTAATATTGATAATATTAGCTCGTGTGTTTTGGTTGGACTGGCAGTTTCTGTGAGTCCCTGGAACACAGCCTGCAGTGTGTGTGGGCTGAGGCTGTGCTGGGCTAACACCAGAGCTGGATTCCAGCACCTGACCTGCCGAGAGACAAGCCAAGCCAAACCCCCCTCACTCCATAAAAGTGAAATCTGTCTCTGGATATCCATTTTATTTTAGAGTAGGGTTGAGGGAAATCAGAGGCCACTGCTCCTTTCCTTCCCCACAACTCTGAACAAGGAAACAAAATCCACTGGGGGATGTAAATCCATGGAGCAATTCTTGGTATTTCTACAAGGAATGCTTTACTTTTTCCTGTCACCATGGGGATGGGGAAGGTACTTTCTTATACTCATTAATTATGAGTGATTAATTAAACATCAGCGATTTTGGAACAATAACTGCTTGCTGTTGCAGTCCAGCATTGTTTAGAAAGTCCTTTTTAAATGTCACGCAGGAGATGCAGTTCCTTCCCTGTTACTGTGCTGAAGGGTGTTTAGGTGCTCAGCAATTGCTCCTAATGTCTGTGTACTGATGGAGAGCACCCTCCCAGCCTCTGGAACCCCCTGAGGCCCTCACAGCACTGGCAGTGGTGGGCAGAGTTGTGTTCCTCCAACTCGGCGTCCTCAGTGCCCCACGGAGCGTTAATATAAAGCTTGAGCTGGGTAAGAGTTGAATGAGGGAATAACGGATAAGTTCAGGACTGAGCGCAGGTGTCAGTGGAAGCAGAGGGAGCTGCAGGCCCCACAAGCCTCTCTGAGCTGCTCTTTCCCCCAGATCCTGTCGTCCATCGAGCTGCTGCAGCACTCTCTGCCCAAAATCAACCGCAGCGCCTCGGAGCCGTCCCTGCACCGCGCCGCCCACACCGAGGACATCAACTCGTGCACGCTGACCTCCACCAGGCTGCCCGTGTTCTGAGCTGCTCCTGCCCTGCTCCTGCCCCTGGCTGGGGCAGCGCGAGGAGCTCGAGCTGTGCCTCCAGCCTCGGGGGCCAGGCTCCTCCGGCAGGACCCTCCGCGTCCCATCCTACAACGAAGCTGCTACGGATTCGTGCAGTTCTGGGCCTGCAGGGACACGGCTCCTCATTGCCTTTGCTACCATCTCTTGTTCTGGGAGAGGTAACAGACTACAAATCAAGAGATCTATTACTATTTTTTTAATAGATGCACTTGAGCCTTATTTTGCCCTCCCCAGAAGCGACGGCCGTTTCTTTGGCAGTGGTTCTGGCTGGGTTTGCTCTGTGCTCAGTGAGGGGGCTCTGAGGACGGGTGATGTTCTGGTGCTCTGACTGCCCCATGCCAAGCGTCACCTCACCCTGGGGAGTTGTGCCTGGAGTGGGAAGAGGAAATAACTCTGGAAATCGGCTCCTGCCTAAGAGCTTCACCAAGCCAATGAAATAAGTTCAAATGCTAATTCAACACAAAATAGTTTTGCAATAGTTTTGCACATAGAAGAAAAACTCTTGCAAAAGGATGGAATCTGTTGTGAATTGTCCTGCTCAGAGAAGGAGGAGGTGAGCCAGTCCTGCTTTGGTGACCTTGAGAAGCCTCCCAGCTGCCTTTGGTACTATGGACCTGTTGCTGCAGCCCAGGCAGGGTGGGTGAGGAGTGCTGGGCTGGGGCTGGCAGAGGCTGAGGATGTTCCACGTCCTGCAGAGGCTGCATCCCAGCGGGAGCTGTCCAAGAGATGCACTAGCAAGAGGAAACTGAGCATATACAGTTTTTCTTGTTGATTTGGGTTTTAATTTTGTTTTTATTGCTCCTGAGAAAATGCATTTATTGTAAGCCAAGGTTCCTCTGATTATCTTATTTTAATAAAATAAATTAAATTTTAGGTTTAAGATTCAATGTCATCATTTTAATGTAGTCATCCACAGTTCCGAGTGGGACATCTGCATTTGGAAAACTCAAGAAATGACATTCTGAATAGTTTTTAAAAAGTAACAGATAAATAACAGCAGTGCAAGTAAAAACACACTTGATAAAACAACCTCTGCATTTCCAGTCACGTGCCAAGACAGTTTTTGTACTGCAGTGGTCTCTGAGCAGCAGCTGCTTTGGTCCCCCCCCGCTGTGCTCTCGGCTCTTGCCCTGCACCACTTTGGCTCAATTTTCTCTTCTTTACTGAGGTGCAGGTGAGGCTTTTGTGTTGGCTGAGCTCCAGGGAGGGCAGGGATAGGTGCATGAATCTAAAAATGGGTTTTTTCAGATAGCAGCAGGTGAAATGTGGTTATTAGGGCACAAATGGAAGCCCAGTTGGGGATTTTGCCTTTCTGTGGGTACGGGGGGGTCAGGGCTGGCTGTGCCCTCTGCACCTCCACCCCAAAGCTGCTGGGCACAGCTGCTGCCTCTGCTGGCAACTGGGATGGTCCCCACGTCCAGCTCTCCCTGCAATGCCCAGACAGCACTGCAGCCTCTCCTCTGCAGCTGCAGAACCCACAGAGCTCCTGTGAAAGCGAGGAGAGCCAGACCCAGAAACCACCTCCAGTTTGTCCTCAGAATATTTTATAACAGGCTGAGGGCAGAATAGAGTCCCTGGGTGATAACTGAGAATGCCTGTCAGCTTTGCTGCCTGAATAGTAAATTGAGACTTGAAGTGTCCGTACAGTTCCGCATGGTTTTTAACACTATTTTGTATTTGGACTGCAACTCTCTCTAAACATTATTTATCTCTAATTGTCACTTCATTGTAATAAGCTTAAAACACGGAAGAAAAAAACCCAGAAGAGGTAAGCTGCTTTAACTCTGATTTCCCAAAAGAAACCATTAACCTGTGATTTTTAAACCAGATCATGTGTCTCTTGAAAAATGAAGTATTTTTGATAAGTAGGTTTATTTTAACCAGCACCTGATGTCCAGTTAAGTGAAAGGTGCTGAGTGAAGAACTCAGACAGTGTGGGTCCCTGGGTAGCTTTGAAAAACAAGTTATCTTTTTGATTTCAGCCTCTGCCTCACGGCTTCTTGGGGCAAAGTAAATCAGGAATGTCCTGTTTAGGGTAAAGAACATCCTCTCCCTTGATTTCTTTTGGTTTTTTTGTGTATTCCTGACAATATTTCTGGGAAAAAAAAATTATGTGCAGGAACAAATGGACATGAGCTTCAGTGGGAGGGTGAGGGCTGGGGAAGCATTGTGGGGTAGAAAGGGAGCGTGGGTGTCCTTGACACATTCACTGTGGTGTGTGACAGCCCTCTCAGGGTCATCTACCTTCTGCTGGGTAATTAGTGCTGACCAATTGCACCGATGGGCCTGCAGGCCTGTGCTGGGCCAGTTTTACCAAGAAACTGGGATCTGTTTTTGTTACAGCCACTGCCAAGGCCAGACCCGACTGTGCAGAGAGCACTGCTAAAAATGAACTGAAGTTGAATTTCCAGGTGAGAGCAGAGGGCACAGCTGGCAGAGGGGAGAAGCTCCTGACCCAGAAATGCCAACAGCAGCCGAGTGGATAATCCTGGAGTCACTGCTCTGCACCGGTTGAAGATGCTGGAATCCCAGGTTGAGGTTCCTGCTGCTCCCTCCCAGCGGGGACCCAGACCCTGCTGTCACCACCCCAGGGATGGCCCTGTGTGCCCAGCTGGCAGCAGCTTCCTGCCCAGCTCTCTCTGAACACATTTTGCTTCATAATTTCCCAGCCCTGGTGGATTAAGGCTGTGACCATCACTGCTCCACAGGTGCTGACTACAAACCTTCCTGCTCTTGGCCTTTCTTTCTTACATGTTTCAGTATTATTTTTATGCTTTTATACTGCTATAGATAATAACCAAACCAGTTACACACCTGCCTTCCATTGCGACCAAACTGTTCTCAAATAAACCCCACAGCTCTCTTTGTTCACAAACCCTGCTCAGTGATGGACAGGAGCTGCTGAGCCAGTGACAGCTCTGGCTCAGCTGTGCCCATGCTGTTGCACTCAGCAGCCACTGCAGTGCACACTGAATTCTTGGTTTCAATTCCAAGTTAAAAGAGTTGACTCGGCAGAATTAACTGCTGGTAGCAGATTTCACAGTCACACTGCCTTTGCCACACCAACAGGAATCACATTTGAACAAAGCCAGAATTCAGTTCAATTCTGTTGACTCGGCAGAGAGGTGCATTAATCCCTCAGCCCTCCTGGGCCTTGCTGGGGCAAAGGGCAATGGAGGCACCGAGGTGCTGCAGAGCTGCCCCAGGATCTGAGAACAGCTCCTGTCGTGCTGCTGCTCCCAGCTGCAGCCAGTGCCCCGAGTGCAGCAGCCAGTGCAGCTGCATTGGTGCTGCAGCCAGTGCAGCTGCATTGGTGCTGCAGCCAGTGCCCCGAGTGCAGCAGCCAGTGCAGCTGCATTGGTGCTGCAGCCAGTGCAGCTGCATCGGTGCTGCAGCAGGAGCTGCTGCTGCCTCTGAGCACTGGGCTGGTGTGCAGCAGGCTGGGAGCTGCACTGCAGAGCCCGGCCTGCCCAGAGAATCCAGCAGCCTCTGCTGCACTCCAGGTGCTCTCTGAGGAGTCAGGTACCAGCTCCTTTCTAAGGAGAAAACCCCACACTGACCATTATTCCCAGTGGGTTTTGTAGTTATACGTTTAGCTGATTTAGTGGAGAAAAAAACCCAGAAGCACCCAAACTCTAATTAGCAACAGTTTTTACCAGCTTAAGCTTTCACTGGACCTGTATTTACACTACCACTCAGCTCACAAGACAGCAAATGTTAGGCCAGAGAGGGAGAAAACCCTCCTGGGGTTAAGGGATTTTTTTTCCATGCAGCCAATTTTTTTTTTCTTTTAAATATATTTTAGTCTTTTCTTTGTTGTTGCCATATAAAAACTATCTGAAAACTTTACCAGGACTGCACAAGTAACCACCAGGGCACGTTTTGTTCTACCTGTGCTGGAGAGAGTAAAAGCATGGCCAGTGGGCAGCGGCCCTGGGCTCAGAGGGGCTGTGTGTGCTCCCTGGCAGCCGTGGGCTCCTCCTCAGCCCCAGACAGGTGCATGAAGAGCTCCCCCAGCTCCGTGACCTCGGCGTCGGCGCCGGGCGCGCTCCTGCTCTCCCTGTCCTCGATAAAGTCCCACAGGCGCACGGAATTGAAGAACTGCAACAGAGAGAGAGAGAGAGAGAGTGAGAGAGAGCAGCCTGAGCACCCTGGCCTGGGCAGGTGCCTCCCCATGAAAAGCAGCCCCAAGGCTGGCTTTGAGCTCAGGGTGACAGCCAGGCTCTGGTATCCCAGAACAGGCAGTGAGAGGACACAGCCAGCACCACTTTCTGAGGTTTTACCCTTTTCAGCTGCCCTTAGTGCCAGCACAGGAGAGGAGCGTGAGTACTGTGGGTGAAAGCTTTAAGGGCAGAATTCCTGTGAGGAAAGGTTCGGACTGGTGGGAAAAACCAAGCAATGCTATTTTGTAGTTAAATGAGAGACACTTTGTGTCTCCGAGAGCAAACCCTCGCCCGAGGAACACCGAGAGGGGCTTTTTGCACTTGTCCCGCAGGGCAGGAGGCGCTGCCAGCAGCACCGGGGAGGCTGCAGGGAGGCGTGGGGGCAGCAGGCTCTCCTTACCCGCACCGTGCCCTCGGAGCTGAGCTGCTTCCGCGGCTTCTCGGGCTCCGCGCGCGTCCCGTCGGGATAGGCGTGCAGGTACAGGCACTTGCCTCCAAAGGGACACGTTCCTTTGCCTTGCTCAAAGTACTTGCAGGGCTTTTTCCTGAGTTAATTACAAGAAGAGAGGGTTACTGCCTTCAAGCTGGAAGGGAAGGAAGCGCAGTTGAGTCCCCAGAGCCTCAGTGATGCTCTGGTGACACAGCCAGAGCTTTGGCCTCGTTCCTGAGCTGGGAGCAGTGACACTCTGCCATTCTCCTGCCCCGCCTGCTCTCTCAGTCACCAGCAACCTTCCCGGCAGTGACGGCTGAGGGGTCCACACAAAGCCAGCTCTGGCAGTGAGCTGAAACAGCCCCGAGCGCAGGGAGGCTGAATGGCCGAACCACAATTACACAGCCAGAGCGAGGCACAAGTGTGACCAGAGACGAGGGGCTCTGCACAGTGGTCTGTAATCACAGTAGTTCAAAAATAAAGGCTCAGCAACTGACTGAGTCTTAGAGCAGCTAAAGAGCAACGTGAGGAGCGTGGGTGGCTGCTGAACTTACCCCACTCCCTGCTTAAATGCTTCAATCAGCTCATTTTTCTTCTCCTGCTCTTCCACCCAGTACACGCTGGGGATGACAAACTCGGAGATGACGCGGCACTCGGGGCAGGACCTGGAGGAACAGGACAAAACAGAGATGCTCTGCTGCCTCCCCACTGAAACCCTCCACAGACCTGCCCCGAGCACTGAGGATCCTCCCCTGAGACAGGGGATCTCTGGCACCTCAGGCAGCAGGCAGACACCTCCTCCCACGTTAGCACTGCACTTTTTTGGGAGTTCCAGATGGAATAACTCAGTTCAGGGCACCCAGGGCTCGTGTTTGTTTCTGGACTTGAGCAAAAGTCTGCACATTCCTCACATGTGCAGAAACAAACTGTTCTGGGAGTGCAGCAGGAAGCCAAGAACACAAATTAAGATGTCTCAGCCTTTTGAAATGCAAGGAGCTGATGGTCACTGCAATGACAGCTGGAGTGAAAGTGGTGCAGGAAAGTCTGTTTTGGTGGAAGACTGAAAACATTTTCCACCTTGTGTTCAGCATGCTTGTAACTTGAGAGATGGTAAAAGGAAACTTCCCTAATTGGATGTTTGAAATTCTCACTGAGGGGGAATATGTTTGGAACACATTTTTTTGTGGAGCTAGAAGATAAAGGCATTCACTGAGACAGATAAAGGTGTGGTTAGTGGGACAATGACCTGGAGCAAGCTGTAATTTAGGGAGAAATCCCACAGTTAAGCACATACATAGGAAAAAATGGGAGTTCTTACTGAAGCCCCTCACTGAAGTGGGCACTGTAGTAATAACAGTTGCTCCATCAGCTCCTGCCACAGGTAGATGGTTACTCTAAAGATTCTGTGTCTGCTGGCCAGCCCTGGCAACACCAGGACACTGGCACACGGCAGCATTTCAATCTCAGCTCTGAGCCTAGGAAATTATGCATTTCCACAAGGGGCAGAGCTTTGCCAGGCCCCAGCTGTTCCGGAGTCCCCTCTGCCCACTGGCCACACAATCAGAGAGGGCTGAGTGGCAGAGTTCCCATGTGGAACTAAGGGAACTGTACCAAAGGACACGCAGTGCACCCTGCTGCTCCTGCAGGCAGCTCTCCCAGCCAAGCCTGGGCCTGGCCAGCAGCTGGAGCAGGCTCTGCTGAGCTCTGCCCAGACCCGCAGCTCCAGCCCCGGGGAGCAGGGGCAGCACTCACTTGATGATGGGGTTCTCGAACTGCTTGGCACACCTCCACTGGCGGATGCAGGACAGGCAGTAGGTGTGGGTGCAGTTGGACAGGATCCCAAACCTCCTCTCCGAGGCCGAGGGCTTCTCATACACCACCTCCATGCAGATGCTGCACACCTTGTCCTGGCTGGCCTGGATGGCAAAGGCCCTCTCCATGTCGTGCTCAAAGGTTGCCATGCACATCTGCCAGGGGAGAGGGCACTGTGAGAGCCAGAGGGCACTGTGAGAGCCAGCCTGGCACTCCAAACTCCCTCTGAGAGGGATCTACTGCAGGGAGAGCACGGAACACTCACTGAGGCCATCATTCCCACCTGTCACTGGCAGAGTTTAATCTAAAGAACATTAAATTCAATCATGTATTTCGGCCTCCAGTGTTCTCCCGGCTGTCAGAAATAAAGATGCCAGGGTGCTTCCTTCACCCCTTCTGCATCTCTGCCAGAGAACACGTATTGAATTATTTGATGCTTCAAACATCCCCAAAAAACATCTCATTGAATAGGTGCACACTCAAGGTGTTCCTCTGATTATAATTAAGGCCACATTCATTCACCAGAGGCTGATTTTTACCCAGGTAAGGAATCAGTCTCTTATTTCAGGCTTTCCTCCGGCACTTCTCACCCCAGCGGTGACAATCCACAACCCACTGCCACTGCCACAGCACTGCAGGGCGAGCTGGAGCCTCAGTCAGAGACCTCCCAGAGAACATTCTCCTGGGAGACCTTCAGGGTGCTGTGGGAGAAGGCAGCAGGCCAGTCTCTGATGAGGATGAAATGGCAAAAACCACAAGCTGCTGCCTGCAGCCAATTCAGCTCCACGGGCCTGAGCCGAGCGCTCCCAGCACCGTTCCCTAGAGCAGCAGAGCAACAGGAGCTCTGTGGCAGGAGCTCCGCGTTCAGAGCAGCCGGCCCCCAGCCCTGTCCCGAGCGGAGCAGCTGCCCCAGCTCCCCCTTTACCATCTCGTGGGCCTTCCTCTGCTCCTGGTCGAAGGGGTGCAGCACCTGGAGGCCGCAGATCTCGCAGAGCTCGCCGTGCAGGTAGAGGCAGCGCTCCCCGAAGTGGCAGGCGCCGGCGGCGGCGTAGGGACACAGCTGCTCCGCGGCGCCGGGGCAGCCGCCGGGCGCCGCCTCCTCCAGCCCGCTGCAGATGGCCTCCAGGTAGGAGTGCGGCTTGGCCTCCTCGCCGTCGCCGGCGTCGCTGCAGCACGGCACGGCCCCGGGGGCGCCGGGCCGCGGCTTCTCCTCGCTGGAGCCGCACAGGTCTGCGGGACAAGCACGGGGCGCCGCATCAACCCCAGCGGCTCCCGTCTCTCCCGGTTCCAAGTTTTCTCCCCAGGGCAGTCTCATCTCTAAGCCCCTTCTGCTCGTGAATGGCAGGGATTTTCCCAAGCTGCCCACTGAAGAGTTCAGCTGCAGCGTTTGGCCAGCGGCTCTCTGGCCACAGGGGGACCGGAACCCACAGAATCATTAAGGCTGGACAAGATCATCGGGTTTGACCAGCTTTGTCACCCAGCCCAGAGCCCCGAGTGCCACATCCAGCTGTCCCTGGACACCTCCAGGGATGAGGACTCCCTTCCGATGGCTGACCACCCTCTCCACGAAAAAGTTCCTCCTGATGTCCAGCCTGAAGCTGCCCGGGCCTGAGGGATCACACAGGGATCCTGTCCTGCTGCTGTGTGGGAGCAGAGCCCGACGCTCCCCTCCCCTCCCAAGGGAGCGCGATGGCACAGGCGCTGCACGGAGCCGCGGAACAGGACGGCAGCAGCGGCTGCAGGAGGGAGGCTCCGGGAGAGCTCGGGCTGCCCTTGAAACTGCGATACCCACAGGGGACAGCACCTCCCTGCCCGCCTGCCCACAGCCCGGGCCGGGCACAGCGGCCTCCCACTCACTTCTGTCCCGCAGCACCAGCGTCCTCTTCTCCCTCCTGCTGCGCGGGGCGACGGGGCCGCGCTCGGGGGGCGCCCGGGGGCTGCCCGGGGCCGCGGGGGGCGGCGGGGGCCGCGGCTCCGCCCGCCGGAGGGAGCCTCACGTGGTCGTACCTGCGGCGGGGAAACGGCATCACGGGCCGGCAGCGAGACACCGAGCGTCGCGACAGCTGCGCCGGGAGGGGACAGCAGCCCGCGCAGCCCGGGGACCGGGACACGGCGCAGCAGCAGAGCGGCAGCAGCCAGGGCAGTGAAGGGATGCTCCACGGACACACCCAAATGGACAGTATTCCCGGGGGAACAGAAATACTCCCCATCTGTGCCTGGAGCCGTGCCGAGTGCCCCAGGCAGGAGCAGCCCCGGGCTGCAGCCCTCCCTGAGCCCTGCAGGAGCTCCAGGGCAGCAGGGACGGGAGCAGGGACGGGAGCAGGGGTGGCAGCAGGGGTGGCAGCAGGGGTGCCCGGGGCCTGAGCCCAGCCTGGCACACGGATCAGGCAAGGCAGAGAGCTGAGGGGAGCTGCAGGCGCCTCAGCCAGCAGGGAATCATCCATGCCAGGCACTCCCAGAGCATCCCCTGGGAGATTTAACCTGCAGGCTCCAGGGAGAGCTGTGGAACTGCTCAGCCCTCCCCCAGCCCAGGGGCACGTGAGGAGGGCACAGCCCCGAGGCAGAGCTGCAAGTCCCCAGAGCTGTGCCCTGGGACGAGCAGGAGGGAGCTGCACCAGGAGCTGCCAGCCTCTCCAGCAGCACCTGCAGCTCCGACTGCAAGAACTGGGTGGGAAACACACCTGAAAGCCAAAGCTCCGTTCCTACAGAGCAAAACAACCCCTGAAACCGAGCCAGAGCAGAACCGCCACCGGAGGCGAGAGCTGCTTCAGGCTCGGGCATTTCAGAGATGCTCTCCTTGCCCAGCTGCTCGGTGCCTGCCCCGGGCTGGGGCTGCTGCGGGTGCCCAGGGCGCGGGGCTTACCTGCAGCGGGAGCCGTAGGCACACTGCCCCTTCTGGTAGTACTTGCAGATGGTGGAGGATTTGCTGGTGGCCAGGTCATGGGAGAACAGGCACTTGCTGCCCTCCCGACACACGCCCTGCAAGAAGTACCTGCGGAGAGACGCGGCTCAGGGCGGGCGCTGCCGCCGCGCTCGGCTTTCGTTCGTTTGTTTGTTTGTTTGTTCGTAGAGAACCCGCGGGGCCGGCAGAGCCCCCCAGCCCTCGAGTCCGAGCTGTGCCCGGTGCCCCAGCAGGGCGCCCCACGGCCTCCTCCGGGGATGGGCACTGCCCGGCGGCCGCCCGGGACCCCAGCGCCCCAGCATGAACGAACCCCCGAGGAGACCTGCAGGAGCCCTTCCACGCCGAGCCCGCCCTTCCCGAGCGCCCCGCGGGCCGGGACCCCGGGCAGCCTCGGGAGGGAGCGCAGGGCCGGGGACAAGGAGGGGACAAGGGGGCATCCACGGCCTGCAGCTCGGCACGGGCCGGTCCCGACGGCGTGTGGGGGGCGGGAGAGCGGAGCGAAGGGCTCCGGGCCCGGGCGGAGCGTGGGGGGCGTGAGAGCGGAACTGGGCGCTGCGAAGGCGCGGGGCAGGGCGGAGGCGGTGTCGGCGGGGACCCCGAGGGCTGTGAGGCTGTGGGGGCTCGGAGGGCCGTGGGGCTGTGAGGGCTCCGGGGCCGTGGGGCTGCGAGGCTGTGAGGCTCCGGGGCCGTGGGGCTCGGGGGCCGTGGGGCTGTGAGGGCCGTGAGGGCTCGGAGGGCTGTGAGGCTGTGGGGCTGTGAGGGCTCGGGGGGGCCGTGGGGCTGTGGGGCCGTGGGGCCGGGGGGCTCGGGGCCGTGTGGCCCGGGGCCGGGCCGGGCCGCGCTCACCTGCACGTCACCTGCTTGGTGCTCATGGTGCCGCCGCACTGCCGGGCCCGCCCGGCTCCTCACGCCGCGCACGGAGGTTCCGCGCCGCGGGGGGGGGGTGGGTGTGGCCGCGGCCCCGCCCCGCCCCGCGGCCGCGTTTCCGGCCGGACGGTGTTCGCCGGCGCGCCGGGCCATGGCGGTGCTGCGCGTGCGCCACTGCCGCGCGCTCCTGTACTGCCGGCGCGCGCCGCCGCGCTGCCCCGCGTGCGGCGGGGACCTGCGCGCCGCCGGGCTGGCCGCCGCGCCTGTCCGCCTGCACTGCCCCTTCCGGCACGGCCACGGGCAGCCCCGCGCCTTCCTCATCAGGCCCACCCGCGGCACCTTCCTGGAGTAACCGCCAGGGGGCGCTGCGGGAGCGGGGACGGGCAGGGGAAATGGCGGGAACGGGACAGGGACCGGGAATGGGAATGGGAATGGGACACGGGAATGGGAATGGGAATGGGAATGGGAATGGGACACGGGAATGGGAATGGGAAATGGGGAATGGGAATGGGGAACGGACAGGGACATGGGAATGGGAATGGGAACGGACAGGGACATGGGAATGGAAATGGGGCGGGCACTGAGAGGGAAAGGGGAGGGCACTGAGAGGGACGGGGGAAGAGGGAGGGGAATGGGAGGGAAAAGGGGAGGGAATAGGGATGGGAAAGGGGCGGGCACTGAGGGGAAGGGAACGGGCAGGTAAAGGGGGGGGAAAAGGAAAGGAAGGGGGGAGGAATAGGAAGGGGAGGAGAAGGGGAGCACGAAGGGCAGGGAAGGGGAGAGGGCAGGGAAGGGGGAGAGGCGGGCCAGGGCTCCCGGCAGCCCTGGGCCGCTCGGGCACGCTGCTGTCCCTCGCAGCCCCTCTGTCCCCTGCAGCGGCTACGACGGGCACTGCGACCTGCACGTGGGCATCACCAGCTCGCAGGGTGAGCAGCGCCTGCGGGCCCGCAGCAGCTGCCCCCGGCAGCCCTGGGCCTGCCACCCCCGAATGTCCCGGGGTGCGCTCCTGGGGAATGATCTCACCTGGCAGCAGAGCTCCAGAGCACACCCGTGCCCCTGAATGGATTGAACAGGCAGTGAACGGAATGAACAGGCGCCTTCCACCCCTGGAACGAAAGGCTAGGCTCGCTTGAAGGGAATTACAGTTTGAGTTTAACACAGTTTTTGCTAATTCTAAACCACCCCTAATTTAAAAGCAATTTTTAAATTCCTATTGGGCTCTACCTAGAGTAGGCCCACCCTGCAAAACATCATTTCAGATGTGTATTTCATACAAAGCCACTCTCCTTTGGGGGTTGAAAACGAAACCTGACTGTCCTTCAGTTGCTCTGATTATTGAAAGAGCCAAAGCTTTTTTCAAAGCACGCTGTGAGAATGAGAGCAGGTTTTTGCTGGGAGCCAGGACTGCGTTTCCTACTGTGCTGAGGGGATGCTGGGTCGGGAAGAAGCCCCAGCAGGGCTCTGTGTGCGTTGCCCACGAGCCCAGTGCCGTGTTTGCAGGTGTGGTGTACAACTATGACCAGGAGGGCGTGCACAGGGACGCCAGGGGCTGGGAGCAGTGCATCAGCATCCCCCTGGTGCAGCCAGACATGTGGGAGCTCCTGCAGCAGTGGGACAACCTCCTGGAGGAATTCTCCGTGGAAGAGGCCTGGCTCCCTCACAGGTGTGTGGGTGACAGCTGGGGTGTGTTGGGGATGGGCTTTGGGGTCATCCAGAGCCTGCTGTTCTTCAGGACACCGTTCCTGGCAGCCCAGCCTGCACCACCTCAGCCTGGCCTGGCTGCACAGAATGTTCTGAATTTTATGTAAAACTCAGCTGCTGGAGCACAACAGCTCCAAAGCAACAGGAGGCTTTAGGGAATTTTGCATTAAAGCCCTAGTTCAGTGAAACATTACCTGCATGCTGCTGAGTACAAAAGTCCAGGCACAATTCCGTAATAGTTTATTTTTCTAGCAGTTTTAGGTGTACTTGCATTTAAAGGCTGAGCACAGTGATGGGATTCTTGCCCAGCTGTTGTTTTTGATGTAAGTGGTGAGAAATGGAAAGCAGGCTGATTTCTGCTCTTGAGGTGACAGAGCAGCTCTCCAGGAGAGCACCACTCCTGGGACTGTCCCTCAGGGAGAGCCTGCCTGGGTGCCACTGGGTGAATGCAGCCATAATATGAAAAAAAAAAAACAAACTGTCAAATCAAAAGCATTTTTGGCAGTTCTCTATGTGCTGACTATAAAATTTCAGGGATCAAACATTCCCCCCCCTAAAGGAGATAAAAATGCTATTGAAAATAAAATTTTCTAATGTTTACAGAGCTGGTAAAACCAACAGGACTTGGGTCACTTTTACAGTTCCCAGTAAGATTAAAACTGCCTTGCCATCAAAGGTCACTGGCAGAAGGGCAGAGATGTGTGTGTCCCTTCTCCTGGCTTTCCCTGGCTTCCATCTGCCACCTCCTGACACCGTGACCTTTTTCCACAACCACACCAGTGACCACTGAACTGAAAACAACTCTTAATTAAATCCTCTGCTTATTTTTCCAGTGGACAGGAACTGCACTGAACTAATCCTGTAACCCCTTTGGGTTCAGGCCAAGCCTAATCTGGTTTTCTTGAGAGCTCTTCACTTACTGAAGGGAGGTGGAGAAATCACTGATAGGATTTGAAATGAGCTCCCACTCACCCGTGGTGGCACACAATTGACTGGGGCTGCAGGAAAGGGCTGCTAACAATAGCTGGAAGAGCAAAGGCTAACAAGCTAAAAGCCAAAGAAGTGTAAAAAATAAGAACTGCTTTTTGTCAAGCCTTGCAGCCCTCTCATGTTTACACTCAGAGCTCAGGCTGGGAGGTAGCACTTGTGAGGAATATATGGAGCCACTGGGAGAGAGAGGGAGTAACTGCAGAGCATTCCTGGAGTAAACTCCAGAGGAGTGGGGATGGCAGTGCCCTGCTGAGGGGTGTTTGGGGATGGCAGTGCCCTGTGAGGGGTGTTTGGGGATGGCAGTGCCCTGTGAGGGGTGTTTGGGGATGGCAGTGCCCTGTGAGGGGGTTTGGGGATGGCAGTGCCCTGTGAGGGGGGTTTGGGGATGGCAGTGCCTGCTGAGGGGGTGTTTGGGGATGGCAGTGCCCTGTGAGGGGGTTTGGGGATGGCAGTGCCCTGTGAGGGGGTTTGGGGATGGCAGTGCCTGCTGAGGGGGTTTGGGGATGGCAGTGCCCTGTGAGGGGGTTTGGGCATGGCAGTGCCCTGTGAGGGGTGTTTGGGGATGGCAGTGCCCTGTGAGGGGTGTTTGGGGATGGCAGTGCCCTGTGAGGGGGGTTTGGGGATGGCAGTGCCCTGTGAGGGGTGTTTGGGGATGGCAGTGCCTGCTGAGGGGTGTTTGGGGATGGCAGTGCCCTGTGAGGGGGTTTGGGGATGGCAGTGCCCTGTGAGGGGGGTTTGGGGATGGCAGTGCCCTGCTGAGGGGGTTTGGGGATGGCAGTGCCTGCTGAGGGGTGTTTGGGGATGGCAGTGCCTGCTGAGGGGTGTTTGGAGATGGCAGTGCCCTGTGAGGGGGTTTGGGGATGGCAGTGCCCTGTGAAGGGTGTTTGGGGATGGCAGTGCCCTGCTGAGGGTGTTTGGGGATGGCAGTGCCCTGTGAGGGGTGTTTGGGGATGGCAGTGCCCTGTGAGGGGGTTTGGGGATGGCAGTGCCCTGTGAAGGGTGTTTGGGGATGGCAGTGCCCTGCTGAGGGTGTTTGGGGATGGCAGTGCCTGCTGAGGGGTGTTTGGGGATGGCAGTGCCCTGTGAGGGGGTTTGGTGATGGCAGTGCCCTGTGAGGGGTGTTTGGGGATGGCACTGCCTGCTGAGGGGGTTTGGGGATGGCAGTGCCCTGTGAGGGGTGCAGGGATGGCAGTGCTGTGAGGGGTGTTTGGGGATGGCAGTGCCCTGTGAGGGGGGTTTGGGGATGGCAGTGCCCTGTGAGGGGTGTTTAGGGATGGCAGTGCCCTGTGAGGGGTGTTTGGGGATGGCAGTGCCCTGTGAGGGGTGTTTGGGGATGGCAGTGCCCTGTGAGGGGTGTTTAGGGATGGCAGTGCCCTGTGAGGGGTGTTTAGGGATGGCAGTGCCCTGTGAGGGGTGTTTGGGGATGGCAGTGCCCTGTGAGGGGTGTTTGGGGATGGCAGTGCCCTGTGAGGGGTGTTTGGGGATGGCAGTGCCCTGTGAGGGGTGTTTGGGGATGGCAGTGCCCTGCTGAGGGGTGTTTGGGGATGGCAGTGCCCTGCTGAGGGGGTTTGGGGATGGCAGTGCCCTGTGAGGGGGGTTTGGGGATGGCAGTGCCCTGTGAGGGGTGTTTGGGGATGGCAGTGCCCTGTGAGGGGTGTTTCCCCAGGTACGAGGAGCAGCAGCACAACTGCTACACCTTCGCCCTGGCCTTCATCAACCGCGTGCGGCAGGCCCGGGGCGGCGCCGCCCTGAGCAAGGCCGAGTTCACCGAGCGCTTCCTGCTGGCCCGCACCAGGGAGGCCTCCCGCTACCTCCGCCTGCAGCAGCAGCTGGCTCACAGCGACGTCTACATCGTGCCCTTGGCGGAGCAGGAGCAGGAGCAGGAGAGCGTGGCTGGAAACCACAGCCTGCTGGAGTAGCGATGGGAAAGGAGGGGTTGGGGCTCCACCTCAGGGTTTAGTTTAACGTGGTTAAAAACACCATTAACTTCACCCTTCACCTCAGGGAGGATCAGGATACCGAGCTCGTGCACTTCAGGGAAGTTACACACACACACAATAGAGAGAATTTCCGTGGAACTGTTCCTGTGGAAATATCTTTTGTGATTAAACATTCACTGCATGCCCTGTTCTGCTAAGACACTTCACACCAGAAACCAGAACTGCTGTGGAGTTCAGGGCTTTACAGATGAACTGTGGGAACTTCAGCTGTAGCAAACCAAAATGGCCTTTTCTGTCACATTTGTTTACTGATGAGTCAAAAAAGGGAACGTGTGCTTGTGTGCTGCTAAATCCCATCCCTGTCTGTTAATTTCCTTTCCTTTAATTACTAATAAATGTACCAACAAATAAATCCGGCCTCTTTGCCCGTCAGATTTCTTCTTCCATTCTGAACTGCAGGGTAAAGGAAAGAAGCCAAGGCAGAGTTCAGACACCTGAATGTGAAGCTGCAAATTGCAAGGGAAGAAACACTTCTCACCCAGATGGGGAAAGGTGCCCAGGCCCCAGAATAAATTTAACTTCTGGCAAGAGTTCCTCAGTTCTGAGCTGTGATTGTAGAAGTAAGTTCCAGGGTCCCAACTGCAACAAACAAACCTCTCCCCAAATCCAAAACGGAATTCACCAAGACTGTGAAGTCAGGTTTGTGCTGCCATAATATCAGAAATACTGTTCCTAATGACTGCAGAGTAACCACCACTCAAACATGCACCTTTTTATCTTTTATATTTTGAGTTGGGACACAGCTTTTCATCTGTTGACTTACATTTTTCAGTAAAACATTCTCCCCAGTAACCATGATACACCTCATTTTAAACAGCATTTATACACACCAAGTGAGTATGTTGGTAGAAAATGTTCTGGGCCGACAGTTCATCATGAGATCAGGTAAAAAACAACAAGAAGTGGTTTTTAAAAAGAGGGGTTTTCTTGTGCAGTCAGTTAAAATTCATCCTGCTCACAGCGCTCCCGGGAGGAAACCCAACGAGACACGATCAGCTCCTGAAATAAAACCCAGCAATTAGGAAGGAAAAAACCCCAAAAGCTACAGGAAATCAGTGAGGGATGGGGACTAGGTCTGTAAAACTGATGTGTATTATGTGGCCACTGAGGTATTTCAGTAAAAGAGTCTGTTTGCTCCTGGAGAGAGCTGAACTCTCAGACACTTTTCCCCTTTTATTTCTGACCTTCCCTTAGCCCTGCTATCTCCACAGGTTTTTAGGAATCCCTAAATGCTTACATGCACGGTATCAGCAACATTCCCATTCAGACAGGAGATGTTAAGTTTACAGAGATCCTGCAAAGCACTTTGCATGACTTGGGGCATGAAGGAATTTAATTTTATTGCAGCCACATGTGCAAAACCCAAATCAAGGCAGAGAAGGCGGCACAGTTCCCCCAGGGAGCTGTAAAAAGGCAGCGGCCGCTCACCTGAACCTTGATTCTCTTCATGCACTCTGGGGTTGACATCTCCTCGGCAGTCATGTCAGAAGGTCTGATCAAGTAGCACAGCATGAGCTCCTGCGGGCAGCCAGGAAACACAGGAATTTCAGTGGGTTATGGAAACACCGTGACGCTCACACAGACAATCTCAGGGAAATTCCAGTCTCACTGCTCAAAGGAAAATCCTGGGAGATGGAAAGGGCTTTAAAAACAGAAGTGGCAATCAGGGAACAAGGGTCTCTCAGGTCTTGCTGTTCCTCACACAACTTCTAACATTCCTACAAGTGGCAGGACTAACATTATTATTATTATTTAATAATAATTCTTCCAGGATTCACCTGGATATTGACAAAGGAAACTTCTCCCACTGGCAGATCAACATACTGTTCAGCAGTAGGATTCTCTTCCCAGCCTCACTCCAAGTCCCTGCCCTTTGGAGCCAAACTTCATCATCCCAAAGCTGGTTTTACCACAGAGCTTGTACCTTAGAAGCATTTGCAGTTGTTCTGTTCAGCCCAGACAGGGACATCCAGCTGAGGGGTCTGCGAAGGGAGCCTTCAAAATTATCATCCACCAACTCAGCAATGACAGAGTAACTGCAGAACACAGCAGGCAGGACAAGTCACGGAAAGGAAACTGGCATTTTCTGAAGGCAACTCAAGAACGAGGGGCTAAAAACTGGCATTAAACAATCTGCCAGCTTGCAAGCTGTGCAACTGAGTCTCTCTATAAGGAAAAGAGGAGAAATACTGAAGTTGTGGATGTGCCCAATGGTGCCTTCCCTCCCCACCCTTCTGATGTTTGTAGCATTCTCTTTGTTAATGCCAAGCTGACATTTATAACCAATTTATTATCTGGGAGTTCAACCTGACTAGCCAACAAATAAAGACAATAAGCATCCCTTAAAAGTTCTCCTAAATTACTAAATTACCCAGAACACGTATTTTTCTAAATCAGTATTACAAAATCCAATTATTTTCCTGAGTCCATCACCATCTGAGTACTAAATCCACTGCAGCTTGCAATTTTGAATGCCTGTTATTTATATTCAAAGAAATGGTGTCATTTAGCTCCTCTGCTAAAAGGATTTTCACATTCCCAGTGTGAACACAATGTATTTAGAGTGATGAATATGTGCTGAACCAGTGAAGATGTTAAATTGCTGTGAGTGAAATTTAACTTAAAGCAAAGAAATGAGCCAGAAACAGGAGTGTCAAACCTGGCATGGTAGAATGGGGGTCCTTTCCGATACAGCACTGAAATGAAAGAGAAACACCTCAGTCAGATCAGAGTTTCAGTGGGTTTAATACCAGGGCCCATCAATATTGTCAAATGTTCTGTAAATTTTAAGTACACGAGTAAAAATCTTCAACTCCTTTGAATTCTGCTCAGAATTAGGTTATCCCAGCAAGTGGAGAGAAGGAAGAGCAGCAGAGTGACTCAGGGCAGGGCTGTGGCAGGTCAAGGGTAAGGCAGAAGAACCAGAGCAATTAGCAGTTGTTGTAGGAAAGAGTTCAGGATGGAGTTTTTGGCAGGGATCCAGAGTTACACACTGACCTAAAGGACTTGCTCAGCACACCCCCCAAACTGTGTCACCACTTCAGCAGCATTAAAACACCTGCTGGGTTGCACACATCCAAAACCACCTGAGTTCAATGCACGTTCTCCTGTGATAACAGGCGTTACTGCACTGCTCACGTTGACACGAGCCAAACGGAGATCTTGAGTTCCTTGGCAAGGACACCTCGAATTACTTCTGTAATAAACCTCCAACCAGTAATACAAAAAAGCCAAGTCCATTCTTTCTCTGCCCCAAAAAGCCCACACAAAGAAACAGTCCTAGCAGTGAGTTCAGCAGAAGTCCAGCTTCTCTTAAATGGGATGAATGAGGTGCATGAACTTTATTCTGGACTGGGATCTGGACTCAAACCTGTTATTCTGGAGACTGTTATGTTAACACTGCAGCAGATGTGTTTAGGAGAGGACAGAGAAAGTTGGGAAGGGAATTTCAGTGCGATCCTGTAAGAATTATGAACCTCATGAAGCAAACCAGACCTTCCGAGCTGTCTCTTCACCTCCTGGATATGGGATGTTCCTTCCCACTCATGTCCCAACTTCACTGCTAACCCCAAATGTCCTCTGCCAACTGCAAGCAGCAAAGGCTGCTCCGGTCCTGCAGCTCCTCCCTGAACTCCTCTCTGGAGTTCTGCCTTGCCTGGAGAAGGGGTGAGCAGGAAATGATCCCACTTTTGGGGAGGTACTCACAGAGATCTGTGCCATACTTCAGCCCCACCTTGGGCACCCAGCCCTTGCCCCTGAAGTAGTGGTAGGCCATGTAGGTGGTTTTGAAATCAGGCTTCACCTCACTGAACACTTCCCACAGCTTCACGATGCTCAGGGGCTCCTGCAAAGCACACAGCAAGGTCACTGCACTGAGATAAAGCAGCCACGCTCTGCTGCACAGCATGACAAACACCAACTAGCACAGCCCCAGAGCAGGAGCTGCCGACGGTACGACAGAACCCCTGAATGAAGGCAGGAACCTGCTGCTCCACTTAGTGGCTCTTTTAGGCAGTTCACAATCAGTCCCATAACATCCCTGCCAAAGGAAAGGGTGATCAACCTTCAACTAAAACACAGGTTTGAATTATTATGGCATTACATTAATAATAGCTTGGTAGAATTAATGCTTAAAACTCCAAGGAATTTTGCCATCTCAGGTGTGATAATTTACCATATGATTTCTCCTAAGTTTCCTGCCTAAGTTACAACAAAAATCCTTTCTCTGCAGACAGACAGTGCTTAATTGTATTTGTCTTGGTACACTTAAAGCTTTCAGACCTGTATTTCCTAAACAGAAATACCATCACTTGTAAGAAAATCTTCCCAATTCCTGTGTTTGGTACATCCTCCTCCAGAATTAACAGCACAAATCAGTGCCACACAGGTGAAGATTCAGACCAAACCATACCCAGAGAAAATGCATCCCCAGTAACCCAAAATTAATCCAATCTCTTACCTCACCATAATAAATACTTAAACATCCCAGAGCATACACCAAGAAAAAAGCCTGAAAAAACAAACAGAGGCAGTTTAAGCGATAGCTACATTCCTCCTGTAGTTTACACACAAAGCCTTGCAAGAACAAAGGCTTCATTAATTAATTTTCTGCAAAGTCATCCCTGCTGAAGGCATGCTGTTAAAACTGACACATAAATACAATTAGAAGCAGCAGAATTGAAAAAGGATTCATACAAATGTTGCATTCCTGGTATTTCTATATTTAAGTCCTGTCACTGGTCTCTGTGTCAGTGGGATTACTCACCTAAAGCAAACAGGATTGAACTCTAGTTTTTTACCCTCTCATGTAATTATTAGCATATTAAAGCTAAGTTTAATGACTAAGACAGTCCAGGTCCTTAGGAGACACAGGACCCTGTATTTTAGAAACATATTTTAAATGACAGTGTAACATAAGCTAAGGTTTACTTTTTCAGATGAAAAGCAAACCAACTTGCACTGTGCTTGACACATACCTCTTCCAGGCTGAGTTGTAAGTACTCAAAAATCCTAAATGGGTTTTTTCTGCATACTAATACTTCCTTCTTGACACGCTACAAGAAAATTTGACTGTTATTAAAATGTTGAACTGGAAAAAATAACGAATTCTGAAAGTAGCTTTGTCTAAAAGATTAGATCTTTTTCTTACATTCTCTTGTGCATTAGTGGAGTCATCTTCAGGACAGGAGCTGCCTTCTTCCTCCTCTTGCACCAGCACATATTCGGGAGCACATTCCCTTGAGTCCATCCCCTCCCAAGCCCTCTGCTCAGGGCTCTGCTTTCCCTCGCAGCCCCAGAGCACAGGAGGGTCCCTGTGGCAGGACCCTTCAGCCATTTCCCTGGGATGCCCCTGTTCCTGGTCCCTGGAGGCACTCCCAGGATCCAGGGCCGCACATCCTCCCTCCCCAGAGCGCCCCTCCTGACCCTCAGGGCTTTGGGCTCCTTCCCTGCCAGCAGCTTTCCTGCACACTTCTGCATTTCCTGGCCTCGCTCTGGTGCAGCTGTGCCCAGCCTGTCCAGCCCCGTCCCCTCTGCAGAAGGGCAGCCCCAGGGGCTTGGTGTAGCTCTCCAGGATTCTGGTGGCGGAGCAGCTGTCCAGGCCCTGCTCCTGCAGGACGCTCTGAGCCCACTGCACGCGCCGCTGGTACCTGGGGAGCACAGGAAAGGAGGAATTCCAGGGGTTGCATCCTTTGATTAACACTTTAAGCCCCAGAAGGTTCAGCACAGTTCACAAACGCCCCCAGCAGCGGCTGGGCACAAATGTGATGGATGCAGTGGGGCTCCAGTTTCTTAGGGAGCTTCATGAACACCAGGATTCTGCTGCCTCGTGTGCCTTTGTTTGGCCTTTTCAATTTCCCTGGCAGCAAACAGCATTGCTGAGCCCTGCCAAGCTGCTGGGCAGGTTCAAGGAGCAGCAGCTTCACCAGGCAGAAAGTCCCTTCTCCCATGAAAGCCTTAAGCCTGAATTCCCCACAAATTTGGAATTGGAATTGCAGGATTGAAACATGGAACAAGAGCCCTCCCACTCCAGCTTTTACACAGCCAAGGACTGAGAGTAGGAGCTGCAAAACTCTGCTTTAACTGCCCTGGAAACAGCAATGGCACAGCAGGAACACCAGTGGAAAATTCTCCAGCAGAAACCACCCTTTGGAACCAAACCCCTCAGTTATATCCTTGAGAAATGACAACAATCCCATCACTGAGATATTTACAGGTTTCAGCTACTATTTCTAATAGTTTTCGATCGTGGCAGAGTTTTTAGCGCCTTTTCAGTTCCTTCTTTTGGAAAATAACAAATGAACAACATTAAAACCATTTAATGTTATTAAAATAACATTAAGTCACTTGAAACATGACTCTTCACTCTGCGAAGGTGGAAATCTTGTACAGCATTTTTTATTTCCCTGAACAAAATCCTCAGGCAGCAATTTCAGCCCAGGTAACAAGGACATTAAATGCAAATTCCATGTGTCAACACAAATACAAGTCCCCCTGCAGGCTCCTGATAAAGCTGGATAATTCAGGGCTCTGCTCTTTGTTATATAAAAGACACTCTTCTCTGTCCTATTATTTAATTACCATTTAATTTGCACTTGCAGGTCTCTGCAGAGGCAGAGCCTTTTGTGCACCAGTAAAATCACACTTTCATTGGTGCTCAGCGTCTGCAAGCAGCAGTAACTGTAGCAGCATTAGTAATTATATGGTTACTGTTTTTCTTACCTAAAACTGAGGGCTGCAGGAGCATAATTTTCAAACTCAAGGTAATTTTTTTAGTTTTCATAAGATTAAAACCAACTGAGTATCTCACCTGTGCACGCTTAATAGTTTTACACTATTTAAGCAGGAAAAAAAATAAGTATGTGGTCCAACACTCTGTTCTGCTAAGTGTACAAACCACCAATGTTAAGTGAGACTTAAAAAAAGGTAAAACATCAAAGCATTGTAAAAGTTCAAGAGCTGCTTCAGATACACCTTAAAAACCCAATGTGGAAATGGAAGAGATATCTTAAATAGCCTGCCACAGAAACTTCTTTTCCTGCTCCTCCCCTGAAGAATGTTTATTATGCTTGTAATTGTTATTAATTAATTACCCACTCTGTGCATGCCTTGGCTTCTATTCAGCAATCAACACCTACAAGCCTACGTGAAAAACCACCCTGAGGATCACCCCCTACCCTACTTCTACTTCTTCTAAAGTGATTTATAAATGAAATAATGAGGAAAAAAATAGAAGCAAGTTACTGTCTTAATTCATACAGCCGTCAACCTGCAACCCAGTATGAAAAATATAAACCAGAACAATCTCTTTCCCAAAACCAGATAAAAGCAAATTCACTTACTTTTGAGATGTAATTATGGGCATGTTTGTGTTAACACCTGTGTAAAGAAAAACCATACATTGTTTCATCAATATAAAGATGGTTTTGTGTGATTTTGGTCACTGGGGTGATCTGCAGCCTGGGAATTGTCCCCATTTTCAGTCCTCAAAGCCATTTTGGTCCCACTTTTCCCAAGCAGGACACAGCAGAACCAGGAAAGGTACAAATGTAACAGGGAAGAACTGCACAGGGAAGAACTAAATACACGTTTTTCTCCAGACAATTATGGAGGGACAGGATAAAATCCAGTGATGGTCTCTGGGACTTTACTGTCATGGGTGAGTAAAAAACGAGTTTTTAAACAGGCAAAACCATAAACATAAACAGCCAGGAGCAGACTGGGTGTGACTGGCTCCAAGCAAAATTAAAATTCCACCAATCCTTCCCTCATCATTTCAGGGATGCCAAAATCTGCAGATTAAACCCAAGGAAAATAAGGGGGGGGGAAAGCCCCAGGATGATCCCTTTACTTCAGTCTTCCCGAGCAACAGTTCAGTGAAGGTTTGGGGGAATGCACTAAGGAATTATCCACATGGATTTCAACTCTTGGGGTTTTCCCAGGCAGGAGAGATGGGGACAGACAGATATCTTTCACCTGATCCAATCCAGCAGATTATTATTCTGCATGTAATTTATAAAAATATCCTTTCAATGGGTGAGGAAAGGTGAGAAGAGCTACCAGAGCAGTGCTGAGCTGCTAACAGCCCCTATTTACCTCTCCACTTGGCCACCAGCTGAGGATCTGAAATGCTGAACACTGGCCGGCTCCTGGAAAGGATCCCCTTTCCAAAATAGCCCTGCAAAGGACAGCAAAAACCCCAAATTATCCCATGGCACAAAAAAGAACTTCTTTCCCATTCATAAAATGCAGACTGGGGAGACCAGCTGGAACAAACAGCTGAACTCTGCAGCATTTCAGCCCTGCCTAAAGCTTGTTTAGCTCTTGGTTCAGTATTAAACACCTGGTTTAACCAAGTGTTTAAATCCTATGTAGCCTGGAGAGTGTTGGGTCTTCTCCCTGAACTCGAAACATTTGTCAGCCAAAACCTCTCAGCAAACGTTTGAAAACAACACCTGAAACCAAGGAGACACCACTGTGTTAGAATGGTACTCAGACACAAAAAACTGAACACAGCTTGTTTTACACAGGAATAAACCCCTCTGGAGTTAAAGGAATTATACAAGCACTTATAAAGCATTAATATTTCAACCCCCTGAGCTTTAAAAACAAGAAAATGCTTTGAAAAGTTTCACGAAATGTTGAAAGTAGACATAAACATGAAGGCTTTGCAGCTGTTTCTTAGCTCACAATGCCACTTCATTCCAAAATTTATTTTCTTGGATAAGAAAGACTTTTCACATTTGATACAGAATATATTTTTTGTACTGATTTCAGGAGAAAAGGGAAATATGGAGAATCACAGGAAGCTGAAGAGGCAGGGAAGATAAAGGCAGCAGATTTGAACCAGTATTATGTTTTTCCTGCATTTAAAACACTACAGATATTGTGCAAACAGGGTGCAGCACCTTGTTGTAGAGCTGTTCAATATCCTCGGGGTTCCTCACAATCACATTGTTGTTAATGATCTCAGCCTGGCAGAGTCTGAAATCCTTCCCCCCGACATCCACAGGAAAGGGAGCCTCATAGGACTCGAAAACTCTTCTTTTCCTTCTTGGGGGGTGAAAAACTGCTTCTGCCATGTCTTAATTTATCCTCCTAAGAAGTGGAAAGAAAAGATTTAACAGCCGGGAATTTAGGTTCACCCATTTTCCTGTGTTTCAGCAAGACCCCTCCTACAGCAGCACATTCTCCGTGGACCCTGCAGGGTAACACAGGTTTAATTCTGCAGCTCTGCCACCAAACACAGGCAGGGATGTGCTGGAGATCTCCGATCTGCCTCTGGGGCATCCCCTGCGCAGCAGACAGGGCTGCTCCTCAGCCCAGAGCCCATGAAGGAAACTCCAGCAATAAAGGAGTAAAACACACCCAGGAACAAAGCAGAGCAATGAGCACAAGAGCAGAAACCATACAAGTGCCTAACTATGAACCGTTCCGAACAGCGGGAGCTCCGGGAGCGTTGGGGCAGCGCTCCCAGGGCCGGGTGGCACTGCGGGGCTGTGTGTGCGGGACCGGGCGCTCCCGGGGCTCCCTTCAGCTCCGACACCCGGGGCTCTGTCACTCTGCAGGAGAGCCGCGGCCTGGCAGCATCCTCACAGCGGCATGCGCTGGGCCGAGGCACTGCGGGCAGCCATCCCCGCAGGGATCCCTCAGCGCTGCCCGGATCCCCTCACGGCTGCCCCGGGAATCCCTCAGGGCTGCCCGGGATCCCCTCAGGGCTGCCCGGGATCTCCTCAGGGCTGCCCGGATCCCCTCAGGGTTACCCCGGGAATCCCTCAGGGCTGCCCCGGGAATCCCTCAGCGCTGCCCGGGATCCCCTCAGCGCTGCCCCGGATCCCCTCAGCGCTGCCCCGGGAATCCCTCAGGGCTGCCCCGGGAATCCCTCAGCGCTGCCCGGGATCCCCTCAGCGCTGCCCGGTATCCCCTCAGCGCCGCCCCTGATCCCCTCAGCGCTGCCCCGGGAATCCCTCAGGGCTGCCCCGGATCCCCTCAGCGCTGCCCCGAATCCCTTCACGGCTGCCCGGGATCCCCTCAGCGCTGCCCGGGATCCCCTCAGCGCTGCCCCCGGAGCCCCGGGACAAGATCCGCACCCGACCCGGGGCGGTGCCAGGATGTCCCGGTGGGTTTGAGGGGCAGTGTGCAGTGCCGGGGTGTCCCGGTGGGTTTGAGGGGCAGTGTCCGGTGCCGGGGTGTCCTGGTGGGTTCGGGGGCAGTGTGCGGTGCCGGGGTGTCCCGGTGGGTTTGAGGGGCAGTGTGCGGTGCCGGGGTGTCCCGGTGGGTTCGGGGAGCCCGAGCCGGGCCGTTCCCGCCGCCCGCGCGCGCCACGCACCGTCACTGTCACCGTCACTGTCACCGTCACCGCCGCGCCGCCACCGCGCCTGCGCACTGAGCCCGCGCGGGAACGGCCCCGCCCCGAGCCCGCCCCGGCCCCGCCCCGCTCCGGGCACTGCCGCCGCCCCAGCCCCGCCCACCGGCCCCGCCCCATTCCCGGTCCCGCCCATCGGTCCCGCCCCATTCCCGGTCCCGCTCCAGCCCCGCCCATCGGTCTCGCCCTATTCCCGGTCCCGCTCCAGCCCCGCCCACCGGCCCCGCCCCATTCCCGGTCCCGCTCCAGCATCGCCCATCGGTCCCGCCCCATTCCCGGTCCCGCTCTAGCCCCGCCCACCGGCCCCGCCCCATTCCCGGTCCCGCTCCAGCCCCGCCCATCGGTCCCGCCCCATTCCCGGTCCCGCTCCAGCCCCGCCCATCGGTCCCGCCCCATTCCCGGTCCCGCTCCAGCCCCGCCCGGGGGTCCCGCCCCGCTCCATCGCTGGTCCCGCTCCATTCGCCCGGGGGCTCGGTCCCGCTTCGTCCCAAGCCCAGAGGAGGATCCGGTCCCTGCCGGGGGTTCGGTCCTGCTTCATCCCGGTCCCGCGCCATCCCTGGGCCAGGGGAGGTTTCGGTCCCGCTCCGTCCCCGCCGTGCGGGCCCGCTCTCGCTCGGGTGTGCCGCCCTGGCAGAGCTGGGGCCGCGGTGTCCCGGCCCGGCTGCCGGCCCCGAGCGAGGGATGCTGCCGGCAGGGAAGGACAGGGAATGTGCTCCCGGCTCCGCTGTGTCCCCGCCAGGATGCGCGGCTGTCCCTCCCGGGATGCACGGCTGTCCCTCCCGGGATGCGGGGCTGTCCCTCCCGGGATGCGGGACTGTCCCTCCCGGGATGCGGGGCTGTCCCTCCCGGGATGCGGGACTGTCCCCCCCACTATGCGGGGCTGTCCCTCCCGGGATGCGGGGCTGTCCCCCCGGGATGCGGGGCTGTCCCTCCCGGGATGCGGGGCTGTCCTCTCGGGATGCGGGGCTGTCCCTCCCGGGATGCGCGGCTGTCCCTCCCGGGATGCGGGACTGTCCCCCCGGGATGCGCGGCTGTCTCCCCGGGATGCGGGGCTGTCCTCCCGGGATGCGGGGCTGTCCCTCCCGGGATGCGGGACTGTCCCCCCGGGATGCGGGGCTGTCCCCTCGGGATGCGCGGCTGTCCCCCCGGGATGCGGGGCTGTCCCTCCCGGGATGCGGGGCTGTCCCCCCGGGATGCGGGGCTGTCCCCCCGGGATGCGGGGCTGTCCCTCCCGGGATGCGGGGCTGTCCCTCTCGGGATGCGGGGCTGTCCTTCCCGGGATGCGGGGCTGTCCCCCCGGGATGCGGGGCTGTCCCCCCGGGATGCGGGGCTGTCCCCTCGGGATGCGGGGCTGTCCCTCCCGGGATGCGCGGCTGTCCTTCCCGGGGACAAATCACGCGGCGCCGGCGGCTTTGGCGTGACCGAGTGAGAGAAGCTTTCGGAGCGAGCGATGCGCTCCTCGAGCAGCGGCAGGACACACGCGGGGATGATTAATTAGCGCTGTGAGGACGCAGGGACAGTGTTCCGCTCGTTGGCTCCGGGACAAAGCCCGTGGCTCGGTGGCCGCCCGGGACAAGGCGCCGCTGTCCCGCCAGGTGAGGCCGCTCCCGCAGCTCAGAGCCAGCTCGGCAGGACGGGCTTGTGCGACTGTAAGATAAAAGCACCTGAATAGAAAGCATTTTCACTATTTAGGACCTGGCGTCTCTTTTTGTACAGCTTGAGCCCTGCTTGTCAAACCCACGGTCGCCCCTTCACCCACGGCACGCTCCTGTTGGAGGTTACCCTAGGAGGTGACACTGTCACACAAAGACACTGGGAGGTGACACTGTCACACAAAGACACTGGGAGGTGACACTGTCACACAAAGAGGATCGAGACAATTTGGCTCCAGGGACGCAGACTCTCAGCAGAGAGTTCTGATTCCCAGCAGAGATCAGGGAATTCCCTGATGAAAAGCTATAATAATACGTCCTTCTTAGGAGGTATTTTATCTCTCATTCCTGTTTTTTTTTTATGGTGAGCCAAAGGGCAGCAATAGTGATTACAAGGCCAGACAGGAATTATTGCCCAAAACATGAGAACACTCGGCTTGTGTTCTTACAGTTATTGCCCACAGAGGTTTGCTTGATACACCAGCTCAGGAGTTTTAATTTGTTTTGATGTTGATTTGCACAAAAAGTGTTGCAGCCAAACCTCAGAGGGGCCTGGTGTGTTCCTGTCACAAAGTACAAAAATGCTCTGGTAACTTCAGAGCATTCTCAGAGCTCTGCCATTAAAATACCCAAGTTAAAATATTCCAGGCAACAAAATGAAAGTCACCCAGCATCAAAGATGTCACTCTGATTCAAAAGTCCTTATAAAATGGTCAAACCAAGTCTCACTTGAATGAAAGCGGGTTTATCTCTGCTAGCTATATCTGGATTTTCTCTTTGCGCAGACACATTTACTATGGGACGTTCCCTGCAGGGAGAAGCAGACAAAACACGAGGAGCTACAGGCCACTCACATTTCATTATCAGCGTGCAGCCTTGAAGAGAACCCATGGCCAGACCCTCAATTAACTCACTCACACTCCTGTTGAAGAAACTGCTCCCGTTCCTGATAAGCCCAGATCGAGCTGCAGCCAGAACTTGCTGTCTGAAGGACAAGCTTTGGATGAGTCACACCACGTTTCTTTTATCTATCAATTTCTTCTATCAATAACTGTGCAGACACTCTCAGCAATGTCTGCTTGTCCCTGCTGATGATGAGGCAGCGGACGAGCAGGCAGCAGCACCCCAGTGACAGCTCTGAGCTGCAGCCCTCGAGGTCACCGCGCATCCCAGGGAGTCAGGGACACCACACCGCTGTCAGGAGCCACGGGGAGAGGGACAAGGCTGAAATCACCCAGTCTAGAAATGGTAAAGTGCACAGAACAGACCTGCATTGTCCTGCAGGGCCACTGGAATACGGGAGGAGCAAAACAGTGTTGTACCTGTGAGTGAGGATTGTACCGTGTCCATCACCGGCACCCTCAGAGCAGGCTAAACAAACGCTCAGGAACAGTGCAGATACAGCTAATCCTGCCTCGAGACACGGGGCTGTGCTGAGCCCTGCAGATCCCTTTGCTGGCAGTTGGCAGGGTTGATTTTTGCTCCTGCAGCGCGGCAGAGAATGAGCTGCAGCTCCTGCCCGGCCTGCTCCCCCCGAGCTCTGCTCCCTGCGCTGGGAATGGCACCGGGAGCAGAGAATTCCCGGCTGCCTCCGGCTGAGTCAGTGCTCTAAGGCACACCATTCAATTGCTCACCATTTCTTGACACTCGGCTGATTTATTGCATTATTAAATTAAGGTCCGAGGCAATGTCAGCTTCCTGACAAGGCTGAGAGGAGTCTTCCCTAAATCACCGTGGCTGTAACCTTTCAGCCCTGACACAGTTGCCTTTGCTGCCTGACTCTCAATGCCCCATTGTCTGCACTGCCAGCCCCAGAAATTCAGATACAAATCCCAGAAATATGGATATAAATGTGGATGTGTTATGGTATCCATGTCAGATCCAGTGCATGCACAGGAGCCCCTCTGATCTCCCAGTGTCTTTCCAGGGGGAGGATGCTCCTGCTCTGTGCTGCCCCAGGATTTCTCAGGCCCTGGTGGAGGAACAGAGCTGAAAGCCAGTTCCAGTGGCAGGACATGATCTCCCTGCCAGGCTCATTGAACTCCTCCTGTGACCACACACGTGGCGATTTCCTCTGAAATCCGTACAACGTTTGCAATGCTGTGCTCTCAGCCTGCCTGTGGTTTGTGTCCTTCCACAGGCACTGTTTCATTGCAAAGCCCATCTGGAATCATTTGGAAGAAATATTCCCCTTATAAAATAGGAGCTCATTTTATATTATATGAACTAATATTTAACAGCTAATATTAATGAGTTGCTGTGCTGCGAAGTTTCTACCCCAGTGAAATGGAGTTGCCATGGGCAGGAAGGTACAGGGGGGCTTTGTTAGCCAAGGTGGTTTTTTAAGTGTTTGGGGATTTTAGAGGCAGTTGGGAGTTAATTCTCAGTCCTACCTCAGCCAAAACATACAGGCCAGGTACTCCTTAAATACATATTTTACATGCTTAGGCTTATTAAAAGAAACATAAATGTCAGCCTGTAAAACTATTTGCCCATGTAGAAAGCTACTCATAAAAATCATAAAAGAATGATCTGTTCTTACAGTGTCTTTAGGTAACTTTGGAATCTGTGCCAAAAAAGAAAAGGGTTTTGTGTGAAGTCCCATGAAATTCAAGTCATGATTTGTCATTGTAATAATTTCTGTCTGGCTTTGACAGAATGTTGCTGTAAAATTTTGTTATCCCATCCGAGTCGTAATCCACAAAACCCCCATGATGACACTCTCCTTTCAGGATTTTCTTTCTCACAAGGTGATGCAGACAGCAGTGGGAGGATGGGCTGTAGTTATTTACATTAGCCAGTTCCACTTTCCCCAGACTGACAGAAATTCCCATGGAAATTCTGGTTACATTAACTTTGACAGAGATATGGGACTGTTTTTGGAAACTTAAAAAAAACCCCCAACAACTAGGGAATACTTTTCATTTTTATTAACATGCAGCATCTTAATTTTGTTTATTAAAGAAATAAATCAAGGTTAGTTTCTGCTTAGTTTCAGATGGTTTTCACAGGAGACAAAAAAAGAGAAGTCAAATACTGGCCAAGCATCTGCCCAGTGAGAAATCCCATAATAGCAGCAATCCCGAGGAGCATGGCAGTGAAGGGAACAGCATGAGAAAAGAGGATTTTAGAGATGAGTATGGCATGGGTGTACTTACTTCAGACATGGACAGTGACTGTGTGTTCTTGGAGATTAAACACACTTGGGTGTGGAATTCTTGCAGGATCCATCCCATCATCCCATCCCATCCCATCCCATCCCATCCCATCCCATCCCATCCCATCCCATCCCATTATCCCATCCCATCAGGGCTCTCTGGGGGCATCCCAGTCACTCCCTGCCCTCAGTTTTTGTTCCAGATGCATTAGAAAATGGTGTGAGCATTAATTTTCTCGGCATCCCGCCTCCCCAAAGGCACTGCTTCCCTTCTCCCCCTGGAAACAAATGCAAAAGCTCTGAGCTGGCCACTCCAGGGGGAATTAAGGGCACTTAAACCCCCTGATTTTCACCCAGCCCTGGAGCCCCAGTGCCAGATGTATTTACCTTTTGCTGAAGAACCATTTGTTTCTGCGTGGCTCATTAGTTTTTCTGCTCCATCAGTCCCCTGGGTGAGCTGCTCAACGAGGCAAAGCTTCTGTTTGGCCAAATCCTGACTCCCTCACCTTCACCTCGTGTGGCTCAGCACACAGCTGGGCACAAAAAACTCCAGCTTCCAGCAAGATGAGCAGCAAAAGTTCATTTTTTTGGTGTGTATTCCATTTGGAAAGGGCACAGTAAGAGCTGGGTGTCTCCACTAGGTGTCCATGTTTCAGCAATTTTCATTCAGGGCTCCTCTCAGCCCCGTGCAGAATGCAGAGCGATTGTTCTGCTCCACTGCCAGATGGAAATGGGAGATAGATTTTATATTAGTCAAGGCTGCACCTGGGCCTGCACCTAAAAAGGGACAAAACACTCAAAACCCACCTTTAAATTGCACATCTCAGACACTCAAAGCAGTCCTGTAAGGGCTGGCAGACTTTTCAGATATTGATTATTGCCTCTCTTGCTTTTTAAAATGTTTTTCAAGTTATGACGTGCTTTGTATTAACTCGTAGGAACAAACAGAAAAAGCTTTCCAGATTTTTAGTGGGCTTTTTGAATCCTTTTTGGTTGACCTCCAGTTTTTCTCTGCACAGCCTTTTTTTCTGCATTCGGGTGAGCACAGAGCCCTAAAGCAGTGGCTCAGAATTTTAGGAACACCTGCTTAATTGTCAAACAACTGCTTTGCTCATTACATTTCTCTTCAAATATTGATGCCTAATATTTACCTACTTTTCCTGGCTGTCTAATGGATGCTGGAAGGCAGAGGTTTGTGCACTGAGTGAGCACAGGGACTTTTTAATGCTCCCAATTTTAAACAAACTGTAGGTAGCAGCCTCTGGTGCTCATTTATTGAAGGTGTTTTTCACTGCTTGTTTTTGTCATTTGCAGCCCCATTCATTAATAAGAGGCCAGAGAGCAGAGATTTCACTCAGATATGAGGGAATTCCAAGGAGCTGAAAAGAAGGCTTTATTTAAGATTACTGGATTCCCTTCTAGGAATAACCCAGCAGATTTTCCTTTTTTCTTTAATTTTTTCTTTTTCTTTTTTTTTTCCTTCTTTAATTTAAAAATTTTTATTTATTTTATTTTTTGTTGTTTTTTCTTTTTCTCCTTTTTCTTTTTCTTTTTCTTTTTCTTTTTCTTTTTCTTTTTCTTTTTCTTTTTCTTTTTCTTTTTCTTTTTCTTTTTCTTTTTCTTTTTCTTTTTCTTTTTCTTTTTCTTTTTCTTTTTCTTCTTCTTTTTCTTCTTCTTTTTCTTCTTCTTTTTCTTTTTCTTCTGGTTTCCCAGGCATTTTCAGTTAGTTAAATGTAAGGCACAGAATATTTAATATTTTAGAATTTTAGGGAATGCTATGTGCCAGAGCATTTTAAGGCAGCTTCCAGGACCACATGCAAACGAGGCTCTGGTGATTTATAATTCCCATAGCTGTGAGTGTAACATCTAAAACTGAGTTTGAATCCAAAACTTTTACCTCATTTACAATGCTAAGGAAGCAGAATAGGTTCTTTTATTATAGAACAAAACCAAAATCTGGTGTCACTCCATCTAATTCGGACTGTGCCTGATCCAGGAACGTGCTTTAAGATTTCTCTGCACAGGAACAGTCCTGTGGAACTCAGATTTTACCTGAAATGTGTCTCAGAGCTCATCCCAAATGCTCTCTAGGTTCATGTGTCACGGCTGACAGAAGGACAAAATAACAAACAAATCAAGGAAAACCCCTAAATCATCACATTCTAAGAACTGAAATAAATAAACCAACTAGTTGCCAAAGGTATATATGTTTTTAAATACAAAAAAACCACCAGAACATCCTCTTATGGAATATATCCCAATCTGGAGTATTTACTTTCCGTTTGTTTAATAACAGGAAAAGGCTTGTTGCTTCTTTTGTTGAGTTTCACGTGTCAGCATCTTAATATTCCTCTGGTATTCTTGAAACTTTTACCAGGAAGAAAACAGTGCCATGGCCTATACTAGGAAATGTTCTGTTTATTTGAAATGCCTTTATGAGCGCACAAAGGCAAACAATTGCTGTCATAAACCCAGGGAGCAGCCCCTGATGCCTTGGTTGTCTCATTTGCACTGCTTTGTGCAGCTCCTTGGCTGTTTGTCCCTGCCCTTCCTGTGCTCTGCTCCTCACCTCTCCCTGCACCTTCTGAATTCCAGGGCAGGTTAAATCCCTTTTTCCCTTAAATCCCTTTTTCCATTTCCCCACCACCTGCTGGGCTCTGCTGCTCTTGCTGCAGGAACGTTGGGTTGAAGGTTTGTCACCCATCTGCTGCTGCGTCCACAGCTGGTGATCCCCTGCCAGCTCTGAATATTCTGACAATATTCTGAATATTGTCACAAACCTGGAACTGAGGGGCTGATCTTTAATTACATGATCCTGGGATGGAACCCTGGAAGAAATAATGACAAAGAGCTTTCAAAGCTCTTTAGAGCTTCTCACGAAGTGTTTGGACTTACTTTGGTCCTGCCTGTTTTATTGTGGCAAATGCAGCCACTATGGCAAATTTGGGCCTAATCATGTCAAAAAAGGGCAGTTTTATTCTGTAGGACAGACCTATAAGCTGAATAAAGCAGGCCAGTTCTCTTCACCCAGCTCTGTGTGCTGTGGGTCTGTTTAAACAATGACTAAACCACAAACAGCCACTGACTGGATTCCCCAGGAGCACAACTGTGGGCACAGGAGTGTCTCCAGGTAAAAAAAAAAAGAAAAAAAAAGTGAATAACTCATAAAAGGAAGTGCAAACAGCAGGGAAATCATGTTTCCATCTATCAAGCTGTGTAAAGGACAGGCAGGCTGGAAAGAATGGGCAGTGTTATGGGGCTTTTTGTGGGTTTTTGGAGCATCTCACATCCCTGAATGTGAGTTGGGGAGGATTTTAAAAGATTCAAAAAACCCACTAAAAATCTGGAAAGCTTTTTCTGTTTGTTGCTACAAGTTAATACAAAGCACGTCATAACTTGAAAAACATTAGAAAAAGTAAGAGAGGCAATAATCAATATCTGAAAAGCCAGCCCTTACAGGACTGCTTTGAGTGTCTGATGTGCAATTTAAAGGTGGGTCTTGAGTGTTTTGTGCCTTTTTAGGTGCAGACCCAGGTGATGCTTCTGCATCTTCCCTGAGCCACACAGCAGATTTCTGGCACAGACAGAAAAATGTCCGAGGTGAGCATCAGGCCCAGAGAGCCAGGGCTTTGCTCTTGCCTTCCCCTTCTGTGGGCCAGGGGCTGTTTGCAAACTCAGCAAAGCAGAACCGTGCTGCTGCTGCTGCTGGAGCCCCAGTGCTGCTGCCATGCGCACGCTGGGGCAGGGCTTGGCACTTCTCAAAGTCACTCAGTGGAAAGTCTCACAGGCCCCAAATTAGCAGGAGTTTTGCAAAGTTCCTATTACTGATCTATGGAATTTATACCAAAGGTGTTGAAATCACTGAGGCTCCTGCTGACTCACTTCCCCCAGGGAGGGCTGCTGACCTCAGAAGTGCCCCCACGGAAGCGCAGGGCACAGAGCTGCCATCTGTGCCACGCAGCACATCCTGAACTCTCAACTCTGCTTCATCCCCAGATTCTTTCTCAATGTGTCCTGCTGCCCTGCAAGCCCCAGTCTGTTTGAAATGCCACTTTCTTTTATAATCTGCTCTGACTCAGATGCGGAGTTGGAGTGGTATTTACAAAATATCTGTATCGCCCTGGATTTATCTTGCCAGGAAAAGTTAAATGGTTACAGATTAAAAAGATTTTATAAGCACGATATGCCACAGTAAACATTAGTAAAAGTTGTTCTGAAACTATTTCTGTCTTTTGTTGGGAAAAGAAATAATTATTGAAGCTTGAAGGGGAAGACTGCTTCGTAAAAGGAAGGAGAATTAACCATAGTGAGGTTTGAAAGGAACTCCGGTTTGCTGATTCAGTGCTTTCTCCAGAAATGCAGCTAATGTTTCCTTCTTTTTTAATTCTTAAATCAGGCCCAAGTGCCAGCAAATGCCTTTTTTTTACTGTGTCTGGAGGTTTATTTTTAGTCCCAAGAAGGGTATAGACAGCAGGCTGGAAATCAGGACATTTGCAGGCCAAATAAACTTCCCCACACTTGAACTCTGGGTGTCAGCTCATCCATCTCGCCGTGGCTCAGCTCATTTCTGTCAGAAAAGGCTTTGCAGCCCCATCTGCCCAGGCTCTGAAGCTCCTCACGCCCCAGGCTCCTCTCATCTTGCTGGAAGCATCTCCCAGTTCTGCAGCTCCAGGATTTTAATTTCGAGACTCAGGGCGAGCAGGAATTTCATTGTCCTGCCTGGTAGGGTCTGACAGCAGAACTGCCTGGCACAGGGTGTTATTTATTCCCCGTGGAAGTGGGGGGTGCTGGGCACAGCCCCCACTCTGCCCCTTCAGAACTGAAACATTGGAAGGTGTGTGACACAGGAAACAGCTCACAAGTCTGTCACCCAGAGTTTACCTTCACCAGATGACAGCCTGGGAGCCAGGTGGGAAATACAGATATTTTTAGGTACCTGCTGGGCTCTTGGTGCAGTTTTTCTGAGCAGGCTGTTTTCCCTTTATTTTAAATGGAGAGATCCAGGGGATGCAGCTTTTACCTGAATGGTTTTCCTCTCCTGGGGAGGGGTTTGTGCCCAGCAGTGCTGTTTGCCCAGCTCCAGCTGCTGCTGAGCCACTGCTTTCCCCTCCTGTCCCCGTCCTCTTGAATCAACACTCCAGGGGTGCAAGCAGTGCTGGGTGGTCAGCCTGGAGTGTTTGTCACACCATTAGGGGACAGAACATCCTCTCTGCTGTCACCTGGCTCTCAGCAGGGCTGGAACACGCAGTGGCTTCCCCAACGCCCCGAGATCCACTCGAGCTGCTTGGTTCAGATGAAGTGAGCTCCCTCAGAAACGAGACAGCTCTCAGTGCTGCTGCCTCAGGAGAGCTCTGTCCTCTGCTCGTCTCAGCTCAAAAAGTGCGTTTTTGTTCATCTTTTCCTCACAGTGTAGAGTTAACACAACTCCAAGAGAGTGAGCTGCTGGTTTCAGCTCTCCCCCTGAACCTGCAGGCAGAGCTGCTGGCTGAGCTTCAGCCAACCACGCCTGCACAAAGTCACTGTGGCAGGTGGGTCACCGAGGCTTTGCTGACATGGGCACGGCATGGAGGAATCTGAGGGCCTAGTCTGACCTCTGGAACCTTTTCATTTTGGGCACGTGCAAGGAGCATGGAAAACTCTGATCCTGTGCTCCAGAACCCAAGCTAAACTTGCCAGCCTTTGGCAACCAAGAAGTTTCTGCAATGTCTGTAGTCAGGGTAATTTCTTCTACACATAAAGATGTGATCATTGTCCTCCAGCACCCATCACAGTGATGTGTCAATCACTACAGGAACCATCCAAAGGAAATATCCTTGGATTCAGGCAAAAATCCTGGGACGTGAGGGCTGGATCCCACCTCCGTTGGCAGCAGGGTTACCCAGTGACAGCCTGATGGCAGAAATGGGAATTTAGGGAAACTCTTGCAAGCTCTGACCACAGCTCATTGCAAGAGTGGAGCAGGATTGCATCAATTCCTGCAATGGGTGTCTGAGCCCCCCAGGAGAGCGGGGTCTGATTAAAACATGGCTCGTGGCTGCACTCCAATACTTGGAATAAATAAACCAGCAACTGGCTCTTGTGCAAGGTCTATACACTTTCCTCACAGACTTTCACAAAAATGCCACATTTCTGACACCTTTCCAGCCGGCTTTTAGAGGCACCCGGGTCTAGGCAGATAAAAAAATGTGAATTTTGGGTCCTGATGCCCGTTCTGACAGGTACTGGACGAGGAACACCTCAGTTACTCACTCCTCTATTTGCATAAAGGAGTGAAGTCACTCCCATGCCACTAACTTTGGTATTAACAGAGAGCAGTCGTGTTATTTGAGACCTATTATTTCTAATAATTCCTTTTAAGACTCCTTTAAAAGCAACTCGTTGACTAAAATTCATTTCCAAGTGACTATGTACTCACAGCAATAGCAGCATCTATCTAAATGCAAATTTACTCCTTCAACCTATTAAGTATCTATAATGCACATTTCAAACCCCATAAATGCACATTTCAAATCACCTCCCTGCTCCAGAAGGAATACTCTGCTCTCCTTGGTGAGCAGCTGGAATTTGAAAAGGCTCTCTAGAGCACTCTTCATCAAAGTCTTCCCATGGAAATCTAGATTTTTATGGATGGCAAATTGAAGTATCCAATTGTGCCAAAAAGAAAGAAAAAAAAAAGTTAGGAACTGCTAAACTGTACCAGACCCCAGGTATTTCTAACCTGCAGTGTGAGCTTTCCTCCTGCTTCAAAGGAAGGTGTGAAAAATGAATGTCAAATGTTGTATTTCTGCAGAATCTTCCGTCTGCTAGAATGGGAACCATGGCTGTAGGAGAAATGAGTGAAATTTGAGAACTAGACCTGAACTGCCTGGGTTTGAGCTCCTTCTCACCCAACAACAGCCAGGTAGCACTGCATTTCAGAGGGGACAATCCTTCCCCGGGCTGCCAGCTCTGAATGGATGCAGCAGGAGAACCTCTCCCCTTCCAGCTGTGCCCCCAGCCCCAGCTGGATCCTGGAATTGTGCTCAGCCCTGCTGCTCCTCCCTGAGTGAGCTGTCCAGGGCTACAGGAGAGCCACGGGGCACTGAGAGGCTGGCTGGCACTCAGCTCAGCTCTGCCTCTCGCTTCTCAGCCAAGAGATTTGGGCTCAGGGAAGATCTGCAGCCCCCCGCTGGAACTTGGACTGCTCAGCTTCATCTCACCCCTGCTTCTTCCCCGTATCAGGAACTCAAGGCAAACCCCACTGTTTAGTCTCTGTCACGTTGCTGCAATGTTAAATGATGCCAGTGCACAGCAATAACTGAAATATGTGCACTTGCCTGCCTCAGATACACCAGCATCTGTTTGCACCACAGGATGGCCCAGTCCAGGCTGCAGGATGTTCTGGGAGGCACCATTTTTTCCCAGTTAAATTCTAATTATCAGTGAAGAAAGCAGGCAGTGGGTACCCAGCTGTGCCCCAAGAACACCGGGAGTCTGCTGGATGTTATCCTTGCACAGCCAAAACAAAGAGGAGGTGCCAGAGCAGGAGCTGCCTCAGAGACAGCCAGTGCTGATGTGGGCAGTGCCACGGGGCACGCAGGGGCAGCAAAACCTCCTGGTGGCATCACCAGGACCTGGAGCTCGGTGGGGCTGGGATTTCCTACCTGCCGGCACAATTCCCAGTCAGCTCTGGAAACTGGAGTAAACCCAGTCCTCAGGGAAGTGTTGGTGCATCAGCTGCTCTGAAAAATCCAAGCAGACACAGCCAATGAATGCTGTAAAACACAGGAACAACGTTAATAGCATTAATTCCAGGAGATGTTTTTCCAGACAAGGGTCCAGAATGTTCATTTTATGGAACTGGTGCTGCAATGTTTACGACCAGAAAAGAGGTGAAAGGGATAAAAAGGATTTTTAGCCCAAACAGGGCAGCTATCTACAGGAAAATTGCTGAGTCTCTTTAGGTCTGTACTGATCATTAATAACAATATGTCCTCAAAATAAATTTTCTGATGGTGCTGAAGTGAATTCCCCCCTTCTGCTAAAACTGAGAAAAATCGCAGAGGACTTTGAAAGCAAACCTGATCTGGATCATCTCCTGCTCTGCCTTTATGAAATGTTTTTGAGCTTCTTTCAAGGCTGAAAAATCTGCCACTGTGTATTTCTTCGACCTGAGCATAAATAGAATGATAAATCCTAGAAGAGCTCCTTGCCATAAAGGAAAAGTCAGTGTTTCTGAATCCTTCTGGAATTTGTCCCCTTGTTCCCTGCAGCAGTGTGGCACAGGCAGTGCCAGCCACAATCCCACCCTCGGGCCCTTTACCCCTCCTGGCTCTGAAACATGGATTTGCTCCTCGCACGGCTGCCAGGGAGGAGGGAATATTCTGAGGGAAGAGAAGTAACTCTGAGGGAGAGAAAAGAGGAGAGCAATGTCAGGAATTCCATGCAATCCACTGCAGGAGTGCAGGACAAACCCCTGACTCCTCTTTAGAGCCTTCTCCGGCTGTGAGAAATTCCTGCGTAAGAAAGAGGCACCTCAGGAAGCGTAAGTGACTTTAAGGTTTACCCTAAAAACCAGGGAACATTTGCTTTTAAGATCCCAAGAAACAGAACTTCATGGAAAAAATATTCTCTGATTTATGGTCTTGCAGTGTTCCCTGATTTTTTGACCCAAGTTTTTTGTCTTAGCTGTGTTCCATTGTTTCCAGTTGTATTTGCAAACCCAGTCCCTCGTGTCTTTCCCCATGGGAATGTCCCCTGACCTCTCAACAGGGAACATTTGGTCATTGAGCTTCATCCACAGGCTGGGAGAGCTGGGGGGGCTCACCTGGAGGGGAGAAGGCTCCAGGGAGAGCTCAGAGCCCCTGCCAGGGCCTGGAGGGGCTCCAGGAGAGCTGGAGGGGACAAGGATGGAGGGACAGGACACAGGGAATGGCTTTAAGCTGGAAAAGGGGATATTTAGATGGCATATTGGGGAGGAATTCCTGGCTGGGAGGGTGGCGAGGCCCTGGCACAGGGTGCCCAGAGCAGCTGGGGCTGCCCCTGGATCCCTGGCAGTGCCCCAGGCCAGGCTGGATGGGGCTTGGAGCAGCCTGGGACAGTGGGAGGTGTCCCTGCCATGGCAGGGATGGCACTGGATGGGCTTTGAGATCCCTCCCAACCCAAACCAGTCTGGGATTCTGTGATTCCCATCACTCTGAAGACCTGGGAAGGCCACCAAGGGCAGTGCACCACGAGCAGGTCTTCCCAGCGTGGGGTTGCACCAAACCCCTGCTGTTCACAAAAGTAATGAGATTTTGTCTGCTCCTGAGGTGAAACTTTCACTGTCTTTTCCAACCAGCCCTATTGCAAGGCCCTGTTGCATCAATGTGAGGTTTCAAAATAGAATAAAAACCAACTTGGCTTGAGATTATTTATTTATTTGGGACTAATGTCTAAGAGAGCAGCAGCATTCCTGACAGCCAGAGGATTCCAAGCATCTGTCCTTAGCTTTCCAGTGACCCTGGGGAAGCAACCCATAATCCACATATTTGAATTGCCACAGGGCTTTGTGGGCTGTGCAGGGGTGGGAATGTGGGCAGGAATATTTCTGGGTCTGTAATTAATCCTATTTGCTGTACAAGTGTGATTTATGGGGCAGCCTGGGCGCTGGGGGAATGAAGGAGCTGTTCCACGGAGATGGAGAGGGCTGGGATTTGGAGAAAGGAGAATCCAGAGCAATTTCCCTGTTCAATAAAGCAGCAGTATTGGAAGGGCTCTCATTAAGTACAGTCCTGCCAAGAATTATCCCTTGGTTTTCTGTAGCCTGAGGATTGTTCCAGGAGGTTTGATTGTCCCCAGAGGTTTTTTCTTTTGGCTATGGAGTTCAGGATTCACCAAGAATTTCAATTCAAGACTAAAGCAGAAGTGTAAGCTCGCTAAACTGAGGCTCTAAGGTCTGACAATGGGTGGAGCAGAGGCAGAGGATGCCCTGCTCACCTCTGCTCCTCCCCACAGGAAGGGTTTGCCCCCTTTTCCCAAAGAAGCACCAAAAGCAAGGCATGAACTGTCCTGCCACAACTCAATTTCCACTTTGGCACAGGCAGATAAAGTATAACCTGGTTATTATTCCATGCACAGCCTCTTCTTAGAACTGAAACATCTTTGAAAGCAATATCGGATCATTTAACATTTTCCATGTGTGAATCCTTCAGCTTCTTCCGTGATGATTCTTCATGACCAAGGGCTCTGTATCCAGTTCCAGAATAAACCAGGCCACTGAAATCAGCACCCCAGGAGCCCCTTCTGCCCTCGATGTCGTGTGACCAGCACAAGCGGTCACCTGACAGCGCTGTCACTGCTGCTCCATCGCTTCCTTTCTGCGCCGTGCTGAGTCACCCCTGTGGTGACAAGGCCCTGCGCCCTCTTGGTCACCGGGTTTCACTTCCAGAAGTGCCTGTAAAAGATTAATTTTGCTGTCCAGGCTCAGTGCTTGGCGTGGGGCAGTTGCAAAAGGCAATTTCCCTCCTCTGCTGAGTCAGGGCACAAACATTTCTGTGCCTGTGTTGGTTGGAAGAGTAAGGCAACTCAAATTCTCTATATTTAAACTGCTGGGTGAAATGGAAAGAGGAGAGATTTGTCACTCGTCCCCTCTTGCCATCCCCAGTGATCGCCTCTGAGTTCTGGCTCTGTTCCAGTCACCAGTTTGGGCGCAGAGCTGTCCTTGCCACCGCTGCACACAAACAGCTGTCATTTGCTGGGACAAGGAATTGTTCCATTCCTTCTTCTGTGACAGCTTGAAAGCGGCTCTGGGATCAGCATGCCAATCCACAGTTATCTCTAATCAGCAGCAGCTCAGCTCTGCTGTTATCTGCAGCTTCTGGCACACAAAACTTCAGGGTCCCAATTCCGTGCAAGTGCCCATGGCTGCCACGGGAGCCTGAGCTGGGAAATGCAACAGGGCTGTGCTCGTTGCACAAGGATTCCAGAAATTGCACCCAGCTAAACTGTAATGATTCCAGAACTTGGAAAATAGGCTGAGGCTGGCCTTGCTTCAGGAGGCAGCTGCGATTTCTGCTTCACAAATGCTACAAAAATTTTTAAAAAAAGAGGAAAAATTGCATGAAAAGAATTCGTACAAATGTTCCGTGAAAATACCCCATGTATTGGACACGGACCAAGAGATCTTGCACAGCAGCAAAACTATTGATTATTGCCCAGGAGATGAAATATGGGCACAGCCAAATTCACAGAAAAGAGCCTGGTTGTAGCCCTGTTCTTACAGCAAAGGACCAGAAATTTAGTGAGCACTGTTGTCAGTAGGCTCAGCAGGACCAGGAGGAGATGGTTACAAATTCTGGATTAACCTGGGCCCTAAAAGTGGCTTTCCAGGCTGGTTTCTGCAGGGAGGGACTCGTCAACCAGCCTTGCTGCTGGATCCCACTGTTCTGCAGGTAAACAGACTTTGCTCTCCAGGGATTTGATCCATCTCACCTGCATAAAAAGAGGAGGAAACAAATGGGTCATAACCTGAGTAGGAGTCCATAAATCCAGCCATTCTCCTCAAATCCTTGGAGGAATATGGCAGAAGCAGCTGAAATAATCTTCTGACCCCACTGATTGCATTTCTTAGAGCTGCTCCTTGGGAAAACACCATAAAAATTCCTCCTACCAAGTCTCCCCAGCTCCTGGGTGGTTGTGAGGTAGAGCCAGGCTATTAAATCTGCAGGACTGGGTATCTAGAATGCCTCTGTCAAAGATGTCCCAAAAAACCCCAGGAGAGCTCTGCGTCCTGCTGGGGTGGCCCATGTGGAACCACATCCAGGAGCAGGCTGAAAAGATTCCCCATAACTCCTGTGTCCCTTTGAAACCCTGCTGGTCACTCCATGGTCCCAATGAATCCTTTATTGTGAGGCACCCTGCGCTCTCCTACATCCGAGCACTGATTGCAGGAAAATGCCTCCGAGGCCACGTGGATGGCACCAGAAGTTTAAAATGAGTTGTCCTTTTGTTGAATTAGGAAAAATAGCAAATATTCCATGGAGCAAATGCTCCAGTTCTCATCTTCATGAGCAGAGCAGTGGCATCCAGCCATAAATTCGGAGGTGCTCTCTTCTCAGTGTCTGGAGAGGCTTTTCCTGTCCATAAAACAAAGTGACACTGAGTGATCAGCCACCAAAAATTCACAGGCTTCCCTCAGGCTGAGGAAACAGAGGAGAAATCCAGGGATCAGAGCAGCTTAGCCCACTTAGGATGTTTGGATGTCACCAGCTGCCTGCTGGAGCAGCTGCTGGAAATGCACAGTCAGGAGTCAGCAGAGGAGCTGCAGAGAGAGCTGCTGGGAGCACCAGCCCCAGCTCTTCCCTGCTCAGCATTTCTCCAGCTGTTTGTCCAAATCCTGCTGAGGTTTCAGCAGGATGGCAGTAATTCTTCCCAGGGTGACTGTGTTTACAGAGCAGCACCTCGGGAGGGGAGATTTCCCTGTCGCCGTCCCTGACAGCTGGCACGTCACCTCTGCTGTCCCCTCTGTGCCAGGACAGCTTTTGTGCACTGTGAGCAGCCAGGCAGGGCCAGTGCCCCCTCCCTCTGCCCTGGCTGCTGTGCCGGGGGGGACAATGGGCACAATCCCCTCTCTGCACACCCGGGAGCCCTCTGGAGCTGCTGCCCTGGGCAGAGCTGGTCCCGCTGTGGTGGCTGCAGAGCCTCTCCAGAACATGACTCACAACACTCCAGCCATCATCTGAGGATGTTCAGGCAGAACAAATGGCATGTGACCCCAGGCCAATCACAGCTGGGAATTTGGATTAAAAATAAAAGAGGAATGAGAACATTTGTCACAGAATACTCTGTCCTTCAAGGAGAGGGAAATTTTCTAGCGGGGAATAAAAACAGCATTTATTTTTATTAGAAGTGCTTCTGTTTCACTCCATTTTTTCTGACCCTAAGAGCAATTCTCCCTCGTGGCTTTGGCTTAGTGGAGTAACACAATGTATGTTTTTTCTCAGGCTGGGAAGAGGGAATGTCGTGCCTGTGAGAAGCTGCCTGCACCTTGCACTTCTGAGCAGAGTGAAAAAGGAATTGAGATTCTTTGTACACGTGGGACAGAGACCCTGCTGCCAAACAGGGCCAGAACAAGGAGGAAAGTTTACACCTTTTTTGTCTGGAATTAAAGCCTGGGGAGTGCCCAAGCTGGGTTTGGTAGGGGGATTATCTCCTGGGGGTCGATTGTCAGCCAGGCAGGGATGGAACGCTCCTGTGGGGACACAAGGTCCAGGCAGGGCTCTGCTCTGGGTGCTCCCCCTGCTCTCCACACGGATGGAGCAGGGGTGTGTGCCATGCAGGCCACAGCAGTGTCACAGCCCACTGGCAACAGCCCCCAGACTGAAGGGCTTTTTGAGGTTTGGGGTTTTGTTTGAGCTTTTTGTTGATTTGCTTTTGTTTTTTTTGGTAGCTCCCATTTTCTGCATTGCCTCTCTCAGAACAGGACCAGGAGCTGAGCAAGCACAGAGCTGCTCGAGAGCAGCCTGGAGGAGCCTGTGCCTCTCACCCTGCTTGAGCAGGGCTCCTGCCCCTCAGTCCATCAGTGCCCCGTCGGGGCTGGGCTTTGCTCACACACTCACCCACCCCGGGCTCCTCAGAGCCAGCACAGCCTGCAAGCCTCAAAGTTCCCTGTCTGGGGACTCTGCCACTCCTTTATCAGCTGGCAGGGAAGAGCTGCTATCAGTCTGGCCGTGGCACTCTGCTCACAGATTGCCCCTCCAGTGTTTTGTCTAGGTGCCCTGTCCTGCTCCATCCAGCCGAGGAGTTCTGCTCGCTCAGCTCCAGCACTGCAGGCTTTGCAGAGTCTGTGAACACAAGCTCCCAGAGAAGAAACCCAAGAGCATGCCATGGCAGGGAAAAAGCTGCTTTAAACACCCTCGGTGAGAATTACTTAAACGCCTCATCAATCAAGTGACAAACAAAAAGCGAGATCTCGTTCACAATCCCTCTCTGCTTTGGGTGTGGTAAGAGCCCCGTGGATGGCAGGAAACTAAAATCATATTTTATTTTTCCACCTGCTTGCCTCTATTACACCGTGGCCAACGGTGTGTTAGGCTCAGTGCATCCCAGAGCAGAGCCCAGGCAGTGTGGGAGCAATGCTGAAATGACATTTTATTTTCTGGGAGCAACTACAAAACCCGAAGGGGAGGCTTGGAGGCTCTCTCCAGCTAATGGTTTCTGCACACCTTTTTCAGGCAGCTGATTACAGGGAAAAGAGCTGTGCTGAAAAAGAGATAAGCACTGATTTCCTTGGGTCACTTCAGGAACAGATTTCCAGGAGCACAGAGTCAGAAGAATGATTTCTTTCTTATGGTTCTATTTTCTTTCTGTTGAAATCAATTCTTAAATCAAAGGAAATCTGTGGTGATTTTAGGCTGGAACCCTCAGCCTCTGCTGAACTAGTCCAGTGTTTTTATTTTCTGTTACTTGAAGGCAGACATGATGTGGAAAACTCGGTAAAACACAGGATTTGACAAGGCTGGGTGTAACATGGTGCCCACTGTGATCCAGGTCAACTGGAGAGTCAAGGTGTTCTCACTCTGGGGGACAGGAGCTCACAGAAGTGTCAGGGAACGCTTGGGGTGTCAGGGGTGGATTTCAGAAAAGCAGAGGGGGGCTGGTGAAGGAACTCAATATCACATTTAGAACAGAGAATGAGGAGAAAAGTGTTAGAAGGGGATATGGATCTGCTCCATTCTCCTGCTCCATGGAGCTGAGAGTCCTGAGCTGTTCCTGGCGGACTGAGAGGGAAGAGCAGCAGCTGGGCTGGAGAATCTGCAGGAGGGGCTGCTGGAGAGGAGCGTTCCGAGCAGGCTCCTCCTGTCCTGGAGGCAGGCTGGGAGCAGAGGCACCAAGCTGGCCCGGGCCAGGGGCAGCCTGTCCTGCTGCACCATCTCCTGCTCTTTGTGAGCACATCTGGGAGCTGCACCTTCCCCCACAGTCCACCAGGAATTCAGCCTGTTTTTCTCTCAAAGGTGGGGTTTTCTCTGCAGCTTCAGGGCTGAAAATGTTGGTACCTGGGAGATGGAAAAACCGCAAAATTTTAAGGTAAATTAAGGGCACACCTGAATTAAACCCCCTTGGCTTGCAGCTGCTGCTATCGAGGGAGGACATTTATGCAGTAACTGTTTGTTTCAGTGCTTGAACCTTTGCCAGTGAGAGCAGCATGGACACAAATACATATATAAACACATAAAACAAAAACATATATGATATAAATATATAAACATTGTATCAAATAAAATATAGAAATATAAAAAATTAAAATATATCAATAAATATAAAATATATTACATAAATATAAATATAATACACAAATATTTACATATATAATTAGATATAAATACATAATAAAGCTATATTAAGAAATATATAATAGAATAAATATAAACAAAATAAACAAACATTTCTCTCTTTGAAAGCAATAAAACTCCAGCTCATTCACAGGGACCAGCAGCAGCTGAAGGTGTGACATCTGTTGCCCAGTTCCACCTGTTAATGGCTTTCTGTATTTCCTGCTAAGGGAGCGATTCCCCACATTTGAATATTCCACCACACTTGGGTGAATATTCTGCCTTGTAGGCCCTTCCCCTTCTGCTCTTGGACGCACCCAGCGAAGATCCCCAGCTCAGCCACCCGTGATTTGCAAACCCTGCTGTTCCTTCCAGCCCTGATTGCGTGCTATCCCCATGGCAGACGCAATTGCCTAAGAGAAACAAACATTAGGAAAGAATTTAATGTATTGTTGCTCGTCCTCTGATAATAAATGCAACAGCTGGAGACAAAGAGGGGACCTGTCACCTGGAACAGGCAGTTCCAAGCACCCAAGGCTTTGGGAGGGGGCCCAGTAACGTGCCCAGTGCAGCCACAAATGGGCCCCTAGGGAAGGCTGGGCCGGGCTTTTGGGAAGGCAGATTTGAACAGTTTTTCTTGAATGTTATGGTAAATATTGCCATCAGGTCCCACCTGTGCCACGAGCTCACTGTGGTCCTCTTTCACGGGAGGGACCCGTGCCGCGAGCTCTAAATGCACACTCACAGCTCTCGCAGCTCTCTTGGTTTCTGCAAACTCTGGAGGCCCTTCTGCCACCTCCTTGTGAGTAAAGAGCCAGAGCATGGCGAAGATCCCCCTCCAAGGATCTCCTGCTGGGTGGGACTCAGCAAATCTCAGCACTGGCAGCAAGGCTTTGTCCAGCTCCTAGGAAAAGCCAGTGACAGATGTCAGCAGTGCCACAAAGTCCTTGCAGCACCCTGAAGCTTGGCAAGAGCCTTGGCAACCCCATTCCAGCAGGGGAGAAGCAAATCCAGCCACATCAAGTGGAGGTTTTGTGTAATAGAGTAAAATTCGAGATTTTTTTTCAGCCAGACCCAAAATTTCTCATGCCTCAGGTTTGGTTTTTTTTTTTTTTGGTTTTGGTTTTTTTTTTTTTTTTTGCCTAAGACAAGGTTATTTTGCAAATCTCATGGATGTGAAGGTGAGAAGGAAAGAGAGAAGAACGAAGTAATGGCATGAGCTTTGCTAGGTTCCATGCAAAAATGATATTGTTTAGTTATAGTAGCAGATTTCTTTAAAATGTCATCCATTAAATGAGAGAAAGAAGCTTCTGCACGTGACAGGAAAAAGATTTGGGGTGGCACAAGGCTGTGGAGACTGGGATTTGTCTCATTTTTATTCAGTCATTTAAAATTTCCATCCAGAGCCTGCAGAAGGAGCAGCACCTCCAGAGAACGAGGCGAACCCCAGCCTGAGCCATCAATCCCTGCAGGAGATTCTTGCCAGGCTGAGCTCCCCCCGACCCAGAATGGGTCTAACTGGATGCTTGGCTTTTGGACAGACTTAAATTAAGGATTAGAAACTCAGGCCATGACACAAATGCACGTTTTCTCTTTGTAAATAGTCAGAGTTTGAGGAGAGCATCTAGAGGGAGCCTAGAGATTCATTCAGAACCAGATGATGGCAGGAAAAAAGAAATCTGAGACTCTTTGGTGTAACTTAAACACCCTTCTTTCCTACATAAATGAAGCCCTGCTAATTAGCCAGGACACCTTTCCAGTGACTTGTGCCATCCTTTCTTCTGCAGTGTTTGGATCATTGATGTCCATTGACTCCTGAAATATCAGAGAGAATATTAAGGGGAAAAAAAAAAAAAAGACTTCTCTAAAAGGAAAAGAATGTTATGAAAACAAACTGTGGCTTTTTAGGACTTTTTGCAATTTCCTGAGGCTTTTTCTTGAGCTGGGGAACATCAAGTCCTCCCTCTGCAGAGCTCGTGGGAACAGTGGCAGTGCAGGGCTGGCTCGGCCAGGGGAGCAAGGCAGGTTTGTGCCACCCCTGGGCTCCACCAGGGCTCTGCAAGGAGCAGCCTGCACTGGGGGCAGCCAGCGACTGGAAACGGCAGCAGGACAGCAGGCTGGATGTGGCAGGGGCTGGTTCATTGCAGGATTGGAAGGGTGGGTGGCTTCCCCCAGCAAATCCCATCCTGGCTGAGACACCAGGGCTCGGCTTTGGGAGCTCCCAGCTCTGCTCCTCAGCACCTGGGGCTGCCGGTGCCCTGAAACCCAGCACAAAGCAGGCACGGGCAGTGCTGCTGCCAGCCACTGCCAGCCACTGCCAGCCACGCAGGTGTTTTGGCCACCAAGCAGAGCTTTTGGCCACCAAGCCACCACCCTTTTAGCCCCAGCAGTCCTGGGATCTGCTCCCTGCACCCCTCCTTTGATCCATGGTTGGGATGGCACGGGGCAGTGCTGCCTTGTTCAGGTAAAAATTCCCATTTCTGGCTGCTGGGCCTCGCTGCCTGCTGTGCATCCCGGGCATTTCTTTAGCCCAGCAGCTCGGGGTCAGCCTGGATGAAAAACGGAGCTCCAGAACTCTCGGGTCTCTGATGGGATTTGGAATTTCTAGGTGCCCTGTGTATTTTGTATTTTGTTATCCCAGTCATGAAGCGCATGGCACCCAGAAAACCCCTTGTGCACCCCAGCTGGGATGATCTCTCAGTTTGGCAGCAAACCGTTCCAAAAAAACCATTCCAAAATAATTTTAAAATCCATTTTTACACCTGCAATGGTTTCAGCTTTCAGTGCTTCCCCGGCTTGTTCATAGGAATGTTACATTGCACAGCACATGAACTGCTTCCCCTACGCTCACAAGGTCAATTATTCTGTCAAAAAAGGAAATTAAATTAAATTAACATGGCACAGTTTCAGTCTTGACAAGAAATACTTGCTCTGTTGCTATTGGCTGGGTATCCTAAGATGGACAGTTACACAAATCAGTGATTAATTAGCTGTTTGAAGCTGGAATAACCTGTGATTGTCTTGGTCCTTTCTTAAGGAAGAAAAAAGTGTAAGAATTTTTCCTTCCTGGGTCCTCTGAGGCCTCACTTTTCCGTGATCCGTGAGCTCTTAAAGATAATCATTTAATGGCTCAGATTGTTTCAGCTATTTCCTTAAATACTCCAGGGTAAATTTCCTTGCAGCTCACTCACTTGAGTGTATCTAACCCAGCTGAACACATTTAACCTATTCTCTTCCTCCTCTCTGCACTCCAGCTTATTGCTAATTGTAATTATTTTAAACATCTGGTGGGAGTTAACCTCTTGCTGTGGAGACTTAAGCAAAGAAACCGTTGAACAATTAATCTTTATTCTTCTGTTATTTCCTCATCTTCCCTCGGAAGTGCTGGGATTTTTATCTTTTCCTTTGTTTTAAAGCTCAGAATCTTTTCTCCTCTCCTTTAAGGCCTCCTCCAAGCTGTCACTTTCTGCTTTAATATTGGAACACCACTGGACATTTCCCACCCTGGGCTTGCACAAACAGAAGGGAAATGTTTGATTTGAGAGCCAGGGTGGAAAAAGCTGCCCAACAAAGCTGCAGTGATGTGCCCCAGCCCAGAAACTGGGGCATGACATTGCTTACAGGACGTATCACCAGAGAGATTAATTTTAATTTACTTAAATTTTAATTTACAGAGAGGTTAATTTTATTTATTAACAGCTCCACGGACCTGAGGTGACTCAGGGTATCTGGATTAAGGCACCCTGGATAACACGCAGGACCTGAGAAAGTAACACTCAAAACCAGCAGGAGGGAAAAAATGGAGAAAAAAAGAGCTCAAACTCCAAAGAGCTGCTCACCTCCAAGTGAAAACACAGCTGGGGAAATAGAATTTTAAAGGAAAAATCCCAGTTTAGCTTTCTTGTTTGTAAATAAAATTATTTCTAGTGGTGCTCTATAATGGATTTTCCTTGAATGAAAGGACATTTTCTGGTGTCCTGGAGAAGATCCTGTAGCAGGGGAACTGAGGATGAGGTTTGGTGTGCCATCTTTGGGGGACCTGAGGCTGATCCTGTACCTGCAGCCCACTGCTCCAGCCTCCTCCAGCAGTAGAATAAACTGGCACTGATTGTTGTGAGGTGGGAGAAATGTGCTGGGAGCCCAGTCCTGGGCTGCCCTTCCCCCTGGCGGGGTCACTCCTGCTGCTGCCAAGCCAGGAATGGCCGGGCAGAGCAAGGAGCTGCCTCTGGAGAAGGTGCAGCTGGCAGGCTGAGATGTTATCTGTGCAAACCACAACCCAGAGCCTGAGTAAAACTCCCAATAAAACCTGCTGGCTCCTCAATGCATTGAGCAATTCCTCATTTCCAACGGTGGCAGCAGCATTAAAACACAGCTGGGGCAACTTCTAAGGAAATCAGGAGATAGAATCGGGTGACAACATCCTTGTGCCCTGCAGTCCTGCTGTGCAAAACGAGCTCCTGAGGAGCTCTCCTGTGTCTGAGCAGCGTGGGACAGGCTGGATTTTCAACCAAACCTCTTCCCCTGCACCTATCCAAGGGAGATTTTCAACCAAACCTCTTCCCTGCACCTATCCAAGGGGGATTTTCAACCAAACCTCTTCCCTGCACCTATCCAAGGGGGATTTTCCTCACAAATCTCTTCCCTGCCCCTGTCCAAGGGGGTTTTGCTGCTCTGGCTGTCAGGCAGGATGCACCCACTGCCTGTGATTTGGGACTCACCAGGCATGCCAAGGAGATGTCAGCTTGCTGCTGGCAGCAGGAATTGTGTTTGTGTAACAACAAGCTTTAAAACCCTGTTAAGAAACATTGTCTGATCTGCAGCATGGGACTCGTTTGTTTTGGTGTTGTCATTTTTTACTGAAAAGAGGAAAAAAAATAAAATGTGCACAAGACGTTTCTCCAAAATTCTGGAGGGCACTTTGGAATGTCTTTAAAAAAAAATTCTAAAAACCCAAAACCAAGCAACAAGCACCATGACAGATTGGGTAAGAGCTCCATCTGCTCCTGCTGGAAGGCTGATTTCCATGTGAAGGAGAGTGTTTGTTGTGTCTCCTGGGCAGCGCTGTCCCTGCACTGCCTCTGGATTGCACAGGCGTTTCCACACCGTCCCGCCGTGCCAGGCTCTGCAGCGAGCACTGCAGCTGTGCCAGGCTCTGCAGCGAGCACTGCAGCTGTGCCAGGCTCTGCAGGGTGCACTGCAGCCGTGCCAGGCTCTGCAGCGGGCACTGCAGCTGTGCCAGGCTCTGCAGCGGGCACTGCAGCCGTGCCAGGCTCTGCAGGGTGCACTGCAGCCGTGCCAGGCTCTGCAGCGGGCACTGCAGCTGTGCCAGGCTCTGCAGGGTGCACTGCAGCCGTGCCAGGCTCTGCAGCGGGCACTGCAGCTGTGCCAGGCTCTGCAGGGTGCACTGCAGCTGTGCCAGGCTCTGCAGTGGGCACTGCAGCTGTGCCAGGCTCTGCAGCGAGCACTGCAGCCGTGGCAGGCTCTGCAGTGGGCACTGCAGCTGTGCCAGGCTCTGCAGCGGGCACTGCAGCCATGCCAGGCTCTGCAGTGTGTGCTCCAGCTGTGCCAGGCTCTGCAGTGGGCACTGCAGCTGTGCCAGGCTCTGCAGCGGGCACTGCAGCTGTGCCAGGCTCTGCAGGGTGTGCTCCAGCCGTGCCAGGCTCTGCAGCGTGCCCTGCAGCCTGCCCAGCCCTGCTGCTTCTGCTCAGCCCCTGTGCACCCCCTGCTCGGCAATGCCCGCTCAGAGAGGCCGGGGAGGGAAGGCGCAGTGCCCTGCATCCCTGCCCTGCCCTCCTGTGAGCCCCGGCACCTCCCGGGCTCTCCTTTGTGCCAGGGCAGCAGGCAGGAGCTCCCTCGGGAGAGACAAGGCCGGGAAGCTGCCTGCAATGGCCACCACAGGGTGAGTTCCAGTGGCGGGGCTCGAAACAAGAGCCTGGCCGAGCTTCACCAGGGCTTTGCTCGCTGCAGTCATGGGAGTCTGGAGCTGTCTCCTTGCTGCCCCAGTGCAGGCTGAAGGCTCATTTGGTGGGTGGTGTTGGGATCTGCCTTTGCAGGAGGGCTCTCCTGTTCCACACTCGGCAGGGAAAGAGCCTGTGAGTTCTCAGCTCCCTCCCCCAGTGCTGCTGGGAGAAGGTTCTGCTCCTCCTGGAGCTGCCAGGATGCTCCTCCCGAGGTGCCCCAGGATGGCCGGGGAGGGCAGGAGCAGCTGGGGCTGCACAGCTCCCTGCCCTGGCACAATGGGCTGGGGGAAGGAAATGCTGCTCTCCTTTGTGTCCTCAGCCCCTTGGCTGCAAACCAGAGGGCCAGAGCTGCCAGCAGGACAGGCACTCACGGCCAGCAAGGGACAGCAGGATGCAGGGGACAGGAACTGGGGACAATGGGAAGAATCTGGGGTGCAGCAGGAGCCACAGGCTGGCCTCTGCCTTGCCCTGGCACTGCTCCTTGTGCTTGCAGAGTGCTCTGAGCCAGCAAAGCAGGCAGACACCTTGGGACCACAACAGCTCCTCTCCCCCTCTTGCTTGGATAATGCCCACAACTGAGTGATGGTGCTCCTGCAAGTGGGACTTTGAGGGCTCTGACTGTACAGAAAGAAGTTTCTCAGCCACTGGAATTCAGTGAGGCTTGAGCCCAGCCCAGGATCGGTGCAGGATTCACACTGTGCTCATGGCAATTCCCTTTCACTCTTTTGAATGCCTGATTTATTCTTTAAATCACTTTGCCTTTACTGTTCTTCAGGCATCTCTGCTGCATTTTTGGGTCAGGTATCTCCAGCGTTCTGTTTAGGACCCAAACTCCTCCTCCCGGGGAGCACAGACCTCATTTGTACATCATTCCATGGAGGCCAATCCTACAAGTCCTGGCTCAAGGACTTCTCCTGGAACCCTTGTCTGATTGAGAGTGGACAGAACCCAGACCATGAACCCCTGAGTGCTGAGTGGGGCCACTTGGAACACAAATGGGATTTTTCTCCAAACGTGAGCAGCTTCCCCATTCCAGGCTTGATCCCAGATTTGAGGCTCTGCCCTTGCACTGGGCAGTTTCCAGTGCAGCTCTGGGTTAATTGTGTGCCAGGCTTGGTGCTGGTTGAGCACAGCTTTATTGTGTACCAAAGGACGTGCAGAGCAAACAGGGAGGAGGCATTATATAGAAAATTCATAACTGGGTGCTTTACAGCCCACTGGTTCCTCCCTCACAGTATATCCCTGCCCATGGCAGGGCAACTGGAATTAGATGTTCCTAAAGGTCCCTTCCAACCCAGCCCTTTCTGTGACAATATTTGGGTTAAGTTGGATCATTTCCACTACAGACAATCTCTTGTGGGACCCCTCATGAACACCTCACGATCTCCTACAAGGAGCAAATGAAAAGTGATGCCTTTGGGAACCAAAAATAGCTGACGTGAGAAAATCCCCTCTTTGTGACACAGAACTTTTACTGCTGGGTGCTACAAGCGCCCTCTTCAGCACCCAGGCTCTCCAAGTAACTCCTACAGGCCACCTATGCAACCCTGCCATGTTTCAAAATCCATTTCTTAGCAGGGCTTCATCCCCTGTTGCTGCATCTGGGTGTGATGCCATTGCCTCCAAGGCCATTTGAGCATTTCAATTACACTTGCAAGCAGATTCTGCACCTCGGAATTGCAGTGGGAAACGCAGAGTCCTTAGTGAAGGGTCCACCCAGAAAAGAAGGTGAAGAGCTCCCAGTTAAATTTCCACCACCTTCATTTATTTTTTTTTTGTCAATAACAACTGCAAAATAAAATGGCTATTAATTTACTAAGAATTTAATGAGTTTTATTTTTAATATTTAGAACAAACCTGTCTCTGGTAGTAATTTTTCATTGTCCTTTTTCACAGAACTGCCAGTGCAAGCTTAATTGGAGGACTTAGGGAATTTCATTCCATAAATTGATCTTGAAAAGTCAAAGCAGTGGGGAAGTCCCATCTTCTTTGAATCTGGCTTCATTACCCCTGTTTATATTTTACTGTAAAAATGCACAGACTAAAAAAATCAAATATTTTACTCAAGCTGTTCAGGCAGAGTCCAGGTGCAGAGGAACCTGCACATCCCTGTGCCCTTCCTACCAGTCTAGAATTAATCACATTAATCCACATTAAAATGTGAAAACCGAAGAGAAAAGGAGTATAAAAGAAGAAACACTCAGCTGGGGAAATATTCAGCTAAAGAGCTCCTGGATCTTTTGATTAAAGTACAGCAAAGAGACAGCAAGCTTAACATCATCTGGATTCCAACACACAGCAACAAACCCGTTCCTTTGGATTGTCCAGCTCCATTGACTTCTACTGCAGGACTCTGATCACTCCTCTCCTTTCATTTACTCTGCTTTGAGGCTGAGCTGGGAAGGAATTTTGGGAGTCTGCATTCTTCCCAAAAGGCCCTCCCTGTGCACAAGGACCCAGCTGGAACTGTGAGCGTGAACAGCTTTGGGTTTGTGTCTCTGCACAAACGTTCGGGGTTCTGCTGGAGGATGAGTGCTCGTGTTTGGGTTCTGTGCCATGGAAGGAAACCCAGCAACCAAAGTCCACCGGGAGCAGCTGATTCAAAGGGATCTCATTGATCAGCCCCTGACTGATCAGTCCCTATCTTCCTGTTACCAACAGAGACCCAAATCCATTTCTAAGGTCTGGAACCCAAAGCTTGCCCTTGTTATGGGAGCCACCTCCTCCACTCTGCTGAGATTTTCCAATTATTGCAGCGGGCAGAAGAAGACAGATCTCCCTTGCCAGCAAGCAGATGTTCACCAAGAAGGTTTTACTAACTGATCAATTGCAAAATCCCTCACTGCAATCCTTTAGAAAATCAGATGCCCTCTGTCCTTCCTCCCACTCCAGCTTAGTTGCCAAAACTTACATACAAAATTATTACTGTAATGTTTTATAGTCACTGGGAAAAAAAAAATCCATTTGGTCTTACAGAATGATGTGAAATGAATCTGTGGCCTCAAAAGGAAAAAAAAAAAAGTTATTAAAAGTAGCTCTTTTTCCTCCCTCCTCCCTCTCCCAGGCCCCTTTTACTCCCCTCCCCCAACAATAAAGGATGTTTTGGAACAGCCTTTTCAGGAAACATTTCCACAGCAAAATGCAGCATCATTTATAATATTTAAAGCTACATTTTTGTTGAGATGGCTTGGCAGGCTTTGCTTGCAAATCTGGCAGGATATGGCCAGCTGAGAGTTAGCACTAACAGGCCGAGGATATGCTGACACAACAGAATGCTTTAATCACCACTGCAGCAGCAGGACAAGATCCTCTCCTGCACTGCCAGCTCTTCCCAGTGTGAGAACCAATGGTGCTGCGTGCTCCTCCTTCCCTCCCCTGCCTCTGGAGACTGCAGCTCTCCCTTGCTGTCTCCACTGAGCTAAAAAAGCCTCCTTGGGTAACAGCATGTAACATAATGAGCAATGGATATTCCTCTTGGCCAACGCTGTGCTGAAAATGCTCCCCATTTCCAGCACAATGAGGAAGCTCAATAATTAAAAAGAAAGCCCTTAACCAGTTTGTGTCCCAATAGAAGGGCTATTTTCACTAGCAGCTAAAGCTCTTTTTTGGCTTCACCCTTTTCTGAAGCAGGGCTGAGAGCCACATTCAGTTTGCAAAATCCCAACTGGAAACTCGTCCCGTTTGAGAGCTGGGAGCTGATCTCAGCCCCTCGCAAAAACCTATCAAAGCAAATTAATTTCACATTTCAAAGGAGTGCTGAAGCATTTAACCCCAAAAATCTGAGAGTTACTGCCTTGACTAATGCTTGCCCAGAGCAAGACTTGCCCAGAGAATTCCTGCAACAGGATCCAGCCAAGCTACAGGCTTGCAATACTTCAATGTTCACCACATTGAGCAATGAAGAGATGCAGTGCAAGAGACTGTGATTTGAACAAAGCTTTCCTATTTTGGGAGCATATAAATTTAGAGGTGCTGTTTACTGGCGTTGGTGCACTGAAACTTCTTGCAAACACCAAGTCCATGAGACATTTGGCTCTTAGGGGAAAATGAAGGTAAAATCCTGTACACACACACACACACACACACATCTAACCCTGCTACGTTGCATCCAAAGCTGTGGAATCATTTCCTCCTTTCTTCCTTTGCTGGGTCAGTCTTTGCCTTCTGAGTGTTTACTTCAGGCCACTGAAGATGTGCTGCCTAATTTCCTCTGCATCCCCTGCGTGTCCAAACGCAAATCCAGAAGTTCAGGAATTGTTTTTCCTACAGCCATCATTTCCAAGGCTGAGAAGAGTGGATCCGTGGGGTTGGACACAGCCCCGTGCAGCTGATTTTTAACCACTGCTTTTCAGACCAGGCACTTGGAATGGGATTTATGATGAGACCCATGATCTTGAATGAGAACCTGAGCTGTTTGACGGGTGTGTGGCTGAGCTGCTGATCCAGGAGGGGTTTGCTGGGGGTGCTCCCCCTCAGATTTGTTCTCCTTCTTCTCTAAATTTCTAGCTGCAGCTTTGTACTGCTTGTGTTTGCAAAGTCGGTGTTACATCCATTTAAGGGATATTACCTCTTATTTATAAGGAAAAAAGTCCCATTGAAACGTACTCAGCCTCAAGACAGAGTTTACAGCCACAAATCAAATGGTAAATGCTGCTCCTCAGGGCTCGGCTGTGCCCACAGTGGCTGGGCCTGTGGTGTGCTAGCTGAGGGAAGGGGCTCAGCAGCTCTTGGCAAGCCCATTTCCCATTCCCCATTTTCTATTTCCCATTTCCCATTTCCCATTTCCCATTTCCCATTTCCCAGTGCTTTGGAGTGCTGAGGGCTGGCTGTGCTGGGAGAAGGTTCTGTCAGGGGGTGCTGAAGGGAGGTGAAGCACCTGCACTGGGGGCACAAAGGGGTTTTCCAAGCTTTTATGGAAACTGTGACTAAAATGGTTTGGGCTGCAGCAACGGGGATGCTGGAAATGCTTTTTTCTCCTCTCAATTTCCATTCCAGGCCCTCACAGCAACATTTGCTGCAGAAATAGTCACCAATGCTGCCTGAAAAGGAAACTTTTCCTGTTGAACAGGGACCTTTGAGCTCCTCCAAGGAATGTTCTGCTGCCTGACAGGGAGGGGGGAACGGGCTGGATGTGTGCAGGGACACCAAATGACTTTCCCTGGGCTCAATTTACCTGCAGGTTTTCCACAGAAAAAGGAGATCAGTGTGAAGCACAAGGCAGAATGACAGCCCAGAAGTGTCAAAGCCTGTGGGAATGTGCAGGATCCCACACCTTCCCTGAGGATGTCGTGGTGTAGTGCACAGATGGCTGAGGGACAGCACAACACCAGCAAAATCAAGCTCTTCAAAGGCAGGCATGTACCAGCTGACTGCTTCTATTTTTGAGTTGTTAAATGTTTTTAGTAGCACTGAAGATCAAAACCCAAATTTATGGCGTAGCCCATTCTACCCAAAACTCCAGAGAGTCTGAAAGTATTACAACCTACTGATGAACTCCCATTAGCAAGTTTGTGTTTTTAATAAATAAAGTCCCATAGAAACAGAAAGTATTTACAGTTAGATCAAAATTCTGAATATAATTCACAAGAGAAAATGCTATTTTTTGAGAAGATGTTTTCATATCCTCATAACAGTCATTTGTTCTAAATTAGTACATAGCAATTGTCCATTAAATGAACATTTTTCCCTTAAGACCTATTCTTGTAGAAAAGTATTTCAGGCAAAACTTCTTAACCATGATGTAACCGCTCGGAATCAGAATATGTCAGTGATTAGTAACTCACAGAAAATATTAACACTTTGCACGGCTTGAGGAAAACATGGTGAATAATATCAATATGTGAGAGCAGACAGGGTGTGGGGGCAACAATAGATTTTATTAGAGCAGCTGATACAGTTGAAAGAAAAGTAGAGGCTTTTGGGCACTCGGTGCCTTCATCCTCATAAAGGATAACACCCATTCCTGCAAAACTCTTCTGATTATGACTCCATTACCACTCTCAAAACGTAGGGATTTTTGGACTGAGTGGCTTAGGCACTGTCACTGCCGAATGGACAGTTTCAGAAAGATTACCTCTTGCAGGAGTGGGATGAAGCTCTTTGGTTAATGTGCTGCTGGGTTACACAGATTTTCTTCAGTGCTTTAACAAAGTACTGAACTCAATTTCCCTGTCAGAGCATCTCTGCCACTTATTTTCAAATAATTTTGAATATTACTTCTGTAAAGACATGCCCTAAAATTCCTTTTTGTTTGAAGCTACTTCTGGACTTCCATTTCAAGGGAAGCCAGTGGGAAATGGGATTGTTTAAGAAATGCAGGCTCAGATTCATGGTTCTTGCTGGGTGCTGCTGTGACAGGAATTCAGTGCTGGAGCTGGGCTCCATCCCAGTGCCAGCTCATCTCTGACCCACCCTCCACGGGAGGGGGCAGCTCTGGGAATTCTCCCACCGAGGGAGGGAAGGCAACACTTCAAATGAACAGTGGAAAACAAACCAGAGGGAGAACATTCCCTTTTGCATTGTAACAGCCATGAAAGCGTGGATGCAATTCCTGCCAGGGCCCGGCTCAGCTGGAACCACCTGAAATGTGCAGCCAGCCTGCAGAGCTGAGCGTGAGCTGCAGGGCTGTGGGAGCTCCAGGGCCATCCTTTCTGAGCCACCTGAGATGACCTCACTGCAAGCCTGGCAGGATCAAAGCTGCTCTCTGCAGCCTGGCTCTGACTTCATCTCAGTGCAATTCCACCCCTGGGCTCCACACCTGGAGGTGAATGATCCAATTCCCAAACTTCCTGGTGGGAACAACGCTCACTGCTGACCTCGGGCCCAGAGGTTACCTGAAATCAGCAGCAGGAAACCTTTCCAGGTGTAGCAGACATGAGCTGCAGGATTAATTTTAATATTTACATCTCTCAGCTCCTTTATTGCATCATTTGCATCGGCTTAAGAGTTTCAAGGTCTGCATTAGGAGCAAAGCCAATTTCTACTCCCTGAAGATCCTACTCACACCTACATCACCTCGTTGTCCACTTGGGAACCGCCACTCCCCTTTGTCTCAGTTTAAGGCACAGTTTTTGCTACATAAATAAAATGTAGACACGGGGAGGAGACCAACGGTATTGGAGGCCTCTCCTTATTTTGAAATATAAGTTACAAAGAGTGGCTTTTCCCCCCAGTATTCCCTTTCCTGGTCCACCACTGTGGGTCCCCCCTGCTCGATGTAGTCAGGGGTCACATTCACAGACTATCAAAGGTGGGCAGGTGAAATGTGAACCTCTCACCTCAGTACCAAGAATACCCCAAAATGACGTTGTTAGGAAATTTATCTTCTGTTAAATTTGTTCACTCTGCTGTGCTCTGCTCCCTGTGGAACTCTGAGGTGACATGACAGGGCAGCACACGCAAGAAAAGCAATGACCTCAACAGCAGGAGCATCTCCCAGCAGCCCTGGATGAACACCTAGAGCTCGAGTTGAAACCAGGGTGCAGAGTCTCCATCACAGCTTTACCTTTACACAAGAATTAATCTAAACCTTGCTTTTGTTTAGGAGTTGTCACAACATTGCAATTTTCTGTGATATTTTGACTGCTGTTCAATGGCAGTTTATCAAATAATTGGGGAAGATCTTAACCAAGAGGTTTGTACCAACCTATTCCAGCTCAGCCCTGGCTGCTGTTGGGGGGGGCATTGGAGTAGCTGCTGCTCCACCTGCCTCTCACTTGCATGAGCAGAGAATCAAAAGGACTGTGTTTCCTAGGAGTGCTGATCAGTGCACATTCCTCCCTTCATGAGTTCTTGAAACAGCATCTGATTTCTCAGTTTGCCCACAGAGGAGTGGCCTGATCTGTCCTCTCACCGAGCCCCCTTTACCGAGCTCTGCCAGAGTCCAGTCTTGTTATATAAGGCACCAACATTTTCAGACCTGACACTTCTCCCTTCGGCCTTGGAGACTCTCTTGGGAAGTTACACTAATCTTTGACTGAATTTTATTGTGCTGCTGCCTCGGGAGCACAAAATCGAACGTTAATGCTTCAAACATTTCCCTGGGAATGCTCAAGGGGAAAGGTTTTTATTTAGTTGAAAATTTAGCTGCATGCTTGAGTGAAGCATCGATCATACTCGGACATGCGATTTTAAGAAATAACGTAGTTAAAAAAATTAATTCTGAAAATACTGCCAACAATTTCATGATATAGATACTTTTAATATTAAAAGTAAATTGTAAATGTGTCTTTATAAACAATATGCATAAAATAGATCTACTATACTAAGCTCTCTCTTTTTAAATGCTGTTTCACAGTAATCTCTTAGGTACGCCAAGTTTTTCCCTCATAGAAATAGTGCAATCTGAAGAACAAACATCGTGTCAGGGGATTAACAGCTGCTCTGCTCATTAATACAGGTCCTTGTAGATCTCTTGTAGCAGAGGATGGAGGCTCATGTCCGTCTCGGTTTTCTTGATGACCTGCAGGAGCTGCACGTGCTCCGTGACGATCTGCCTGAGGTCCGTCATTTTCTGCAGCAGCTTTGCAAACAGCTGCGAGGACTCGGGGTGGTTCAGCTTCAGCTGCAGCTCCAGGGCTTGCAAAAGGTTGTCCTGAATGTCTTCAATGGGCTTCACATTTAGCAACCCCGGGCGGTCTGGGGAAAAAGAGGGTTGGAGTTTATCAGCACCGCAACATCGATTTTCTGCGTTAATTTCTTATGTGTGTATCGGCAAATTCAGATGGCATTGCCTGGGAGCTGTCTGGCCATCAGGCAGTTCGTAAGGTTTCCCTGGGATCTGCTCAAAGGAGTTTTAGGATAAGTCTTGGAAACATTTCCACTAGGTGGTCCGGGGAAAAAAATGGTTGGGAGTTTATCAGCACCATAGCATCAGTGCCATGCATTAATTTCTTACACATTTCTTAGCAAATGAAGCCTTTGCAGATGGCATTTCCTGGGAACTGTCTGGCCATCAGGTAGTTTGTTCACTGGGATTTGCTCAGAGAGGTTTTAGAACTAGGTTTATACTCTAGAACTAGGTTTTTCCACTGACACTTCTCTAGGTTTAATCTGCTGCAGTGGATTAAACCAGCGCATTTTCCGCAATAAATTGGGAGCGTGTGTGGGGAAAAAATGAGATAGTTGGGGGATAAACAATCTGTATCAGGTAATTCACTTCTGGAAAATCAAAATGTACTGATGGATTTGCATGTAGCTGCTGCCACTAAAGATGTTTCACGCTAAGGTGGATGTGAACCCATCAAAACAAAAAACCAAAAAAGCAAAAATAAAAAGAAAAAAGCATAAACTCAACTTCTGCAGTTTATTTGATTCTCCAGCACTGAAAGTTAATGAAATGTTGAATGTCTAAGCAATGAAAAATGCTTAACTTTGTTAAATTCTCACATGTGACAATGACCACCATGAATTTGTTACTGCTAAAATACTTAATACTGGGTAACACATCCCAAACATCATAATAAATTGTGAAAAGAGTCAATAATTTAAATCAAATTTGCTGTGTAGATATGAAATTATTTTCATAGTTTAATCAATAAAAGCAGTGCCTACTGCAAGCCTTAAATCACTTCCCCGAAGCAATAATTCCATTTCAGCAAGGATGAGAGGCTGATATCCATAAAAAAAAAAAAAAGCTGTTATTTCCTGTGATCTTGGTAACCTTTCTGAGCAGAGAGTTCTCCTAACTCAGCTCGAGTCGTGCTGGCAAAAAGGCTGGGAGAAAACAAAGCTCTTTATAAATACATGGCTTTACCTCGTGGGGAAAACTGCAGTGTAAACCAAAAGGCAAAGCTGGCAGGAAAACCAGTGAGGGAGCCATGAAAACGAAGGTCACAGATCAGGAAAGGATACTCAGCTCTCCAGGAGGGGAGGTTTAGGCAGAGTTTTTCAAAGATAGGAATAAAAGTAATTTTGAGGGTGAACCTGGATATTTGTTTGTCAATGTGCTCATCTTGCAGACATTTATTTATCCCCTCCAACTGATAACCCCATAAAATCTGGCTCAGAGAGTCTGAGAGTAAATATAAAAAAATTTCCTTTTTATGAATTTTTGAGCAATTTTAAAGGATACTTCAAGAATTTTGGACAAATATTAGATATTTATTTTTCGATTTCCTGAATGCATTGCATGGGCTGCAGAATTGAGCTGATATCCTTCTGAAACTTGCCAAATTTCAGCCTTTCAAAGCTGGTAATAATTTGGGGTCGTGATAGCTTTAAATTCTCCTTGTGTGCTGCAGCTGAACTCTGAGCTAGCTGGGCATGACTCAGTGTGCAGGGACAGAAAAAATCAGAGAGCACAAAGACGTGGCCTCGATTTCCCCTGAGATCCAGCTCCCTTTGCCCCCTGCTCCTTTGGGGTGGGAAGTTTTTGGGGTGTGAGTTTTTCAGGAGCCAATCTCAATTCAAATATTGGGCTTCAGAGTCCAGCAGGAAACTCCACTGGGTCTGGAATTTATCAGGAGCCCTCTGAATTTGGGTGCCTGGGACTGCAGCGGCCAAAATCCTGGAAAACTCTTGAAAAACCCCAATCTGATGATTTTTTAATGACCCAGTGGGACCAGAGGCAGAAAAGATGACTCTGACAAAAGCCTAGGAGATCATCAGATGTTATTTTTATATAGACCAATTCAAGAGGAAGGAAAATTCCCATTGAAGGCAAGAGAGATTTTTCATGAATGAGAACTTCAGGATATGGGCAGTGTTTTTTGGGTGTTGACAGTTTGCTTTACTTTCTCAGTAAAAACTTCTTAGAGAGGAAAACGCTGCTTCTGTTCCAAGAAACTTATCTAAATCAGGATAAAAAGGAAATAAGAGGCAAAAGCTTAAACATCCAGCTATTATGGTATCTTTCAAGCTGTTAAAATGCTCTTCAGTATAGATCTGCTCCAGACCAATTTGGTTTTCTACCAAAAGGTGAGTTTTGTGCAGCGAGGAGCTGCAGAGGGATGTGCCTTGCAGGAAAAAGAAAATGCCAGGAGAGCATCACGGTTCCCTGCTATTTATTATGTTTCTTTATTCACATTTTCTTTATGTTTTCGTTCATTGTCAGACACCTGCTTCAATTGGTTTGAAAACTGTTCTAAAACATGTTCACAGTGATTGGGAAAGGCCAATAGCCCCAAAGTTCTGAGAGCAAGCAGTACCACTTTGTGTAAATTGATATTCTGTACTGTCTCAGGGGAAAAGATTTTATTTGTGTGTTCACTTACTTATTTGGATGCCTCTTTCATATCCCTAGCAATAATTACCATCTTTTTTACCTGCTCTTCATCTATAAAATTGCCACCTGCATGTCTTTACATTTTATTATCTTTGAATAAAAGCATTTTGCTTTTAAATGCACATTTTAAAATCTCAATGGAAAAACAGGCAAAGATCTGGCTGAGTGAACACATGTGCTCATTCTTATTTCTTTTGCTGAGGCAGATGTGACTCAGCACTTTGAGGTTTGTCTTCTGAGGCTGTCACATGTATTGGAGTCACCAGGAGTTTGTCAGAACAAAGAAATGCTCTGTAATCAGAGCAAGAACTGCAGATCATCACTGGAGACATTGAACCAGAGTGCAGGATTTGTGTGGCACTGAAACAGGAACTACTTCTTGGTAATAGTCTGTGATAAAACTTCAAATATTGCTGAGCTGAGAATGCAGCAAAATTATTGAATACAGTGTTTGCAGCAGGAGCAGGGACTTGTGGATTAAAATTTAAGGTAAAAACAGACACAGCAAACAGAAAAAGTGACTTTAGAAACATCTCTGGATTTAAATACCAGTTTGACAGCACAGGTCCTGCCAGGGTGTGGGTCTTTACAGGGGTACTCTGGCCCAAACACTGCTGGATCCAAATATTCCTGAATCCCAACATTCCTGCATCCCAACACTGCTGGATCCAAATATTCCTGAATCCCAACATTCCTGCATCCCAACACTGCTGCATCCAAATATTCCTGAATCCCAACATTCCTGCATCCCAACACCGCTGGATCTAAATACTCCTGTATCCTAAAATTCCTGTACCCAAACATTCCTGTATCCCAAAATTCCTGTATCCAAACATTCCTGCATCCCAAAATTCCTGTAGACAGGAATTTTACACATTTTATACACTGCTGTATCCAACCACTGCAGAAGATATTACACAAAAATTAGAGTCCATCCATGCTGCAAAATTCCCTTTTGAGCTTTTTCTTTGCCTGCTTGAGTGAGTTTGCTCAGCTCACAAATGTGAATTATTCCAATAAGGCTTGAGCATTATCTTTCCTACCCAAACGGAGCCATCCAACTCGTTCTCCCTAAACCTTCTTGTGGCAGAGCTCGTTTTTAGCTCAGGTGGAGGTGATATTTTAAAGGTGCTTCAGTTCTTTTTCATGTGTAGCAGAGCACTCACTACTGACTGAGGGTGAGTCTCAGTGGCACAGAGGAAGAAAACATCCTAAAAGAATCTTTCCAAATCTCATTTAACCAAAGTGTGTCTTTTAAAGTCACCACAGCTGGAAGGATATTGTAAGGAGGGTTTGCTGCTGCTGCTGGTGGCCGAAAGCATTTCTGTTGTACAAACCAGGTGGAATCCTATGCTCACACACAGTCTCTCTGTCTGAGCAGCATTAAATTCAGAATACAAGACTTTGTTTGCTGTTGACTTTGTTTTACAGCACCAACAGTAAGAGCAGCTCTGCAGAAGGGAGTTCAGAGAAACATTTGGAATAGTTGAGGCACAGAGAGGCTGCACTGAGCAGCTCAGGGACAGTAAAATCCACTGTGGGAGTATTTTCCATCTGTTGCTATTACAGTTAATTTGTCAGCTCCTTATTGCTGTGATTTGGGCTTTTTGCCTTTTGAGATAACATGCAAAAGCAGCTGTTTGGTTATCAAAAGGCTAAAGAGTTTTATAGGATTTGTGGCAAATTCCAAACACTTCCCAAGGAAAAGCTTTCCATGTGTGATGTTCCAGCTGGAATTATCTTTCCCTTTCCCTGCTCCTCTTCTGTTAGAGCTGCACAAGAGCCAGCCCTGCTGGAGCCCCCCTGGAGCCAGCAGAATTAGCATAATTTCACCAGGTAATCACAGATTCACTGACATTTTGAGCCCCTGCCTGGGATCTTTTTGGGTTTCACAAAGTGGTTTTGTGTTAGAGATGTTTGTACACAGGATTTCGTGAAGGGATTTAGGCGTTGCAGGATTCCTGCAGCAAGTCAAGCCCTCGAGGTGCTCTGCTTTTGAAATCCTGTTCTCAGTGAAATCACCCTGCTATATTCAAATAGTTCTTACAGAAATACAATTTTGCAAGGGTGTAGGTCTTACAGAAATGTCTGAGACAGCTGAGAAATAGGACTCAGTTTTATATCACACAAGATATTTTAGTCCCACAGAATGCACCCAGTTCAATATATATCATATCTGGCTGTAAATTCCATGATAAAAGCTTTCTTTAATTGGCAACAAAGCTTAATTGTTTTCAAAACATAAACTTTTTTTTTTTTCAAGCAGCTATCACGCTTTTTGGAAAAAAAATAAAGAAGAAGTTCTGCAAAAAGATAGGGAGGTCTTTGTTGAAATTAAAGGATCTTCCTAGAAAGGACTGATTTATATTTATTTGGGTTTATATGTCTCTACAGATTTGTTTCTGAGTTTTGCTACAGTTACTTGATTCAAATCCATTAGTTCTTTACAAGTCTCTGTTTACAAGTTATTCTGTAAAAAAAGGAAACATGCTGATAAATCTGGTTCAACCCAGTTAATTATGGTATGTGAATCACTGTCCTCCTGCAATCTAAGACCTGAGATTGGTTACATCATTCCTATTTCCTCTGGTGGAAACCAAGCACTGCTGAGGACAGGGCTCTGCTGAGCCCAAGTTCCCTTTTTGCAGTTAGGAGTGAATTTTGAGAGGCCTTTTGCTCATCTGTCACACTTCATTATACCAAACCCCACAACATGTTCTGAGCAGTGCCCTGAGAGGCTTGTACCATTTCTCCTCTCCCATCAAAACCAACCAGAAATACCCCAGCAAGGTGTTTTCCTTCCTGAATGAACGCAGAGCCCCCAGGGATCACAGAGCCCAAGGTCTGCACGAGGAAATTTCTGGGAAGAATTCTTGTTGGGAGCGGAATCAGCAGGACAAATTCTACTGTGCCCCTGTATTTTTCCTGAATGAAACCCGGTGCCAGGAGGAACTGGAGGTGGATTTAAATGCAGATATACCTCAGAGTGCCCCCCCAGCAGCGGGGCTGCTTTTAGAACAATAGCATGAGGTTGTGTGTGATTGCTGAAATGTAATTTAATAACAAAATCCTCGGCACTGCTCTGCGGAGGAGCCGAATCCAGAGCATTCAGCACATTCCTGCCATGGATGTGTGCAGCTCCACCTTGGGCCAAAATACACACAAATCAGTAGGGCAAGATTTTATTTGTGCAGCATCACTGCCTTGGGAGTGTTGGCCAAAGGAACAGAGCTTCGATGTGTCTGGAATAAATCTGAAGGTGTCTAAGGGAAATAAATCCTGGTAGGCACCACTAATTCCCAACAGAGAGCAGTGACATCACCTCAGGAGCACAGAACACACTGACTGGCTGCAGAAAAGCTGAAATTCAGAGTTTTTTCAGTGAAGTGTTGAATGTGGGCAGTCTGATACGTGGGATTTCAGGTTCATGCTTTGCTCAAAGTGTGATGTATGAAGCTGAGGAAAGCTGAACAAGCACACAAGCACACAATGCCTGGGTTGGTTTTTTTTTTTTTTAGGAGACCATAATTTTCCTGAAAAATGCATTTCCCCCTCCTTTTAAAGGCAAACAAAACCTTGCACAAATGGAAGAAGAATGAAAAGCACCATAACCCTGTAAGCCCAATACCACCTATCCTTTGGAATTGTTCTGGAGTCAAAGCTGTTTGTGGTCAATTAGCAAGCCACACAATCTAATTGAAGGTTTAAAAACCAAAAAATCTCCTGCAGAATTTTAGCTCCTGGCAGTGAAATTCCACCCTTCCTGTTTTCCAAAAGATAGCCCTGATTTTGCTTTCTGCCTAAATGAACTGATGACTCAGCAGGCATTTCCAGCTCCATCACTAATATCGGGGCATTTCCATTTTCAGTTTCTGTCTGGAACTGAATAAAGGGTGAACAACAAAAAGAAATTTCAAAATTACCAAGAAAAGCTCTATGTAAATGCACTCACTCCCAGCCTGCAGAGCACTTTGCTGTTTGGGCAGGAGGTAAAGGTGTCAATTCCATAAAATCCCATATAAATTCTCTAAAATCCCACATGAAAAAGAGAGCACTTACCTCCACTTAGGATAATGACAGCTATAAATATTGCCAGGTCACTGTCATCTAATTCCAGTGCATTGAACTTCACAGCAAACTCAAACTTGGGCTCCATAAAGTCACAAAAAGGTTTCCTCAGGCTCTTCAGGAACTCCCGCGTCATGAACCCTTGTCCATCGGATATGAGAACCCCATCTTTATTCATCAGAGAGGCCAGCAGGGTGTAGATGATCTCATGGACCCCGTATTTCAGCAGAGTCACTTGGTCGTTGAGGTCGAGGTTGACGAAGCCCGGGATGTTCTTGGCGAACTCGGTGATCTCCTGCACGGCCTCCACGGAGCGGAACTGGCAGCGCTGGAAGATGCGGATGGCCACCTCCTTGTTCTCCTCCTGCAGGGGGGACACGTGCTTGCACTTGATCTGGTCTTCTCCCATCATCAAAGAGTTCATGTCATAAATAACAAAGGGCTGGAAACAAAGGGAAATTCCAGTTACTCCCAAATGTCCTCCCCGAGAACGTCGGACTCCTGAGGAACCCCAAGAGAACTCAGCAGCAACCCCGCAGACATCTCTGAGGAACCTGTCAAGGGTTCCCAAAGAGTTTAATTATCCTGAGAAACCTGCCAAGAACTCCCCAAAGAGATAAATTGTCCTGAGGAACCTGCCAAGGACTCCCCAGAGAGTTAAATTGTCCTGAGGAACCTGTAAAGGGTTTCCAAATAGTTAAATTGTCCTGAGGAACCTAAAGGGCTCCCCAAATAGTTAAATTGTCCTGAGGAACCCATCAAGGGTTCCCCAAAAAGGTAAATTCTCCTGAAAAACCTAAAGGGTTCCCCAAATAATTAAATTGTCCTGAGGAACCTGTCAAGGATTCCTCAAATAGTTAAATTGTCCTAAACCCATAAAAACAAATATCCTCACAATGTTAAAATGATTTACAGAAAGGCCAAGTAAAGGGGGGGGAAGAAGCACTATTTTAAAGTACCCAGAGTTTTGCATTTTCCTTTGTTTGTTTGCTTTTTGTTCTGTAATTCCAGAATTGAAAGTTTGGAATGTTGAACAAAAGGTTAAAATGATCCTACTTTAACCTGAATTATAACAGCTTCCATAAAAGAGAATCTAATGAGTGGAAAGGAAACTTCTTTTTTTTAGTAGAAAGACAGAGAATATTCTCATTTTGATTCCTTTATTTACTTTCATGTTCCTTTCATGTTCTATCCTAGAAACACTGCAAGTAATATTAACTTTATGGTATTGATTAACAGATAAATGTAACCTTTTGCTGTTAACTCCTGTAAAATTAACAACGTTGGGATATGTTGAAACCCACTCAACTTGTCTTTGGGAAAGACAAAAAGACAAATACCATGCTGCAAATCACAATTCAGAACACAGAAACGAGGCTGACTGTGAAACAAACTCAACTGGAACAAATCAATTTTGAAAGCAGCTCAGCAAAAGTAGTGCCAGAATACTTGCATTAGGATCTGGAAACAATCTCTTCCAGAATATGCAAAAGAAGCTCCTGGGTTTAAAGAAGTGGTTATGTGAGGATTTCTGAAATTCATTTGAAGAATCTTCCCCTCAGAGGATTAATGACTGAATAGTTCATTGCTGCACTGAACAAATCTCACTGATAGAAATAGGTTTGTTACCATAATTGATTAATTAATTAAAATACAAGGGATTATACTCCAACAATCAGACTAAAGAAATATTTTTTTAATGGTGGGTCATCTATGATTGCAGATTGTAATAGGGATGCTGATTCTCATGGTTTTATGTTTACAGCTCCAGACCACAACATTCCAGCAGGGACAGTGTGAGGGATTAAATTATTTTCCCACTTGCACTGAGGAATTCAGTGTGAAACTGAAACAACAAACACGCTGCACTGAGAAAAGCCAGGAGAGCAGGAATTTTTCAGGTAATGACATTTTGGCAGCAGCAAAGCCATTAAATACATATCTGCACATATGGATATGCACACACGTGGAACAGTGGAGTAGCAGGACTGCAGCAGATGCTTTCAAAATGCATATTTTGGTTCTAGTGGGTAATTTCTTCCTGTTCTTTCTAGTGGGAACACCAAGTACAAGAACAAGTCATTATTAGTCCATGCCCGTGTGCTTTAGAAAGCCAATATTACACCACTGGCTTATCCATGATAGATGAAAATCAAGAAAGAGCTCTAAACAGCCAAAGATTTTTTAATATAAATATTCAGATGAACTTGAGATTAGAATCTGATGTCAAATGAGCTCTGTTTACCCCGGGAGATGATGAATAACTAATTCTAGTTTTGATACACTCACTTGCTTATCCAAACATTTAAAATTAATTCAGATCATACAACAACTAAAAACTAGCAGGAATTTAAACTATGCCCATAGTCAACAGTTTGATGCTCCAGAGCACCAAATCCATTGGTAAAAACATGTAAGTTGTAACCATTAAATCTGGTGTCACTCTTTCAGTGATGTCTTCAAGAAAGACTTGAAAATTGGCAGCACTGAAAAGCTGGATTCTGTCTACTGCTTTATTGCTGTATCTAATGTGCCAAAGTTTAAAAACTCCCAAGAAGAAAGGAGAATTAATTGATGTAATTATACATTTACTGGGTGAGAATTGCGGTTCGTGGAACTTTAAGGCATGAGCAGGTTGCACATCAGTTTCTGCAGAATAAATAAACTTAGCTAATTCAAACTTGATGCTGAAAAGTTACTCACATTGTAAGTGCCCACCACATCTAAAGCTTTTATGTGAGGGGTATAACCAATTTTTTGACTACATTAAAATTATTATTTTAATTGCCTTTCAGGAAAGGAAGAAATACCTTTTTCGAGCCTGAAATACCTCTGAGTTCTTTGCTGCCTTTGAAATTATTAAGGAAAATAAAGTACATTCTCTGCTGTAATCCTGACAAAATTTCTGCCAATGATTCTAGAAAATACATCAAGCTAAGAGTTATAAGTTGTGGAAAACTATTTGTTCTTTAGGTATTAAAATATTGTTACCAACATGATGAGATATTATTTATGCTCCTCTCACTGATACAGAAGATTATTATGCATTGCAAATGAAGTTTCCAAGGCAACCCACAAACCCATTTATCACTATTCCTTACTTTTCCAAGATTTTCCTGTCCATTCTCCTAAAACTTCAGCTGCACCAACACAGGGCACTGATGTGACCTGAGATAACCCAGAGAAAAGCAGGAGTTCATCAGAGCTTCATAAGAGCAAGCATCACCATAAGAATGTGCTGGGGCTGGAATCATTTGCCACTTAGGAAAGAAATATTCCTCAGGGAACAGCAATTCCTGACAGCTGGAGAGCCACCTTAAACAGATAGTGTGGGAGATAACCTCTGGGCAAGGAGAGGGAAAACGGGAAGAGAGGATCAGGGAATACAAAAAGGTTAAGGTGACCTTCAAATTCTTGTCCTGGTTTCAAGTATTTTATTAGGTGAACTTGGAGTTTTTTCAAATAATGTTTACTTATCCTATCTAAAAACATTTCCTGTGTTTCAGAGACAGCTTGAAATGTGTAACTGCCAACAGCAAAGTGGGGTTTTTTGGGTTCTTTTTTAGGTTCGGTGTTTTGTATTTTGGCTTTTTTAAAGAGCTGCGGTGTCAGCTCGGCGAATCATTTACTTGGAAAAAAGGAAGAAACAGAAAGAAGAGGGAACTGACTGATTTGTCTGTCGTCTTTCCTGTCAGGATGGCCCTCGCCTTGGCTTTGGTCAGAGGGAAGGACTTGATGTAGGAGTCGTAGAGGTGCTTGGCCAGCGCGCGCAGGTCGGCGGACTCGGGGTTCAGCTGGTCGATGTCGCTGGAGATCTCCGCCAGCAGCTTCTCCTTCTCCGCCTGGGGCATCCGCCCGAACCTGATGGCTGAGAACACCACAAGAGTCACAAAACCCCACATTTCAGTGGCTTTTCTGACGCCTTTCCGCACCTGCAGCTGCACCTCAAGAAGCACATTTGAGTTTTTGTCGCCTTGTGGTGTGGGTGCCTAAACGGGGCTAGGCAAGCAAGGAAAGAGGCTTTCCTGCATTTTGTCAAAACAGCTGGAGAGCTTTAAAGACATGTAAACAAACGAATCTCACCGAGGAAATCATCATGTGCCCATTATCGTACCTTGCTTAGAAATGCAAACCCCCTGGTTCTACCTCCAATCTACATAAAATGCAAAGAATATTTAAGGTATTAAAGTTCTGTTGGCTCAGGATGGGAACCACCACTGAGCCTTGTATCGTTCTGGGCAAATCACCACATGGATCTGAGATTCTTCATTTGTTTAGAAACAAAACCCTCACATGCCTTGCAGGAAGAAATTCCTAAACAGTTCAGCAGAATTTAACGTAGCAAGTGCTATAAATTGTTAACATAAGAATGAAGGAATGGGGAAGGAGGTTGTACAGGGAATAAAAAGCTGGAAAAGGCTGAGTTGTTCATGGCACCTCTATTTATGTGCAGTACTGAAAAACCAGGAAATGGTTCTACCCCATCAGATGAGCTCAAAATTTCTCAGATCTCCTCTACGCCTCCTACTTTTCCATCCGTGGACTTCCTAAGCAAGACTGTTTATCCATGTGGGGACTGACTGGAGAATGTTTCAAATGAGCCATCAAAATCAAGACTGATTTATCACATGATATTTCAGTAAACAGAATTTATTTTGTTTCATGAAAACAAAACAGAACAAAAGAGCATCCAAACAAGAAATGGAAGGAAGAAATCAAGGTTTGCATTTTGGCCCTAGGGAGAAATAGAAATACTATGAATATTTTTTCAGTCATTAGTGTGTTCCTTGGATAAAGGAAAAGTGCTGCTAAGACCATATAGAGATGATTTTACTGAGGATGTTTATTTTGGAAACAGGCAGCCACTTTTCTGTGAGTTTGCTGCAATGTGTTTATGGGCAAACAGGACATTTTTTTCCAAGAACAAATAATTATGTTAGAACATATCCCCCCTCTCCATTCTTCCTATATTATCTTTATTGATCAATTGTCTTATTTCATGGCTGTAGAAACAAAGTTGTTTATTTTTGTGGCTGAACTCCTCTTTCAGCAACCTCAGTCTGGGAGTGAGACCTGCTGGATATTTCAGAATGACTTGGGTGTCCTTGATATTAAATTACACTGAACAACAACAGAAAATGATTCTGTTGTGGGCCTGCTCCTGAGAGCTGAGGTTTGCAAAAGCAGATTCATAATCTGGAATCCCACTGGCCATTCCATCAAAAGAGAAGGTGATCAGGACTCAAATGTATTCTAAATACATCATTTCATTATAAATTAGATTTTAAATATAACAATTTGTTAACAACAAGGAGGGTTTTGAATCAAGCATTCCTATCTTACAATTTCATAGACATAGGATTTATTTTTCCATAGAATAAATGATTCTTAATATATTTGGAATATATTTAATTGGTGAGATATCAGATGCAGCAGATTCTGTCCAACATTTGTTAGCATTGCAGGCAAAATCTGGGGCAAAATCAATTTTGTGGGACTGGCCTAGCAGTTTCCTTTGGTAAAAATCCTTGTCCCTGTCATTTTCAGGAGGCTGAGAAAAAAACCAGGGAGAGCTCAGGCAGTGAGAGGTTGATGGGAGGAATTGGGAAAGGAGGATTTTGGATGAGAGGAGAAGAAGGGGCTGATGATGATGCCACTTGCCATGGTCAGGCTGGGAAAGGAGAGCCTGGGGAGGGATCAGTAGGGCTGGGAAAAGCCTGGGAGAGCTCTGGAAACCTGGCTGGCTGAGAGGGTTCATGTGGCAGCTTCTCTCCCAGCAATCCCAGACTCTGCAGGTCTGGGCAGGAGCCTGCAGCTGGAGCGTGGATTTCTGCCTTTCCTTGGGCAGTTCCTCCTTTTCCTTGAATTCCAGCATTCCCCAAATGTCAGGAGCAGAAAGCCAACAGCAAACACAGTCAGTCCCTCATGCTGCATTCTGTCCTTTCTGCGGAACAACTACAATATTTATCCTCACCCCAGATTTTACCTCTTGGAGAAGTTAAATGTAAAAAAGATGGTTGTTAATAGACTGTTCTGCAGGGCACTGCTCTTCTGATGGTCTGGATTATTTCTGGGCATAAAGGAGACCCCAAATAGCCCATAAATGCAGCTTGTTACATTAGAAAACACAAGGTAAAGCCAGGCTGGATACCTGTCTGATTTTGGTGGAGATGTGCCCAGATTGAGCAATCCCCTGCTCCCAGAACTGATGATAAAGACATTGCCATGTGTTCTTTTTTTTCCCATTCCAGCAGCTGAGTTAATACCAGCAGTACTTTCAGCAGAAGAGAACAAAATAAATGACATTTCAAAACAAAAAGAACCAAGCTCTTGCTCAGTGGCACTTGAGAACCCAGTCTGCACCACTCAGGGTTAAGCCCAGAGCAGCACTGGGGCTAGAGAAGGAAAGGAAAACAATATTCCAAGCATGAGAACACCACTGTCTTTTTTAACCTTTAGCCAAGTGGTATGGAGCATTTCTACGTGAAAAAATGTGGCTGTAGCTGCTGAGTGTCTCCTTGCAGTCCCCCTTTTGTCCTGATCATTTTGCAATAATACATCCACACAAGACTGGAGCCCTCAGGCACAAATAACCCACATTCTGCCTCAAAGCATTTAAAATTCTGATAATTTCCCTGCCCAAGTGGCTGAGGAGGAATCTGGAGATGGAGCATTGAAATGTGTCTCAGTGTCATTGGTGAAACCCCCTGGTTCCACCTCCAATCTACATAACATGTAAAGAATATTTCAGATATTAAAGTTCTGTTGGCTGGGGCTAGGAACCTGGGTAGGAACACATCCAGTGTTGCATTTCTTTAGGCTTCTGGGTCCTCAAAGGTGAAATTCAGCTTTTTTTGATAAATTAGTTCATAAATTATGAAGGAACGAGGGTGCTTTGGGCAAGGCAATGTAACCAGAGCAGGCAAAATAAAAAAGGCAAGTGTAGAAGGAAATGTTTGAATAGAAACACTGAGTCCTTGTAGGGAGAACTCGTGGTTGGAGCAAAGGAAAATGTTCCTTGGAGCCCTGGGGCAAATGGCTTTGCCCTTTTCCTGCCTTCCCTGAATCCTAGAACCTTCTGGTGCCACAGCTTCTGCCTGGGCAGTGGCTAAAGAGGGAAAAATGCAGGTGAAATGTGAATTTTAAAGCTGTTCTAGATGTTGTAAGGCAGAGAGAATGGTCTGGGCCATCCCTTCCTGATGGAGCTGCCCATGGATCCTTCAGACACAAATGGGAGCTGTGCTGCCAGGCCAGAGGAGAATTTGGCATGTACCTTGAAAATAATAATAAAAAACCCTCCTGAATTACTATAAAAATACCCACAGTAGCATTTCAAAATTAGATATATTTTTAAGTGTTACTGTTGCATCCCAGGAATTTGAAAACCATATTTTCTATTAGCAAAACATTTCCCAGACCAATTTACATTCAGTGCATGTATTAACTTTGCAAACCACAATCCAGCTTTCCTCTTGGGGACAGCACACTCATTTTTTATATTGAAAATAATGAAAGTTCTAAAAAAACCACAGTGAAATTATTTTCCCAGTCATGTTTGCAATTCTTTACCCTTAGAATTACATAAGTCTCTATGTTATGACATTTAATTCCTGTTTTTACTCAGCTTTGCCAAAGCAAGGCAACAAAGAATCTTCATTATGTCCTTCTGCCCAAACATTCATAAGTATTTCCACATGAATTACTCTGGTAATTTTAAAGTTCAGAGGGGTTTTCTTCTAGAGCAGGATTGTGATATTCTTCCTGCCATTACTTATGGTAAAGAAGGCAACCACAGACGGGGGTGCCCTAGGAAGGAGGAGGATGGGGATTTTTAAAACTGTACAGTTCATGAAAATGAATATTTTCATTTCAAATTTGTTGTGTTTCAGTATGAGAAATGCCAGCTCAGTGATGCCAACAGCCCTTGGTAAGTGACCTGTGCAGCAAATTCGAGTTGCTGTTATTCACAAAGCTTCAGATTCCCTAATCCATATTTCCTGATCAAGTTTTTGCTTCCAGGAAAGGCATCTTGAGCTCCAGCAGGAAAAGGGGTCTGGTCAGAAAATGAGACAGTGAAGTGAAAAATAGCAAGTACACAAGGGATATATTCAGGAGGAACTACCAATGAGCAGGAATGATGGAGAGTAAAACCAACTCATGCTACACTATGTATTAAAGCAAGAAAAACAAATCTCCACCTATCTGATTTTGATGTGAAAGCAATTTTAAACCAGAAAGAGGCTCCTAAATCAGGACAATCTGTCTGACACGTATTTCTAAACTGAAAATGTGGGCATTCCAGCAGCACTTTCAGGAGCTGTGTTGATGTTCCATGTTCTTTTCCAGATGAGGCACTGCTGGTTCAAAGTCCCCATCACTCACCATTGTGTGACATCCCCACAGCCAGGCACTTCTGGAACCTGCAGTACTGACATTTGTTCCTGCTCTTCTTGTGGATGCGGCAGTTCAGGTCGCACCTGTCGTAAATCAGCTTCAACCGGATGGTTCTTCGGAAGAAACCCTGCAGGAACCGGGAAAATAAGGAAAAGGATGGAACAGGGAGCTGCCAGGGCATCCCGGCCCTGCTGCACCCACCCGGGACACCTGAGAGATGGGTTGCCAAAGGAAGCACAGCTCCCATCACCATCGTCTCTGCTCCTGTTCATCCTCTGACCTGGTGTTTCCAACCCCATTCAATAGAGGCATAAAATTCCCAAAAAGCTGGAGAAGCTTTAGGGAATCTGTGGGTTTAAAGGACATTAGGGATGGAATTTAAGGGCACAACTCCAAAGGAAGCAAAGCTCCGTTTGTCCCACTGCTCGTGGGACAATTATTACAAACCAAAAAGGACATTTGGTCCTTCATTACCAATGCAGAAAATTTGTCATTATCAACAACAAACCAAAAATTCTGCCAACAGCAGTTCAGTTTCTGGTAAATGAAAATGGTTCTAGGTTATTTCTCTTTTTACAGTTTAAAGATGCTTTTTTGGATCAGTCCTAATTAATTAATAAAGTTTATCCAGAGTTATCTCCCTTCTTTTCCTTGTAAAAATTATTTTTTCCTCACAGGGAATAATAACAGTAAAAGCATGATGCCAACTTTTATTTATATAATTAACTGTAATTTAAGTAATGTACTTTGTACTTATTGCTTTATGTGTGTTCCTAATTCACTGCTAAGAGTTTTATTTAAGCTCTGGATTGGTTCTTTCCTTTTAGTTATTTTCCTCAAGATACTGAAAATGGAGACGATGGGAATTTCACATTAAACTCTAATGTTTTTGTTTGAATTCAATGAAATATTAATAATTTAATTCTCTGACATTTCTTCTCCGTTCCTGAGGACTGCAATTTTTACACCATTCATTTGCCCTTTACATGTTATAAACACTAAATATCACTGACATAAAAAAATCATTGGGATTTTAAAGCAGCAAGCACATTCCTCAATACCATCAGACTCCTCTGCAGTCACCTAAGATGTGTAAAATGGGTAAAAACCCCTCGAATTAATCAGAATAACAGAGCCTGAATTTTAATTGCTCAAAGTTTTGGAGTTGGCCATGAGTTTGGTGCATTCTAAGAATTCATATTTTTTGCACATGACACCCAAGGAAAGGAATGAAACATGCTTGCATGATTGAAAGAAGGGGAAAAAATGAACAAAAAATTTGAATAGATCAATACAATCAACAAGAAAAAAACAAGCTTTTAAAAAACAAGCAAGGTTTTAAAAAGCAAAGTTTTAAAAAAGGCAAGGTTTTAAGAAACTCCTGCTTATTAACCCATAAATTATATGCAGGAAAACTGACGCAAAGGCATAATTTTTTTTTTTTTTTGAAAAGCACTAAGGTGTGATTTTACCAAGTGATTATTGAGATGAAAACAGTATCACATGTTAATCCAAGTGCTTTTTTGGCAGCTCACCTTGCAGCCCTCGCAGGCGTGCACGCCGTAGTGGAAGCCGGAGGCTTTGTCCCCGCACACGCGGCACTCGATGGCCATCAGCGAGTTGGACGCCTCCTCGTGAGCTTTGTTGTACAGCTGAACCTTCTCTGAGAAATAGGGGGGGGAAGGAGGCTCCAGCTTGATGGCACCTGTGCACAGGGGAGAGGTGAGTGGTAAATTCCAGCTGAATTCATTCCTAGCCTTGTTCTAGGGCTGCCCTACAGCAGAGGCTGGACAGAGTAAAAGAACAAATGAAGGGATCTCCTCCATGGATGCACCTTGGGCAGCACAAGAGCCCAGCCAGGGCTGCGTCCAAGAGGAACCCAAATGGTCCCAAAATGCACGAGCGCTCCCGGGGGCTCTCCCTTGGCTCAGCTCTGCTCCATTTGCACCTTGCAGTTCATTGTCCCGTTCCAGCTTTAGCCCAGGCACTCCCACCCTGCTTGTTTGTCTCTCTCCAGCCCACGCTGTTTGTGCTCCTGGGCTGAGCTTTGGATCATTTGTCCTTGGTGCCCAGCTGGAGCAGGAATTGTTTTGTCTCCCTGCTCTGTGCAGAGAGCTCAGCATCCCCTCATTTGAGGCTCACACCCACCCACTAAAGCAGCACAGAATCTGAAAAATATAAAAGCTAAACCTGAGGCATCAGAAGCAGTGAGGAATAAGCACAAAACATCCCAGGGATGCTGGGCTGGGATGGCCAGGTCTGCTCCACAGCAAAGCCAGCAGCAGACCAGGGCTGCACAAGGAGCTGGAGCTGCATGTGGCTGCAAAAGCTGGAAGGGACAGGTTCTGCTGGAGGAAGGGTATTACAGATCCAGCTTTCAGCTCTGTAGTGTGCAGTGGTTTCAAGATGGATATTAAAAATGAATGTATGGAGAACTCAGGCTTTACTCAGTCTCCACCTGGTTTATTCCTTCAATGTGTTGAAAACTCCTACAGGGAGATGGGCTGGAGTGTCTAATCTAGTTTAAAACATAGTCAAGTGTCTAATAGAGCTATATATTGAATAATATATTATTCAATAATAATTCCATTATAAAATATTACTACATAGAACAATATTATATATTATATAATATTATTAATTATTGTAGTGTTAGTATATATTGTATATTATTATATAATTCAATAAAAATTTTATTTATTTATTTATTTAAAATAAAATAATAACTGATATTTCCAGCTCCTGGGAAAAACTGTTCAACTTTGGGTGCAGTTTAGAGATAAATTTTCTCTTCTGAAAGTTTCTAATTAAGAGAGCCAATTTCTAACATTGAATGGTCTCAAACAAATAGTTATGGTGTCTTTAAATCAATCATCACTGGTCATAGAGGAGAGCTGTGACCTTTTAAAGTTACATTAAATCAGGGGTAACAGAATATTAAAGAAAGTGAGTATTTTTATTTTTCCAGATTGGCTATAAAATACAAACTAGAAAGATTTATTCCTATACAAACTGGGAAGAAATTATCTAAGTAAAAATGAGGATTTATGCCATCTAAACTCTGCTGCACTCTTTAAAAGTACTTGGCATTAAAGTATTATGAGTAGTTGTAATTAAACAAAAGAAAAATAAATGACTGGTGGAGAAATGTCCATTCATTTATTACAGTAGTAGTGCAGAGATATACAGCTCCTGCTTCACTGTGCCACCCGAATTAAATCCCACAATTTCCCCAGCAAGAATTCCCTGGAAGAGTTCTTGAACAGATCACTACAAATAAAAGTGAGGTCAGATCTAAGCAGAAGCGGGTCCTCAAAAGCGTTCCAGGCACAGCACCCTCACATTCCTACTCTGAGCAGGAATGCAGTGACAATTTATTTAGGAATAGGTCACTTCCTTTCTTAAAAGGAGGGTTTAGTGTAATTTTTCAGTGTAAATTGTGAAGAGCAGCATGTTTCACAGCAGGCGAGTCGCCCGGGAGCTGTGATGGAGCTGTAACGATGCTGTGCCTCAGATGTAGCCAATATTTCTACTCCATCCCTTTCTGAGGCTGTTTGGAGTGGAAAAGCTGCACACAAGGTGCAGGAGAAGGAGGCAACAGAGGGGTTCATGTGTCTACTACAGTGTCACTTTGGATACTTTATGGTGCCTCTCCTAAGCTCCAGCTGCTGCTCTGGCAGGGTGAAGGTCTGCTGTGAGCATTTTCCCTTTTCTATCTGCCTTGCAAGAACATCTCTGCTGACACAGGAGATCTGAATTCTACAGCCATTTGCTGCTAGCACGCGTTCCAGGGAATGAAGGCAACATGGACACGAGGGAAACACTTCATAAAAAGGCAGAGCTTACTTTGGCAATCCTGGAGCTTGATATCATATTTATAATCCAGGCCTGACTGGTCAGCTCTGGCAAGGGGAAGATCTTCGTAGTGTGGGGAGGAAATGCTGGAGAAGTCAACGGTGGTGAAGGGCTTGATGTCAAAGGAATGTGTGTGATCATCCATGGCCGACAGATCCACGGGGCTGATTCCAAAATTCAGGGGCCAAAACGGCATTTCTGTGTCAACCATTGTAATCCCTGCAGACACCAACAAGAAAATGACATTTTAGGATGTTTATCTCCAATCTGCTCAGCCCCAAGCTGAGCTCCAAGAGTCCCATTTTCACAGGCTTGAGGTGAAAACTTTAACTGCATCTCTCCATAGCATGCATATCAATAAAGTTAGAAGTCTTCCACAAACAATCCTCATTTTTGCAAATTCTAAGAACCATTCTTCTCAAGTGCCTGAAAATCTCAAGGGTTTTTATATTAAGAAAAAGCCCCAAAGTAGTTGGTATTAAATAGTGGTGGTTTCCCCCCAAATAACCAGAAATATTTAAAAACTGTGCTCATTTGAGCTTGCCAAAAGTTTAATCCCAGTCTTGAACCCAAGGATCAAGGAAATGTAAGTTATGACTTTTCAAATTCCATATATATTTATGCAAACCTTGAAAGCAGAAAACAAATAAGAAACTTTTATCTGCAAAAATCTTCTGCAAGTTGAGTGAATTTAGATTGAGATACGAAATGTTTTCCCAAGTCTTCCTTTGACAGATAGCTGAATCAAAATCCTTTATTTAGACAGATTTCAACTATGAAAAAGTTTGTACATTACAGCAAGTGAACCAAAATCCTTGATTTAGACAGATTTCAACTCTGTAAAAGTCTGTAAGTTACAGCAAGTGCAAAGGCTATTTTATAACCAGTGTCTGTGTTTAATTTTCCACTATTTATAAAAAGAACATTCTACCCTAAAAATAGAAGAGATGTTTCAGAACTAAAATAGCTCGGTCACTTTGGCTGTTTAATTTGGACTTTAAACCCAATCAAGTGAGTGGCCTTTAACCTCTAGATAACAGAAACTTCAATTTGATCTGCTTTGAATCAAAACTACTCTGTCACACAGCCAGAAGTGCTGTTGCAAAATAAAGACATTGGAACAGAGGTGCTCCAGAGTTTGGAGCTCACCTGTTCTTGACAGGTAAGTGAAGCTGTGCCTGCCCTCCCTATCAGCTCTGCTAAATGCCAGTGCCCAGAAATGGTTGCACTTTGCCTTCCCTCAGGAATGCCCCCAGCATTCCTCCCACTTTTAGGACTCCCAGCACAACCCTGCAGTTCTTCTGCCTTGACCTTGACGACAAAGGCTGCAAGGGATCTTCTAAATTCTTAAATTTGAGAGGAGAGATTCTCACTGCAGTGGGAACAAAGAGGGGCTGCTGCACCCCAGCCACTCCCAATCCCACTGGATGGGATAGCAGGGATGTTATCCTTAATGAAAGGAGGGAAACAACAGGATTTCTAATTGCCACGAATCCCTGGGGAAAATCCATGGCAGCTCGTCACAGTGCCTTGGTATTGTGTGTTATCTCCCAAATGGTCAAGTTTCAAGTGCAGGGCTCAAACCATGAGCTCTGCCCAGACTGCCCGTGTAATGGTGACATTCCCAAGGCTGCCAGAGCTTCAGGTGCTCCCAGGGCTGCCCAGGGTGGGATTATTGGGGTGGCTGGGCAGGGACAGGGGCTGCACTGGATGATCCTTGGGGGTCCCTTCAGCTCAGGAGATTCTCTGATTTGATGACATTTTCTGTGAGCACAAAGTGAAATCCCTGGCCATGAACACTGGGAAATGTCTTCCCAAAACTGATTTCCCAATGAAACAATAAATCAGGACAGACTCCTTCTTAGGAGCCCATTTCTTGTAATGGCCAGATACATCTTTAAAAAATACAGAAATCAAGAGACGTTTTAAATTGTTTTGTACTCCTTTACACAAGAGACATCAAGGGTTATCACTTTCTGCTGGAGCTCTGCCTCAGGGGTGAAGGATGGCTACAGGCACAGCCCAGGTTCACCCCAGGAGTTCCTAGGTGTGGACAAGGAATAACTGCAGGAAACCAAATTATCAAAAGGCAGGAGGACCCGCAGCCACAGCTGCCCCTGCCCAGACACCTCCCTGCTCTGAGGCAGCACCTGGAGAGGTTCAGCACCTGCTTAAAGCTGGGGCCACTCACTGAGGAGAGAAGAAGTCAACCACCTGCCCCTGATCCCACTGGAAAATCAACAGTTCTCCTGCACTCTCCATCAAACCTCTGAAAAACACTCTCACAACCTGGAGACCTCATCACTTTGTCTTTTCAAGTTAAAAAGCTCCAGTTTTAAACCCCTGTGGGCTGAATGGCAATTCAGAGCTGAGCTGGGTTTCACTTCACTCAGCCCATGGCTGGGATGTTCTGGAGAAGGCCATGATGTGTAACATGAGTAATTCTGTGACACTCCTGCATCATTACAACCAGAGTGTGCAGGAATTTCTCTGGGTATGGATATCTCACAGCTTAGACAAACTCAGATAAGCAGGTGAGTCCAGAGGTCTGGCTTGGCACGCACCAGCTCCAAAATCTAAGAGCTTGTAGTAATTCCTTATCAGAAATCTCATTTCCCAGTCAGCACAGCCAAATCGTTTCAGCCAAGTCAACCAAAAAATGCCAGAGTGGTTTTGTGGTAAAAGCATCTCTAGCCTAGAAGAGTGATGGTTTAGATTTTTGTTGTGTTTTAGAAGGAACAAAATGAATAATTAATGAGTAACCTGTTAGTTAACCTATTGTTTAAGCATCACTGAATAGAAGGGATTTGGTTCCATGCATGTTGTTTTTCCCCTGCTAGTTGTTTTTATCTCTGTGTCTGTCCAAACGACACACATGCTCTGCATGCTGAGAACAGAGGAAACACAAATGCCAAGATCACACTGAAGAGAAAACCAGGGAATTGTGGCTGCACCTATCAGCTGCTGCAGGTCACTGAGTCATTCTGCTTTATCCTGCTCCTCTTTCTGCTGTAAGGTAATAAAATCTGGAGCCAGCAGCCATTTACAAATCTTTAGTCAAAAGCCTGTAAACTCCACCCCTTCCAGAGGTTAACATCCCATGACTCTCAAGATCCCACAGTAATATTTTTCGTAAGCATTTCTGAATGATGAGAACTTCCAGGTTTGCTCAGGTTTTGGGTGAAAAGCACAAAGCATCTTGTTACAGTTTTAAAGATCCAATCATCACACGTGATTTAAGCAGATTATGGGTATCTTGTTCAATTTAACAACATTTTCTATGACAATAGAAACAATGAATTTTTGTTCTCAAATGAATTTATATTAGAGATACTCAAATGAAGGAAACATCTTCTGTGCTATTTTTATTCTTGCATTATTGAAAACCAAAATGTGAAGACTGTTTCTATGTTTAATGGTTATTTGACAAATACTTCTATTTTGCATTTAGCTTTACTTGATTTTTGCTCTGTACTTTGTCTTTTTTCCTCCCCAGGAAAGAGGAATGACAACATTTCCCTCTGAAAAAAAATTAAAATCAACTAATTGTAGTCTTCTCATGGCTTTAAAAGACCCAAAACCCAACAATTAAGATTTAAAAATCCAATAGACAAGTCTAACAAACAGACTAGAGAATGCTTTATAACTCACAGCTGCTTGTGTGACATCCAGGTAATAGATCTGTGAGTATTTTTCTGATTTAGAAGATTTTTGTGTGCAAAAATCCTCCTCAGCCAGCAAGGGGCTGTGCAGAACAGCAGCAGATTGGGGAAGTCAGATGGAGGAGCTTGGACATTTAATCCTCCAAAAGAGCAGGCGTGAAAAGAGATAATGCTGCTGAGATAACATTTAATTCTGAGATATGGAGCTTGCTGCGTCCCTTCCCCCTGTTTAATCTCCTGTGGAGCTGCTCAGGGTGATGTGCAGGGAAACAGAGGCACTGAGCTCACCTGGCACAGCCACCCCTGGTCATTCTGCTGCTGATTGGCAGAAATCTCATCTCATCATCACCTCATCCCTTGATTGATCTGCTCTCCAGTTCCTCAGACAGTTATTCCCTGTGTTTGTCCTACTAGGAGAACATAAAATCTAGCAGAGGAGATTGCCATGGTATGAAAAACATCCTGGATCACGAGCTGCTTGTTACCATAAACACTACCTGTGCTCAGGTAACCTGAAGGGCCTGTTGTGCTGCATTCTAGACACGCTCTTTCCAGACAAAACTACCAAAATATGACCCTACAGGTATTTAATGAAGCAACCAGAACATCCCAACTGACGGGAGTTACAGAAAACAAGAAGACAAAAATAAATAGGTAAAGTCTCTCAGCTTTGAAACATTATTAACATCAAGGAAGGTATAATGGCATGACACGGGCAGGAATGAATATGGACAAATTGATATGTGAACTAAATAATGCTATTTTTAGATAAGAAATACTGATTCATGGATCTGAAATACGTTTAAAAGGAAAAACACTTCAAAACCATGGGATTTTCAAGATCTGTGGGTTTTTCTTAATGAAGACAAATTTCATGGAATAGATTGGATTTCCTCCTATGTATAAATGTGTCAGAGTTTGTCAAGTAAACTCATATGCAAGTTCTGCAGAACTTAGTGGGACTTTTCCCAATTTATTTATTTAAGGCAGCTCAGACCCTCTGTGAAATATCTACAAAAGCTGGTTAAGATCACGCGGTCATCCTCAGATTATAGGAAAGATTTAGAGATGGTGAAGGGGCAGCTTGATATCCCATAGATCCCATTTATTGATTTACTTGGAAGAATAACAACACATTTCATTTGTGCCTTGCAAAACCACATCTCCCCTAAGTGATGGCACCACATGCACTGAGTTGAAGACCTGCACTGGTCTCAGAGGAGAAGGGTCTGAAAAGGGAGCAGACAGTCTTGTGATAACCCTCTGCATTGCCCTTCCAATAACCGAGTCCTCTCGTTGCCTCTGACACAGAAATTCTCTGTGGCAATGGTCGAGCAGCTCAATTCTGCATTTTATCAGTGCTGCCCTCAGCTCCCAGATGTGAGGGACTACTAAACTTCAGATTATTGAGAGAAAATCACATCTTACTGCATTTGCTTTTTCCTGGCCAAAACCTCTCCGATTCTTGCCTTAGTTCTCTGCTTTTCAAGTGAAAGAACATTATCTTCCCTCCCTACCCTCCATTCCCTGTGCTGGCAACAAAACATCTCTCCTCTCAGCAGGTGTGGGATTACTCCACAGATTTTGAATATTCCTGCTTATGCCAGAGTACAGTGGAGCTCTAAGCTTGAAATCTTTAGGAGATGCCTTGCTCAATAACAAAAATTATATATTTTTCACTAGTAGCAACTGCCACTATAATGGACATTACCTAATAGACAACATTTGTATCAAGCAGAGATAAGTTTGTTTCGGATTTACCTAACTCTGTGAATTTTTTTGCGCCCCAAACGATGACTCAAAGCTGTTGCCCATTGCTGTTTCACACATCCCTGGCCGGCAGATTCCCGATTTCCCCCCATTTCCCGGCACAGGACCCGAACCTCTCCGTGTCCTGTTGCTGCAGAGTCAGCAGAGGGAGCACAACGTAACTAAAAAAAAAACCTCTTTCCAAGAACTCTGCTGGCACAGCCAGTGATGCTCCTAAACAAACAAACAAGCACAAAAAGGGTGGAGGAAGAGCCTCGGTGGCTGATGCCCCCAATTCTGAGTTTGACAAAATCAGGGCTCTGCCAACTGCAGCGGGAAAAAGCAAAGGAACAACAAAAAAGACCTATAAAGCATTGCTTTAAAAAAAACACTACAGATTTTTTACTATTTAAAAGGAGAGATATAAAGATTTTTTTTTTGTTTTGTTTTTATCCATGCATACGCTCAAAACATTGTTAGGATGAAACAAAGAAGGTTTTAATGATGTGATGATGAACAAACACACTCAACAGCAATATTGGGAGGATTAAAATAGTTGTCCACCACGCACTTCCCAAAGAAATCACACATTAGAAACAACTATGGATGTGGAATAAAGGGTCCAGGCTACTGAGAGGAGTCCTGTTGAGTTTTGGATTGTAAATTCAAAGGGTTTTTGAAGCCACAGTGTTGCTCCCCTGCACCCAGCCCGGAGCCAGGCACACTCCTGGGGCACCACTGCCTCACCAGACCTGGGAATTTCCTTTTCAAGCATGAATTTATCAAAAACATTCACAGGAATGAAAACTGACCTCACTATGGGACAGAAGAGGCAAATTTTTATGGGTTTTGTTTCAGGTAAAGAACTGCAAACAAAAGTTCCCCGCACCTTAATTTTAGCTGTGAAAACAAAGAAAATACCCAATGTCTCTAGCAAATGTTGGGCGTCGAAACAGCTCCACAACAAAAAGTAACTTAGTGAAAAAATGAGATCACAAATGACCGACAATGGCATTTTTTGACATAGGTGACTTTAAAAACACTGCTGACTCCAAGCACAAGATGACATTTTCCTCTCCATGCCTCAAGTCCAGCTCTGAAGCCATCTAAAAATGGCCCCAAAAAACTGACATGTCCACCTGAAAACACCCAAAGGATGCCACATAGAGAATATAGCTTGGAAAGAAGGGAATAAACACTCGTGGTTATAATCAATAAAACCAGGGAGGGTTCTGTAGCAAATGGCTTTGTCAGCCCAGGGCACACCTCAAGGGTTAATCACTGGGTAGGAGGGGCAGGAGCTGAGGAAAGAAAGGCTCCTCTCCCACCCACTGTCCAACCTGAAGAACCAGCACAGGGCCCAGACTCTGAGAGCAAAAGGAAAAGCAGCGACCTGGGGCTGAGAGGAATGTTCAAGGTGTGCCAGCAAACCCAGAAACACTGGCAAACACTGCTGGGGATGCTCCTTGCTGCCCCATCTCCCATCTAACCAGTGCTGGATGGTCCAGAAAACAAACAAACACTGCTGGGGATGCTCCTTGCTGCCCCATCTCCCATCTGACCCGTGCTGGGTGGCTCAGAAATCAAACAAACACTGCTGGGGATGCTCCTTGCTGCCCCATCTCCCATCTGACCCGTGCTGGGCACCTCAGAAAACAAAAACACTGCTGGGGATGCTCCTTGCTGCCCCATCTCCCAGTTTGACCAGTGCTGGGTGGCTCAAAAATCAAACAAACACTGCTGGGGATGCTCCTTGCTGCCCCATCTCCCAGTTTGACCAGTGCTGGATGATCCAGAAAACAAACAAACACTGCTGGGGATGCTCAATTCTGCCCCATCTTCCAGTTTGACCAGTGCTGGATGGTCCAGAAAACAAACAAACACTGCTGGGGATGCTCCTTGCTGCCCCATCTCCCAGTTTGACCAGTGCTGGGTGCCTCAGAAACCCCAGTGGTTCAAGGGCTGCAGAGCCCTGTGGCAGCCACATCCTTCAAAAAGGCAAATAAAAGGTAAAAGAGAAGGTAATCCATTTATCCTCTCAGCAAGGCTGCACAGTAAAACACCAGGAGAAACTGTAGAAATCCAAACACTTGGAAAGGCCAAAAAAAAGCAACTCATAAATCAGTGGGAAATGTATTTTATTCCTATAGCTGAATTATAACTACAAGCTGTGCTCACTAAAAGCACAGTCCATAAAATTTACCACAATGTTTAAGAGGCAGTTGTTAATAGAAACAAGGAAGAAAAGCCCATTCAGGGAATAATAGAGCTGTTTAGTGTTAAATATATTTTCTATTCCATGGAATTCACACAAAATGGCCTGGGTTACTTGGAATAGCAGCATTTTATACCCTTGTAGCAACATAAACCCTTGTAAATATAATTGCAAATGAGAAACAAGTTCAAAAATGCCACAGGCTACTCAGATACGCTGCAAATTCTCCCATCCTATTTTAATTTGTTAATGTGGGGTTTGCATTCTGATACTGGATAGAGATCCACGAAACTTCAGGGTATTTCAGGGTATGAAAGAAACTGATTGCAAGGCTGTGCTCAAGGAGCTCCAACAGAAATCGAGAATATTGGACAATGGGATATTTCTGTATAAGAAATATTGATTTATGGATCTGAAAACTCATGGGCAGGCAGCTCAGATTTAAAAGGAAAAGCACTTCAAAATCATGGAGAACTTAACTACAAATTTCTGGAAGTGGCAGAGTTGGGCTCCTGGTGGTAAAATCTGACTACAAGAGAAATAAAATGTTCTACTGCACTCACAGCACTGGCAGAACAGGGAGATGAGGAGTGATTTCTGTTAAATCAGATTCAAGGTTTGTGGGAAAGGATCCTCAAACTGTTCTTAGAAATCTCCGAACAGAGAAACTGCACTTGCCTAGTTCCAGTCATGCTTTGTGAGGCACCATGTGCTGAAACTAAAAGTGATTCTGAAGAAAGGCTTCTCTTCCAATGCCTTTTGTTCGAAAATGTCTTCAAAATCTCTCCCACTCTTCAAAATAGAGATGATTATTTATTTTCTTTGCGGAAAAAGAAAAAAAAGTACACCTCCAGAAGCATAAAAATCTGAAAAAATAAGGTATGATCTGGTTGGTAATATAGAATCAGAATAAACCTCTGTTGGATTCTGAGGGGCAAAGACCATAAATTAGCATTTACAATGTCCCTCAGTAGAAGTGAAATGGGGCTCCTGTTGGTTTTGAGGGATTGGAGGAAAGCAGGAACAAGCAGCACGTCCCTGACTTGTGCTGGCAGTATTGTAAAAGTGCCTCATTATATAAAATGTGGGCGTTGCTCTCTATGAATCATTGTGATTTAAAATAGGATCCTGATAGACAGGCAATGAATCACTTTGGATTTTGTAATCAGCAAGGGCTGACTTCTTGGGAGAGCCCTTTGCCCCCTTTGGCAAGCAGCTGAGGGAAGGTCTGCTCCAGCCCTGGAGGTGCCTCCCCAGGCTGAAGGAAGTCATTGATTCTAAAATATCCCCAAAAACGCCGTGTGGGACACAAGATAGCAGGGCTTTGTCAGCTGGAACAGCAGCACACAATTCAATTGATAAGAGTGTTAACATTCTCAGGCCTGTGCTTGGCTCCAAGGCTCAACATACTTTAAGAATTGGCATTTATTTCTACTGGGCAGGCTTCGTATTGCTGGCTCCAGCAAAAGTTCTACCAACTACAAGGAATTAATATTAATTCCAAAACACCATATTTGCCATTAAAAGTATTTTAAGAGCAAATGACCCATCCAGAAGGCTCATCTGCACGAGTTGTGGCCGTGCTTTCAGCAGTCAAACTTGCTTTCAACTCAACAGAAAGCTTTCCAGCTTCGACAGAAATGCAGTGTTTGGGTCGAAATTGGGCAAAACGCTCATTTTGAATATTGCATTGGTGCTAATGGCATCCAAACACCTGCCTAAAGTTAAGCACTTCTCTAAAACCTCCATTTTTGGCTAAGAAAGGACTTCTTTGGCCAAGATACATGATTAAATTACATCTCCTACACACAGATAAATCAGCGTGTGTCGTAACACACATCCATAAGAAATTAGGGGCCCATAAAACGCCCCATTTTCTGTGTAAAACGACTGCTCCAGTGGCAAGGCTGTGCCCAGAGTTAATAAAACAAAACCGAGCACCACAAAGTCCCAGTGGCACTGTCAGCCAGCAGCCTGCTGATGTTTCAGCAGGGAACAGCTCTGCCTGAAGCCTTCAAGCGCAGCACAAAAACATTTATGGAGTTTATCCTGGGCTCACACATGATGTGTTGCATGAAAATGTGATTTTCCTGGATTTCAGGTGCTGTGGCAGAGCACAAACCTGTGTGAGCACCACAGCTATTGACAGAACAATCTGCTGCTCCACTGCTTATCTGGTTTCATTAGGTCATTATCAACATGTCTCTTGATGCAGTTTAATATATTAATAATAGACTCCATTCTTTGGAAATGGTGCTTGGCCAATAATTAACAGCTGAGGTATCAATTTAGTATGGAATTTTAAATGGTTGTACTCCATTATGGAATTCAGAACATAAAGTTTACATTTGTTTTTGAAATGTTAATAACTTTCACAGTAAATGTTACGTGCACCATATCCAGTTAATCTTCTTCTTTTAAAACACTGTAGATGTGATAAATTTGACACTAACCCTGAAGAATTTTTGTAATTTTAATACTGAAATAACCACATCTAGTTTTCTCAATCCACGTCGTAGTGGTAGGGAATTTAGGGATGCAGAATTCTGTTGGTAAGAAGCCTGGGATTATTTTCTCTCCTCAAACTCTGTCATGTCAGTGCTTTTGAATGTTCACAAGACAGTAAACTTCAGTATTGTTTCCAAGAGATGAGCTAATAAGGCACACAACTGGACTGGGGTGAAATACACTCATTAATATCCTAAATGCAGTTCCCTGCCATGGCAGAATACTGAATACTCCCACAGGAAGAGGAGGAGGAGGAGGAGGAGGAGGAGGAGGAAAAAAATGCCATATGAATTTAAACTCACTCCTTGAATTAAATCCCACTTTTAAAGTTTTTCCTGGCAGTCAAACACACTGCAAATAATCCATAAAATGCATCTCTCTGATTGGGATGAGTCGTTTCCATCACATTCTCATCTTCCCAACAATAAAAATGCAAAATGTATTTGAATACAGCAAGACTGGGGGGAGGGCCCACGTGATTTGACTGAGTGCTGGGTTTTGGCAAAATATTTAATCTGTTGGACAATCACCAAGTTGTAAAAGTGAAAAAGCACCATGTTGCAAAACTCATTCATGAACGTAAACATGCTGAGCATTTCTGCATTAAATACAGGGAGCTCAGAGAAACAGCAAGCACACTTTCCTATATAGAATTCTAAAGAATTTCTGTACATCCAGTGCAAAGTACTGCTCTGTGTGCCTCTGCAGCCACTGTGATGGCAAGATAATTCCAACACAGCAAATCCTGAGAAAGCAGATAAATAGCACCAAAGAGGGCTGAGCATTCACCTCTCCTCTTTTAGCTGCCCCCAAATTCATCATCTCACACACAAAGCACAAAGCATAAACTACAGTTTTGCTCACAGACTCTGGGATATTTGATAACTGGATTGGTTTATTTTTAATTTATTGGGGATGATCAGATTTTGGTTTTTACACACAGTTATTGAAGGGTATTTTCATTAGGGGCTGAAATTCTTCAAGCACACCTTCCTAAGCATGGAGAGGAACCAGAGGTGACATCCCAACATCATTCTGACCAGATAAACACCAGGAAAGTAAAAAGGGCCCCCAAAATTGACTACATCCCACAGCAGGCTTTCTACCCTACACTGAGTAGGGTTAAATAATGTCATAATAAATACACATGATAAATAATGTAATAATTCATTACAATTAAATAATGTCATAATAAACACACATGAACTTTTGCACACCTATCATCTGTTGCACAAATGGCTCTCTTTCATCTTTTAAATTAGCAAAAAAAAAAAAAAATTAACCTTCTCAACTGTATGAACTGCAAAGCATCCAACCTGCTCAGCCACTTTCCAGCACCAGAGCAATCCCTTGTCACCTGACTCCTGTACTTTTGACCCTCCAAAAATTTCCCAGCCGAAGCATGTTGACATGTTTTCACATGTGATTCAAGAGTGATTGCTCTCAATAGTGCTGGATGCTTATCACAGGTTTAGATCAATGTTCTTTGCCTCCCATGTGCTCCCTCTTTCTGAACAGTAATTTTTTCCAGGGAGCTTTCAAGCTCTCCTGAAGTCAAGGTGGCTTCAGGCTGGGAGTGTGGGCTCAGGGCACAGGGAGGGTGAGCTGCTGTAACTGCAATTGCAACACTCTGAGGAGTATTTAATGAGCACCAGGAAATTAATGTGGAGTTCTGCTCCTGATTTAAATACCTTGAACAGTTTTCACTTGTGAGTCTTCTGCTGGACTACAACCTTCAAGAAAATCTTCCCCGTTCTTCTTTTTTTGGGGGGTCAGTATAAAATACAGTATTAAGTAACATTGTGCTCAGTGTTTTATTTCAGAAGAAAAATAGGTGGGGAATTTCTGAAGGAAATAAAGCATTGAGAATTGTTATTAGAAATATTAATATTAAAGCCTGTGTTTGACTAAATAATAGCAAACTGGGAGAAAGCATACACTATAAAAACTGGGAATTAAGTTAGCACCAACACACCTCCTTTTGTATTTTTAACTTTCAGCAAAAAAAGAGAGGAATTAATTAGGATTTTTCTGTTTTACATAGTTCAGAAAAGCTTTGTGCAAACTGGTAGCTGAAACTATAGTAACTACTGAGCAGCAGAAAAAAACCCCAGACAGCCTCAGCTCCAGCACCCAGGGTCTGAGTTACTGTGAAATAATGACTCCAGAAAGCCCCAGAACAGAACTGCTTCATCTTGAGTTCTAAACTAAACACTTATCATGACTATTATAATATTAATATTGTAATTTAACAACTTATAATATTGGTTAATATTGTAAGTTTATAGCCAACAGCTTCCCTACCAAGCTCCAAGTAGTCCTGGATGTCACTTTATGCATTGGGCAAATCAAATTATTTTCGGTGATGTAATTTTCCTTCTGAAATTGATAAACTCAACCCCCTTTACCACTCAAAAAGAAAATATCACAATCCATGGCTCAGACGGGATTATCAGCTCACTTTGGGTGATAATTAAAGAAGGGGACCTGAATCCTCCTGCCATTCTTCCCCCCTTCAGTTTTCTGAGAAAAGCCCCCCTGCAACACAGCCCAGAATTGATGGAAATTATGAATTCTTTTCCAAATGTACTTTTCAAGGGAAAAAAACCCCAAGATACCATTCTCTTCAGAACACAGAAGGAACTTACTGAAAACACAATAGGGAAGTGCTGTCTGAACCTGAACTAAGAGATGAATATTCCCCCTGCAGCCCTTTAACAACAATAAAAAAGACAAAATATTGGTGGGGAATGAACACGATTTCATCTTTTATTTAATTTCAAAATCGTTAATGCACTTCAAAAAGAACTTAAATATAACCTGCATAATGATACATTAATGGGAAATTCTACAAAGTCCTGACTTCGTTACAGTTTCAAAAACCTGCTGTATTTTCTAATAAGCTATCTGGCATGGCTTGGATTTTATAATGTGTCTGAAAACTAAAAGGAAGACATTTCTTTGATCTTATTTTCTGTTGGATTATTCTTCCTCTGTGTTATTAATATCCTAAGAATATGTCTGATGTGATTTGTTCCTACTTTTGTCAAACCTGTCTATTTTGAAATAAAATTTTTCCAATACCCCTGTGGGAATTGCCCATGAAGGAACAAACATTTTCACCTGCCAAGGTGTTGAAAATGACTCGTGAGCTGCCTGTCACTCCTGTGAGTGTCCCTCATCCCCAAAGCAGGGGCTGTTTGTATTCATATTTGTTTAAATATGTGCTTAGATATATGTTTAAATAAATAAAATAAATATCTATAAATAAATCTATTTCTTTACAAAAAAAGAATATAAAATAATATATATAGTAAATAAATAAATAAAATATCTGTGTCTGTCAATAAACAGAATTCCACAGCTTTTGCTACTGTTCTTTGCCTCTGCAATAAACCAAACATTTCAAAAGCTGTCTGCGATGTGATTCTTAATATTGGTGATCGTTGACCCACAGAGTCAGCAGGTGGCCAGTGACACCCTCAGGGCCCCTGCCACTGTCCCAGTCACTGCTCAAGGAGATGGAAACCGGCCTTGCTATTTTTGACAAGAAATGTCCAAGAGCTCAAGTGACATCACTTGAGGACACCGACAGAAAGCAGAGGACCCACGGCTCAGAGCAGCTCAGGAGAAAGCTATTTCTGTCCAATTTCACAATTCTGCTATTTTTAACAGCTGCTCCTAACTAGTCATTTTTGGAGATGTGTTTGCAGCTGGAAAGAATCTCCCAGTGCTTGAGTGAAGCAGTAAAGCCCCTGCAGTTTGTGTTTTACACACAAGTCTTGTGGGGAGAGTGGCAATCTCAGCGTGCCCCAGCCACCCCATGGATTTGGAATCCTCTGAAAGTCTGAATTTGAGATGACAGCTCACAGAGATCCCAGCCCATGGAAACTCACCTGCTGTCATTAAAAACCTGAGCTGCCATCCTGCCTTTGACAGCATTTTCTGCTTTCACTTGAGGAGAAAAGTGTATAATCAGGTTCTAACAGTGTTTCAAAAAGATTAATAATTATAGGGTTATGCAACATTAACAATAGTGGTACCAGCAAAGCAGCTGTGTTAAATTTTAACAGCATTAAAAAGAGGGGAAGAAAGAGATTGAGAAAATTTCAGTTCCCTTCTCTGTCATGTGTTCTTGTCACCGTCTTGGTTTTTGCTATATTTAAATTGCTGCAGGAATTTCTTCTGCGAGGAACCTAAGAGGGCAACTAACAGCAAATCCTTCAGTTTCGTATTGTGTGAAATATAAGGATATGCCACAATTCAAGCCAAAAGCGTAGAGTTAAATACTATGATTGATAACATTGATAGCTAATTTCTTGCCTTTTCTTTTCCATGGAAAAATATATTAACTAACTTCCTGAGAAGTGCTGTTTTGAGTAATTATGTGTAAGTATATTTCTTCAATCCAAATACGTGTGCCATTCTCACACACAAACCACAAATCACACACTGCAATTTTGCCCATAGGCTCTGGGATATTTGCTAACTGGATTGGTTTATTTTTAAATCAACAATTTATCTTCAGTTGTCCAGAATACCCACAGTTAACTTTGCCATAAGTGATTACTGTCATAACCCCGTTTTTCTTTTTAGAAGATTTCTTTTCTAGGCAAGCAAGTTTGGTGTGAGGAAGTAAAAGTCATTTCTGTGACTTTCTGTAACCCCTGAAGCAGGCGTGTGAACAGCCAAACATGTGGCTCTGATGCAGACTGAGGGTAAGCTCCTGGCACTTTTTACTGGTCTCAGTTTTCTTTAGTTGCCAAACCAAGCTCAGTAGTTACAAACTTCTGTGTGCCAATGGTGGATCTCTTCAATGATCCAGCTGTGTTTAAAAAGAATTATGTTAAAATACTATTGAGAATATCACCAAGAAGCAAATTGTGAAGGGACACCTGGATTCCATCCAGTGAGGGGGAGTGTAACAGAGCAGTGAATGTCAGGGTAAGACTCTCCTGACGCAAAACTGCTCCGGGAACTTTGGGATCAGCTGCAGTCCATGAGATCAGAAGGGGCCTCCAGCAGCTGAGTGCTCCCCACACCCTTCTTGTCCTTTGCTAACAAAGTGAGGACATCTGCTTTAAACCTTACCCCTGCACTCTGTACAAAGTGAGCAGTGATTCTCCAGCAGCTCTGGGGACTCTTCACCAGCAGTGATGTCCCTGGTGTAGAGGGACATGACCAGGATGGACATAAGCACAACAATGATCTAACTCCATTCCACCCACCCAAATTGCCAGGGCTTGTGAATGTAGAGCCTGGTTGATCTCTCACCTTCCCTTCCTGCTATCAATGCAGCATCACAAATTAGGCTAAACACCAGAATATTTGCGAAGCAGACAGGTGTTCACTGGGCTCCAAGCAGTGTTGGGCTCATGGCACACCTTGCCAGCACAAGGGAAGGGCTGCTGAAACCTCTGTGGCACGGTGTGCAGAACTAACACAACCAGAAACTGGTCTCATTCTGATTTCTGAACTGCTTCTGGTGTAATCTGCCACTGGGCTTGGTTCATTTCAGAACTGTGGATTATTTTTTACAGCTTTCTCCATGTTTGGCCACTGAGTCAGACAAGATAATTTGCAGACAAACACTGGCTCCTTTGAACCTGGCTGTAAAATTTCCACCAGTGCATTTAATTTACTTTTTGCAGGACAGCAGAGGCAGCATGTGTTTTGAACAGGTGTGCTGGGCCTCCTGCTCAATATCTGACCAGAACAACCCAAAATCTCCATCCAGAGCATGCAGGTACCACAGAACCGCCTCCTTCCTCAGACAACCCAAGGGAATCGAGGGAATCACCGCTCCAAAATCTGAGACCGGGGAAAAGTGCAAGCTATTGATCCTGCCATCACAATAACACATCGAGCGAGCAATAAAAAGCTTCCTCCCGAGATCTCCATCTCAATGGAAGCAGAGAAAGCTGCCAATCCCCCTGTCTTTGTCAACTCCCCTGGATTATCAATGGGCCACGTGCTGTGAATCACATCTTGGATCCTGCCAGTTGTGTCTTGCTTTTACTATTTGTTCTGGGATGTTAAAACCACTATTGTAAGCAGTTCAAAAATACATGCTGGAAAATTGTTAATGCCCTAGTCATACAATGTCATTTTGAGGCTCCCTGGGAATTTAGATTTGCACAGCTTATTAGGATATGACCTTTCCCTTGATTTTTTTATTTTAAGATCAAGTTAAGATGAAATTTCCCCAGTGGGAGTTGCTGTGTTTCCTTCACAGATAAGGAAAAAAGCAATGGCAGCTCTGCGTAGAGACAAATTCATACACTTCTGCAGCATGGGCAGCCCTGTGGGCTTGACAGACAACCAGTGCATTCCTAGAGGCGAGAGGGAGTTAACCAACAAAACAGCATTTTAACAAAGGTCTTTCCCTGAATCTTTCACCTCTTTTTTAAAAAAAAAATTTTTTTTTCAGTGTCATCTGAGAGTAAACTGTGAGGAGTTTTAAGGCCTGTGAGCTTGCACGCAGAGCACTAGGGCAGCACTGGCTTTGTGGAACACATTCCTATTCCTGTGTGGAATATTGACCTCTACAGCACTGCTGTTTCCTCTTCACAATATAGATTCTGTCTCAGAAATTCACACACTTCCCTGGGATTTCATGAACCTGATCTAAAATCAGGAGGCTGTAAAATTAATTCTCAGTATTAGTGCTATGGGCTGATTACCAGCTAGCAATCACAGTGTTTACCTACTTATTATATATTATGTATAATAAACATTTTTAATAGCTTAAGACAGGGGTACTCCAACACTTCTTGGTCTTTCTGCCTCTATGTCAATGAAACCAACAAAGACAATTAGTTAAATAAGTGGAAATTGAATGATGTCGTTTATATTTTAAAGTTTTCAAATGCTCAAGATGGTAAAAACCAACAACTGTAAATAAGTTCTTATTTAGGAGAGAATAATTTTCTCACCAGAAGTAAAACCCACTGGTCAATAAAGAGATGACCAAAAAGAATTCCATGTTTTGCTTTTTGAATATTCAGGGTGAACGCTTTATGCATTGAATCTTTGCTAGGCAAACAACATTTTTTGTCAGCTATATGGATGCCAAAAGGAGAAAAGGAAGCGATAATGAAATAAAGTGAATTACTATTTGTAACTTTTACTATTTTTGTTACTATTACTTCTTGTATAACTGGCTGGCTTAATAGTTTGGGGTGGGAACCGAGCATAAACATTCCTGCAAGGATGGCCCAGTAGAAAGGGAGGGTTTGGAGATCATGGCAATAACAGAACCAACAAAACCCCACAAAGACTCAAAGGAGCCTCAAAGCAGCCCCGCTGCCTTTACGAGTTTCCGTGTCTGCAGCTCTCCGGCCCTGGAAGGCTCAGGAGGAGTGCTCTGCACTTCCCTGCCCCAGCTGTGAGCAGGGGGATCTCCCTCCAGGTAAATTTGCATTTCCAGCAGCAGCCCTTCCTCCTTCCAGGGCTGACGAGAGATACGGGTTCACTGCTCCCACAGCAGGGAGCAGACAGCCTTCCCATGGTGTCAGACTCTAGGCAGGGCTTAATCTGCAATTGATCCCAACCTAATCTGCCTCTCCTGGGCAAGTCCAAAGTCATTATCTGCATCACCAGCCCAAGAGCTCTGTGACACTCATGTGTCCAACAAGAAAGCAAACAAATCCCCGCCGATAGCATTCACTGCCTATCGCTGGGAGCCCTCTGAGGTCACACAGCCCGAGCTTTCCTGCCAACAAATCCAGCACCACTCCAGAAAAATAACCATAATACAGCAGGAAAAAGGGCCAGCTGAACACCCCATGTTAGAGGAAGGAATCTCATGGATAACATCATTCCTGCTCCAGCAGTGTTTGAGGAGTGACTCAACAGACGTGGGGTATCTTTTTTACGGTGCTGACACAGGGCTGGTGCAGATGCACAGTGCAGGCACTAAAAGTTTATTTACAGAGGGCAGGACTGAACATTTCATGCGAGCACATTCAGGCCATGATAAAGAGCTTTGTCTCCCATTAGCAATTTAAAGGATTGTGATTTGCTACTCCCAACACACCTATAATTGAATTCCTCAGTCATAAAATCACTGGTGCCAAACAAGTCCTGATATCTTTTATCAAGCCTCTTTTTTCTTGTCATTTGTTAACATATTTCTTATGGAGCTTTTCTTCTTTTTATAGATACATTTGCTTTAGTTATAAATTAACCCTGGAATTTACTCTCCCAGAGGCCACAAACTGCTTTTTTATTCTCTTGGAAAAGTTTCAGGCCCTTTGAATTGATGATTTGACACAATTTTTGAATAACAGCTCACGGTTCAGATACAGAGGAAGGAAATTCAAAAGAGGGACAAAGTAGTTGAGACTAAAGTGGAAATGTTTAGATGCCTTTCTGGGCCTTCTGCTCTGGAAGCCATGACTGATTTACCAAAAGGGAAATGTTTCCCTGTGGGATTTGTGGTGCTTCCAGTTCCCTGTAGTGAAATACTCAGATCCAGCCTCATTCTGAAATGAGGAACTTCTAAGAAGTCCCAGATTTCAGTGGCTCCAGAAGCTGGCCAGCGCATCCAAAGGTATGCAGAATACTTCAAATTTTGGAATGCATTCTAAAACACCAATATTTGTTTAACAGATTGATTCATATAATGCCCATTAAAAAAATGATGTTTCAGTTGACAAAGTCATTGTAAAGAAAAAAACCTTATAGTATTCACTCCTATCGTGTCTTTGTTGGGCTCTTTCTCTTCATCCCGAGGGCTTTGGAAACTCTTGGCTTTTTTCAGCCAGAACTGACTAAAAATGTAGAGGAGTTTGAACTCAAAGGGCTGAAATCGTTGTTGGTGTCACCATTGGAAGAGCAATAATTTGAGCTCAACTAGTAAAAAAAAAAAAAAAAAATCCGAATGAAGAATTCTAAAAAGACATATCCATAGGAAATGAAGGGAATTGGTCCTACTGCTGAAAGAACTCTTTGGATAAGGGCAGAGCCCTTTTAACTTTCTAACAGCCACAATAATTCCCACATCATTCCCTTTGTTTCTCCTTCTGTGTTACTCTTAGTCCTATTACAAACCATTGAAGTTGAAAATTTTGATTTGCTATTAACACACCAGATATCCATTCTTATGGTTTAATTCCCACTTCAGCTCAGGTTTTCCAAGGTGGATGGAGAAAATTTGAAAAATATGCCTTAAAGGTTCAGAAAAGAGGAAAGAATCTCCCAGAGCTCTGCATTTCTGGATTGCTCTTCCAGTTTGGAATGGCTGTGGTTGTGCTGCTGCCTCAGCACACGTAAGGAGGGGATGGCTTCACAGCTTCCCAGGATGGTTTGGGCTGGAAGGGACCTCAAAAATCACCCAGTCCCACCCCAGCCATGGGCACTGTCCCAGGTGGATCCAATTCCTGTCCAACCTGGCCTTGGGCACTTCCAGGGATGGAGCAGCCACAGCTTCTCTGGGCACCCTGTGCCAGGGCCTGCCCACTCTCCTAATTATGAATTTCCCTCTAACATCCAAACTGAATCCCCCTTCTTTCAGTTTAGTGGGTTAAAAAATGACAAGTTTTGTTTTTAAAAAATTCCTTTAAAAATTCCTCTTTGGTTAAGAAGAACAAAAGGGCTTGGGGAGTGCTGGGGTGTTTTTCCTATAGAAATAAATGCTTTTCATATATAAATAAATGCTTTCCCCATCTCTAGCTTCCCATACTCAAGACAATGCCCTTACAAAGGGAAACAGCTTCCTCCTCTCTATGCTGTTTCTGAGGTTGCCAGTCAATTATTTGAAGTTAAAATATTAAAATTTTCTTCTGAAATTGTGCTTTGAGTCTCTGAATTGTCCAATTTTTATTATGAAGTAAATGTCTCACTCTTTTGAAAAATTTTATAGCTTATTCTGTATTTCTTCTTGAATGCTTCACCTGTTTAATTACCCATACAAAGTTCTTGACATTTCTTTTTAAGTCTCAACAAAACAAGATAATTTCAGCTCCTTTAATTGAATCAATGACCACAGAGCTGAAAGAATTTAACACTTAAAATATTTATGAACTTTTAAGGCAAAAATGAAACTTAAAATAGTGCCAACACTGTCAAATATTTTAGCTCTCAAACTTTCAGATGTTAAAATACACGTTCATCTTTTAGATTTTACACTTCTGTGTAAAATGCTTTCTATTTAATTACCACAAAATTAAAATTCCATGGTTTATTTGTTGACACAGTTTGGGGCAAACCAGCCAATGTGGTCCTGCTGTCCTTTGCAATCCCACTCAAGGCAGGAGATGGTGAGCAGAGCTTAGGCTGCCCTGAAGGACCAGAACAGGAATTAAAGCCAGGCCTAACCCCCCTCTCTCACACCTTGTGCACACATCTCAGAACTTTGTTTGCCCTCTGCGCCTTCACTGGAGCCAGGAGGAATTTTCAGAGCAAACAGTTTGTAATATATTCTTTACAGGTGAGTTACAATGTTGTCTCTAGCTCTTGGAACAGACAGTAGGACAATAAAAAACTCAAATTATTTTTCAGCGCAGTGACTGTATCATATACAAGTATTGCACTAAGATCTGCACAGCACAGATGAATAAATAGAGGAAGAATTTCTCCATCACGCCACAAACTCCCGTAACTTGTTGTTTCACCAGGGGTGAGAAAAAAAAATTGGAGTAATTTAAAAGATTCTGGGCTTTATTTCTTTTATTTGTTTACATGGGAGCCAAATCAACAGGCAACACAGGCTAAAATGACCTGCAGAGACTTTTCTTTTCATGAAACTCCAACCTCTAGTTTACCAAACACAATTTGTGTCTTGGGTGCCACAAGCTCTCTTAGAAAGATCCCCAGATTACAAATCACTCATCTTTTAGAACTAAAAATGTATGCAATCCAAACATTTAGCACAGATCATCTTGCTCTGAGGGCAGGAAGAAATGCTAACAGGTCTGGAAGGTGTTTCAGCTGATTCCATGTCAATAAACACAAGGGCACCAGGGCTCCCACTCTGGCCATGCTTGTCCCTTTATCAAACTGGGTGGAAATTGTAAATGGCCTTTTGCAAATGGTCCATGGCCTCTGCTGGCTCCTAAATTCTTTCAGGGCAGTGATGGAGTGGCTCTTAATTAGCTGAGCTAGAACTGGAGCAGGGACAGTTCTAAGAATGCATCCACTCCCTGCACCTGTGCCCAGATTGAGCCCTCTCTGATTTGCTGCTAGGTCCAAGCCTTTGTGTCCAGGGAGACTGGGCAACACCAATGCTTTGGGGTTTTGCTTGGTTTAACTCAAAGGCACTCAGTTATTTAATTTTGACCCAGCTTTTCTCCCACCCGTGGTCCCAGTTTCTGCTGGGAATACCTGTGCTGGGTTCTCACCACTCTGGAAGTTCAGCCCCAGTGTGAAGGTGAACAGGACTCTCCTAAAGCTCACCAGAGATGCTTTTGGTGGTATACCCTTGTACTGAGCACTAAGAGAGGCTCTGACCTCTTCATCCCAAATTTGCAGTTCATTTCAGTGAAATATCTGTGCAGAAGCCCCTGTACAGATGGAAAACTCTAAAATACAAGTTCCATTCTCGATAATGATCAAATTCCTGTAGTTGCCATCCAACAGAGGCATTTACCCATCCATCTTCGTGTCTCATAAAAACACAGGAGATATTTTGCTGCTTCAAGACTCCACAACATAAGAACGGCAATACTGCAGCAAACTGGAAGCAGTTTTAAGTATTCATATTTATTATTATTATTATTATTATTAATTATTTCTCCTACTCTGGGAATAGTGAACTACATACTGGCACCTCAAAATCACTCCCAGCTGTTAGGAGAATCCACATTCTCCATGGATGTAGAGGAAAACTCCCTTTTCACCAGATTTGCTGTTCAGCACCAAATGAAATAAGGGAATCTGTTCTGAAGAATGGCTTTTAGAAGATGAAAGGAGGACAATCCTATGGGCTCTGTCAGTAACCCTTTCCACTGCCACCCTCCCTTCTGCAGCATGTTTCCCAATTTTTTTCTCTGATTTAATTTCAGGAATTCTTACTCAGCGGATGTTTTCTTCCAGGAGCTGTACAACAGATTAAATGACACCCTGGAAGTAGACAGCAGTGCTATTTAGTACTTAGCCTACATTGTCTTTATTTCATTTATTTCATTTCCATATTCATAGCTATATGAGTGCTCTATCACTCTGGCTGTTTTGAACTCCAGAAAATCCCTTTATTTCACAGAGTAACTGCCAGGTATAATTACTACATTCATCAGCCTTTCCTGGAGTAATTGTCAGGAAAGTGGCAACCATGCCTGCATCAATTCCTTCTTCCTCCTCGCTTTTTCCTGCTTGCCTTCCAGGACAATTAAAGGCTCTCTCTACTTTCTCTTCCTTTGTTCACCTCAGCCCTTTTCCTCCCTTTCTTTGTCCCTTCAAAATTTGGGGAGGAAAGGGAGATACGGTCCCACTGTTGTCACACCTAGAAATTTGTTGTGGGTTTGTTTTTTTTTTAATTCAAATTAAATTTTTTTTAATTAAAAAAAAATATTATTTTTTTTTAATTCAAATGAAAACTCTGCCATTCTGTGGAGATGCCCAGTCCAGCTCTTTCACCAGTGCCAACACAAGAGTCGCCCTCGTGTCTAAGGGTCAAACTGGAGCAGAAACTCAAACTTGCCACATGGTTTGTATGCTGTGCCTTCCTGTTCTTGGGGAGGGGAGGAGACAGGAATCTGCTGCCCAGCCTGCGTCAGAGGCACGCTCTGGACAGAAAATTGGGGCTATGGACGAGTTATTGTTATTCTAAACTCACCTCGGGCTGCAGCAACACTCCCTGCCTGCCCTGCTGTCCCCAGTGACAGGAAAGCTGTCACTTGTTGTTAGCAGATCAGACAGTTCCTGTTCTCAGAGGAGTCGTAAGTAAGGCTAGATTTAAAAAACAGAGCAAACTTGGGCAGAAAAAGAACAATGAGCAAGGATGCCAAAATACAGTGAAAGACCACGTTATGGCATTGTCAGCATATCTTAAACCAAGAAAAGCTGAAAATCTCATAAGAGACCAGAGAGAAGAATTCAAAATCAAGAAGGTTCCAACAATAAACTTTAGTCTTTGAGAAAGAAATTCAAACATCTGTATTTTTTTAAAGAATTCTCCCATTCTTAATACTTTTCATTGGCAAAAATAAAAGGGGCTAAATAAACACAGAAACTCAGCAGGCATAGCTAATCTGCCCACTGCCTTCCTTTGAAATTTCCTTTAATTAATTAATTAATTAATATCCTTTCCTGATATTCACTGTGGACAGCTTCTTCCCATTTTCCCAACTCCCTGCTCTGCTGGGCCTCCAAGTCCCACACTGGCCTTCGATCCCTGCCCTAATCCACCACTGCAATTAATCTAATCACGCTGCACACCAGTAGCCTCCATTAAGATTAAAGATAATCTCTCTATTTCACAAGATTAAAACAGCCAGAGCCAATCTTAACATCACACGTTACTCCACCTATTCTGCATAAATTCTGTTTTGTGAATATGAGAAAAGAGGAGGGCACTGGTAATGTTGTTATCTTTTAAAAGCAGAATTGAGAAAACACAGAGCAGTTTTCTGGGCTTTCTTCTGATCTCTCACCTACTCGAAATTGGCACCAAAATGAAGAATGGCAAGAAGTGCACATGACTTCCACATCCTCAGTGTTACATCATGAAGGATGAAACAGCAGATTGTGTACAGCTCACAGTGTACAGCACAGTCGCTGTGCTGTGTGCAACTCTTCCCTTGCATAAAAAATGCCGTTCTCAACAAAACTGTGACTCATGAAAAAATTGACAGATACCAATGAAAACAGCGATAGGCTCATTTCATAATGGGACCTGTTACTGTGGACTCTGACATTCCCCTGCTAAGTGGGGTTTTTTATATATATAAATAAAGCATGTGGATCTTTATTATTCTATTTTTGGATTGCGATTTTTGTTGCCAAAATTTTTTGAAGAAGATGTCTACAAGAAAATGTCGCTGCTGTAGGAAAAGTGGGTTCTTGATGCTGAAGGGTTTCCCAGTACTTCAGGCACTGTCAAGAATTCCTGCCCACGCCAACTGTGCTGTAATCACTATTTCTTAATAAATCAGTAATCCTGATCTAAGAAAATAATTCCTCAAATGTCATTACCTGTGTCAGAATGCAGCTTGCATAACCTGATGCATTACCCTGTCTGAAAACCTGGAGCAGTGCAAGGATTTCAAGTGTGGGTTTTATCCGAGGTGTTGGATCCCTGCAAAAAGCCCGACACTAAAGCAGATTTTGGGGACATAATAAATATCCTGGCCACACGAGGGTCAGGGAACAGAATTTGGGCAGTGCCCAAAGGAAGCTGTGCAAGGAACCCTCTTGAGTTTCCTGTTCATCATGGCCTAATGTTCAGTGTCACAAAAACAATTCACCAGTTTGAGACAACCGGCAAGATCACATCACAAATAGTGCTCCAAAAGCTGGCAAAGAAGGGCTGGAATTTGCTTCCAGTAGCATTTATTAAATATAATAATAATTCTAATAACAGCAACAACAACAATAACCCAGAGAAGCAAGGTAGGAACTACTAATTGCGCTTCCATCAGATTTTTAAAAATTATTTTGCCTTGCCTTAGCAATGAAAAATACATTGAAACCGTTGGTAAAAAACCCTGAGCTTTTAAGTGGAATTCTTGAATATTTGCTTTTTTCCTATTTTAAATTCAAGACCTGAAACTTTTGTAGCACCAATTTGGAAACTTGTTTTCTGTAGTCAAATGAACAACTCCTATTTAGATGAGATCTTTACTAAAGAATCCACTCCAGGCCAGTTCAGCAATTCTGGCAATAGCTGTAATGTAAATGCAAAAGCATCTAAACCAAATGCAGGAAAATAAACCTTTTAAATGGTGCTTATTTCATTCAGAGAGATGATTTAATGAGAAACCCTTTTGCTTTAAATAAGGCTTAAAGTTTCATCTTGTTTGTCATCTCAAACCAGCTTCAGCAACAGCTGGAAATTCTGAAAGTGAAAGCACATTTGCAGAACTTTTGTTTCCACATTCTCTAATCCTGTTCTAGGCAAAACTCAAAAAGTCTGCACCTCCATGCGAGTACCCTCAAATATCCACCCATTTGTAAAACTCAATTTAATTGCCAATACTATGGGATATTTAAAAGAAATAAAACACTTGTCTGTGTTTCTTAGTTTTCCTAATAATTTCAAACCTCAAACATGTTATCATGCCCTGATGTACAAACAAGGCATCTCAGAAATGCAGTTTAAGTGCTAATGTTGGCATCTGGGAGTGACAACAGGGAAGAAAAACAGTGGAAGCCTTGCAGAACTTTAGTGACTCCATGAAATAAATCCACCCCTTATCACTGGTTAACTTCGGGGGCACTGGAGTATTCATCTTTAAGTCAGTGCAAGAACTTTGTTTTAGACATAATAACTGCTAGAAAGCAAATAAATATTATATTTTTTCCTAATCCTGAAGGGAACGAGACCCTCTGCTGCAGCCCCTTCAAAATTTCTCCCTGAATATGGTTCTGAATAAGTTTAGAGAATACAGATAAACTCTGAGTAAATGAAGCAACCTTTTGCCCTCATGTACTTCTGTACTTGCTTATCTATAGATTTCTCTGGGTGTAACTGAAAATAAAATTTGGGTTTCTTGTTTTTTTTTTCATTCATAGGTAGGATTCAAAATCAATCTAGCAACGTACCACATAATAACATGCTTCCATGAAGCTTAAAAACTGAGATTCAGCATAAAATCCTGTAGTTGAAATACCACTGTAGGGAACAGCAACTCCAAGGAAAACACATTCGAGATGGAAGGATAAACTCTCAGTTTTATTTACTGTAGACATAAAAAGTCAGGACCTAAACCTATCATGAGGAAATATGTACATTATGAAAGGCAGTAAATAGAAGTGGCTGCATTTTTCCACAAGCCCCCATATTAGATAGCACCACAAAGCACCAGGTCCAGGTGGTAAAACCTGTTTTTCTGACCACCCCTACTAGAACATCTTGGTGTGAGTGTTAAAGCCTGTAATTAACATTTTTCTTTCCATAGTTCCTTTTTTTGGTGGAACAATCTGAGTCTTTTGGTAGCCTGACATCTCTCTCACAGCACCATGGGTGAGCACTCAGCTCACAGCAATATTCAAATACTCCCCTAGCACAGGGAGTGAAAAGGCTCCTCAGTCAGTTTGTACACACATGGCACCTGAGTTCAAAGCCTCTCGAACTTCAGAATTGCTGCTACACGGCCACAAATACTGACAGCAGTTACACAACCTCTCTGTTCAATAAATCTAAACAAACACACAAGTACTATGGACTTCTCATGCAATATTATAACATAAAAAAATCCCACTTTATGCAACGCAGTGTAATCGTGTGTTGTGTAAAAAGTTTAAGACGAGATCATAATTCTGGGCAGGACTGCTCTGTGCAAATATGAAATTCTCTGCAAAGTAAATGCTGAAACTCGGAGGGAAACACAAAATGCAATAAGAAAACTTCCACTGCTCTGCCTTATCCTGTAGATATTCCATACAGCTGAAAGTATGACTGATGCAAATCACATATTTCGGATTTTATACACACAGGTGAGTTAGAGGAATTGGAGCTGGAGGTCTATAAAAATTCTAGAATTCTGGCAAAAGGGAATCTAAAATATGTCACAATCTGATCTGTGATAAAGAGGAAAGACATCAATCCCCATGGAGCTCACAAATTCCAGCAGCCCATAGAGCAGCACGAAGTAGACTATTTTACAATGGCATAATAATAGCTGTGAGAAGACCAAAAGTAGAGTCCATGCCTAATTTGAAGTCTAGAATAAACTAACACCAACTGCAACGTCTGCACCAAAATGTTGGTGTTTCATTTGGAGCTGAAATATGTTAAGAAATTGATCACATAAAAGGCAGATGAACATACTCCTCCTGTTACACTGGCATTTCTCACAAGTTTTAAAGAAAAATATGTAGGACTTAAGCTATAATACATACCCATGGTTATTTAATTTCAGGCATTTGGTCTCACAGAGCAAGCAGCAATTCCTTTAGAGCCGGAGCCTCAATTTTGAGCATGCTAAACCCACAGCCACGCAGGAATCCAGCAGTAATTGCATGGGAGCAAACTGTACAGAGGACTAAACTTTTATCACTGCAAACCTGATCCTACTGAGACAGCACATCACCACTGACCTCAAGAAAGCTGGGATTTCATATATTTTTTAGATTCAATGCATCTTCCACGAAACCAAGAAATTTCTTTGCTAGCGTGGAGTGTTCTGTGTATTTTCTGTTGGGACATTACCTAATATTTATTACCCTGTGCTATCAGAAGTTACACAGAGCCTTTCAGCACTGCTGAGATTAGCAGGAAGCCATTCCTAACACAGGGTTAATCCCTTCCCTACACACACACGTCCCCTATAAGCATGTCCAGAACCCCACACGGATGTTCACCCCACGCAGCGCTGGACATACATCCCCAGAGCTGCGGCAGCTTTGTGTTTTGTAAATTGCTAATTATCAACCAGCAGAGTAGACTTTGGGATTCAGAGACTTGAATTCATAGACTTTGTCCTGAATGTGCAGCCTGCATGGCATGGAGGAGATCTGCTTAGTCATGAGGAAAGGGGGTGGCTTATGCAAGTCCACAGAGCATCTCCTGCTAGTCCATTCCAGAAATTCACAACTCGGCTCTGGAGCTGGTTCCTTCTCCTCCCCTGTCTAAGGGGAATATTCCCCTATTTCCAGGGAAAGCTTAAAAACTGCCAAGTAAAGAAAAGAGGATACTGTTCAGAAGTTGAGGTGGTTTTTTTTGCTGCAAATTTGGAGTTTTATTACACAAATCCCTAACTTTTTCTGTCATAATGCTGATTAGAATCTATTACCATTGTCAGCATCATTTACTCTTGCAAGCATAAATGGGCACACTGAAATTTTCAATGTCATTTTTTGCCTCAATCTCCCTCCTGCATTGTTTCTCCATTGCAAACGGGGAACTGTTTGCATTCTCATGTCCCAGATCACGCAGTATTGAGGGCAGGGGCAATTATTTCATTTGAGTAAGAAGATGGCCCCAGTCTTGACTAGGCTGCTCGGTACTACTGCAACACAGGTAATTAAAACTATCTATATAGTTCATGTATCACAAATTTTAATTGGGGAATGATGTCATTGTTTAGTTCAGTTCTATACAGTGGTTTATGAGAGGGCAAGCAGGCCAAATAATATAATGGAAGGTGTGGGTGGAGTGGGAGAAAAATGTGAACATCATCAAATTGACTTCAGTTCTGCGAAAGTTTCCGGATAGGAAGACTGCAGAATAGGCCTTGCTTTATTTTTTTTCCCCCCGTCTAAATTTAAAGAGCAAAACTCCGCGACAGATTTATTGCAATTTGCCCTGCAGTGTGAGAAGAGCTGACAACTTTGTAGCAGGAGGAAGAGGGAAGTGCATGCTGCAGCAGAAGGGCTGATGCTGAAGTAGAAACTTAATGTTTCCTATGGTTGCCACATTTCTTTTCTCCTTCCTATTTCCTTATACCTGCAAGACCTGGGAGTATCCCAAGCCCACTCACCACAGGGCTGAGTCCCAGGGTGATAATTTGCTTAGCACCAGCATTTTCTACGTTGTCCCTGGAACCTGAAAGCAGCACCACTGTAAAAAGGTGGGCTACCCTACATTTAAAACAAAGCACCACTGGAAAAACTCCCTGCGCTCTTCCCTTTGTGGAAAATAAAAAGTGGAAGGGGGAAGAGACAAAAGAAATAGCAAAGGTTTATTATTTACTGAAGGCATCACTCGATGTTTCATATTCCTGAGAATCCGAAGACAAATCTTATGCCTTTTTCATTTTTCATTCTGCCTCGGAAGAGCCTCCACAGGGAAAAAGACGGGGCAAGCAGGAGATTTTTTTTCCCCAAGTACTTTGTAAATGAAGTCCTTTAAATTGACCTGTTATTGGGAACCCCCAAGTTCTGTCTGTGGCGTGGGAGTAGGACTGAGAACATCAATGTTCTCTTGCTTTGGATTGTTTCTAACTCTTCCTCTTGTTAGTTCACAAAAAGTGACCTGACGCACAAAGAACATTTGGTATAAAGTACCTGCAAACCAGATCCTGCTGTTAAAAAACTAGACACCGTTTTGGAAATACAGAGTGAAATAATTAGCACTTATCACCTGATATCATGCTGGATTTAACAAACCTATTAGTGATTAAAAAATGAAACTAGTAGCAATAACTAATGGAAAGTATTGTATCCATGACTTCAAAAGACTCATGGAGAATTTGTAATTGTAGGATGATTCCTCTTGAGTAACTGCACTGGAAACTTTTACTGCGTGACAGAGAAGGACATGGGAACAATCCTCGTGAAAAAGCTTGTAAAAGAAACTCAGATTCTGAATATCAAACACGCACAATTAGTGATTCACAATTAGGCTACTAAAAAGGGCTAGAAAAGATATTCAACTCCATTCTGAGCTGATTACATTTAAAAAATACCTGAAGAGGGCCTCACCAATCAAGGTGAAGAAAAGTATTAAGTTTACTTTTCATTATTTGGTCCAGCTTTGTACAAGACAGAGTTTTCATTCTACTTTTAAATTTTTCTCGTTTTCACAATAAAATTGTTTTCAAAATTCACTTTATTAGCCATTGCTATAAGGAGGAAATTACACTAAAAGTAATTGAAACAGTGCCTAAATTTATTTTATTGACTTAGAAACGGACTTATGGTTATTTAAAGAAGTCCACAAAAGAGTCAGATTCAGAAGCACTGTTGATAAGGGGTGCATTTATCAGTCCCACAAGGAAGGTTAAAAGGCATAGCTTCGATATCCTTCAATTAAATTCTAGTATTTCATCGCCTTCATTTCAGATTCGTTACATGAAATGCAAATTTAGATCTGGAAAAATATTAGTTGTATATTCCGTGTTATAATGGACATTTCATCGAATGCTGATGTCAGATACATTGTATTATCCAGGAATTTGGCATTTCTAAGAAATACAGATCATCTTAAGGCTGTTTAGAAGTACAGAACAGCTGAACCACTACAAGTTAGTGAGATTTTTTACAAAACTGATGCCTAAAAACATTCAAATTCAAAAGCTGTCTGTGTAAAAATACCTTTATATATTATATTTCTGATTGGTTATCATTCAAAGTCAGTGCCAACTATTTTTTTCAGCTCTCTCTCCCCTTGACAAGCCCATGCTTATATTGTGCCACATGCCTTAACACACTGCTAGGAGTGATTTCTTGTAATCTCATAATTAAATCTCTGAGCAATTTTTGCAGCAATTTTTTTTTTTTTGGTGACAGCCAAAGTGAATAATGATGTCAAACACATCACTTGATGCACCAAACTCTGATTTTTAATGAGAGCACACCATGTGAAACTTCTTTTCAAAGGAGAGCCCTCAGTATCATGTGTCACAATTGCTTGGTGTACGCTGAGAATTTTTGGTTAACTAGTAACAAATCATAGTAACCTTTTAAAGGGTAAATTACTTATTAAATGATGGACTAATTGCTACCAGAAAACAGATATTTTAAAATGGAACATTATAATGGTGTTCTACAGCAAAAGCTTGTTCACAGATGGGGCAGCAAGCCACAAATACAAATCCAAACCCCTGGTTATTTCACGGAGAATTTTAACTGATCGATCTGATTTAAAGGAACCTAAATTCCACAGGATATCCAGAAATTGATAATTCCCTGAGCTTTTGATCACAATAAATACCAGCCTGACATCACTGATATTAATGAACGCATCCCTGTTAAGTCAGCATAGTATTGTCGTGTGTACACAGGGCCACAAAGTTACAACACCACAGGAACTTGCACTCTCTAGCTGCAGAATACCCTGGGGAGAAATGACACCAGGAAGATTACAAAACGCTCCTGCGAACCTGAGGCATGCCATCAAGACACAATATATTTCAACATAGCATCTCAGTTGTTGCAGGCTGTGAGAGGCTCCCCGACTTTCTGCGATTGGGAAATTGAAGGGAGAAAAAAAAAAAAAAAGAGCTGTTCATTCATTACGAGAGCAGCCAGGTGAGCCCAGCGCTGCCCTGGCGGTGCTTCCCCCACGGGCGGCAGGGATGGACGGCGCGCAGCGGATCCATCCATCCATCCATCCGTCCGTCCGTCCGTCCGTCCGTCCATCCATCCATCCATCCATCCGTACTGCTCATCACCACCTCCACCCCAGCGGGGCGGGACATCGCCCCTCCGGCCCCGAGCATCCTCCGCTGCCGGCCGTGCCGGACCCGCTGCAGCACCATGGACACAGCGCCCGGGGCTGCCCCGGCCGGAGCGCCGGCCCCGCACCTGGAGCGCGGCCGGGGCGCTGCGGGCACCGCATCCCGCCCGCGGCCCCGCGGCCCCGCGGCTCCGCTCCGCCGGGCCCGCCCGCGCTCCGCTCTGCCCGCTCCGCTGGCCCGGCCCGGCACACCGAGCATCCCCGGCGGCCGGGGCTCCGCGCCCTGCCCGCCCCGAGCCCCGCAGCCCCGGCAGCCCCGGCGGCCCTGCCCGCACATCCCGCGGTGCCCGCGGCTCCCTCAGCCCCGCTCTCCCTCAGCCCCCGCTCTCCCTCAGCCCCCGCTCTCCCTCAGCCCCGCGCTCCCTCAGCCCCGCGCTGTCCCCGCCGCCCCTCACCTCGGGGCCGGTCCCCGCAGCCGCACGGAGCTGGCGCTGTCAGTTCTCAGCGGGAGAAGCTGTTCCCTTCCAGCGGGATAAACTCCCCCGCTCGGCCCGGCCTCCCGGGCAGGGCCCGCCTCCCCCCGGCACCGCCTCCGCCGGCCCACGGCGAGCGGGGCTGGCGGCGAGCGGGGCTGGCAGCGAGCGGGGCCGGGACAGGCTGGGGACGGGAACGGGAACGAGATGGAAACGGGAACGAGCTGGGGACGGGGATGGGAACAGAGACAGGGATGGGGATACGGATAGGGATGGGGATGGGGACCGGGGGCGGCCACAGGGATGGCGAAGAAGAGCGGGACGAGAGAGGCAGCGGGCAGTGAGGAGGACGAGGAGGAGGACGAGGAGGAGGAGGAGGAGGCGCGGCTCCTTCCTCGCTGTCCCCTCGGGCCGGCCGTGCAGCCCGGCCGGTGCGGCCCGGCCCGCGGAGCGCAGCCAGCCGCGTGTAGCCGAGGGCAGAGCGCGGCCCCGCAGCGCAGCTGGAGTTTGATCTCTGCTCCCTGTAATCTCCCGTAACTGAAAATTCACTTTTTCCGCCTGCCGGCTGCTTTCTCTTTTGCCTTGCCATTCTGCAGCCAGCTCCGCTCTGCGCTGCGTGGTTTGCTTTGGCTGGGTCGCCTCACGTCAGGCTGTGTCCTGCTGTGACAGGAGTAAAGGCTTTTCTGACAAGGTTCTTAGCAGTAACGGAGGTAAAGCAAATTCTTTTTCACTTTTTTTTTTTTTCTCCCTTTTTTTTCGCTTGAGATTATCTCTGGGCGCTCTTCCCCCCCTGCCAGGAATGCAGAGCCGAGCGGTATAGGCTGTGCTCGGTACCTCTCCAGAGGCAGCAAGCCCCAACAAGCCTGTCACCTCCTCTATCTCAGCCTCTGAGGCTTTGAAAAAGAAGTTAGATGTGGAAAAAAAAGCACAAGATCAACAGGCTTTAGAGAGTCATCCTGGAACTCGAGATGCCCCGGGATACAACAGTTTATCTTGAAAACCTCCTGATCCCTTGGACATCACTGGAAGGTTGAGAGGATCCGAAATTTGACTCACTATGGCTCTTAGTCATCAAGCATTTTGAAAGAGAGCCCACATTTGCTTTATTATTTGTATACTGAAGGCAATTTATAGATTAGGGTTGAACACGTCAAAATACCTGGACTACCTACAGATACTAACTTTGCCTCCAGCCTTTTGTTTATGAGAACAATCTCTCTGTCTGCAGAGGCTTGAAGCCTTGTGTTAATTTTTATGAGAATTATCTGTCTATTTGTATAGGCTTCAGGTGTTACCTCTGCCTTGACAGATCAAGGATTTTTTTTTTTTCAATTCCTGCTTTTTCCCTTTCATCTGAATTTTTTTTAGCCTTGGAAATGTGGAAATATTTTTTTAAGTGGTTCTTTTTTATTGTTTGGGTTGGGTATTTTGAAAATTATTTTAACATACTGCAGTAATAACCTATTCCAGTAATACCCTGGCTCAGAATTAGAAGCCAGGTCCTGAAAACAAGTAAAACAAACCCTCAGAATTACCATGGATGAACAGAGGCAAATGTGGGTAAAACAATGTTAACAAAGAGATTTTAAATACCTTGGTTATTAATATTTCTACCACTTTACAGCAATATCTGAGGTAGAGTTTCAATAGAAAGTTAAAAGGAGAAGGATCTGAGCTGGACCCTCACAGAGCTCTGATTTAGCCCTGGTGAGAGCAGAGCTGCTGCTCTGCTGCTGGAGAATTCCCCATTTAGTTGAAGTGTCTGAAAAAAGGGGATCCCTCCCCAAAATCAAGGTTTTAACCTGCAAACTCTTTCAAACTCCATGCAACTGGAGGCATTCCACAAATTGGCAGGTATTGATAACATCCAGGGGGGACCGTGCAGTCCTTTGAGCCCAGGCTTTTAATAAAGGCAGAAATACAAAGCACAGTTTGGATTTTAACTAAATTGCACGGGTGAGACAGATATCTCTGTCAGTCCAGAGAAATCATCCAAACACAGCTTTCACAGAAAGATTACCAATACGCTGTCAGTCTCTTTCTGTTCTAAGCATTATTTTCTTTAGCAAGTTCACCTTTTGAACAGAACTCATTAAACATAAAGCAAAACCAGAATGATAACTTATGTAGAAATTACTTACATTTTGTAATATGCATTTTAGCAGATTGAGACAGGAAAGGAAAAGATTACTTAATCTGATTTCCTGCTTAACACGGATTTTTAGGTAGGATTTGATATCTTATTAAATGTTTCTTTTGGACAGCTAATCTTAATTTGAAGAATGAAGAGATGAAGAGCCCGTACATTTTCTCTGGTAATTAAAAGTATGCCTTATTTATAATTTGAATTAATCTGTGTTTTTTTGATTTTTTTTCTTAACAAAGAGTGTGGTTTTTTTTTTCAGAAAAAGCCAATAATTTCTGTATTGGTAAAGAAATAAAACAGGCTACAAATGTATTATCTATTCTGTTATCAAGTTGCTTTATACAGTAATGAAATGGTCATAATAAAAACATTTATCAGTTTCTCATAAGTTTTTGTTTGCATTGTTTGACTGTGCAGTTTTTGATAATCCAGACTTTCTCCCCTGCTTATCTGAGAGGATTCCTAAGTTTGGCTGGGAGCTCTGAGAGTTATGAAACAAGAATGAAATGTCAGGCTCAGGCCCTGCTGAACCATGGGCAGCTCTCCCCTAAGTTCAAAGACAAGCAGAAAAGACTCTCTCAGCACCAGCTCTGGTTTTAAAATTAGAAGATAATTTGCCTTCACAGAAGATCAGTTATACTCTGTTTTTTTTAATTGGGTGTAAAAGCATTAGTTAATTCTTTTCATGTGAAAGAATTGCATTTTAAACTAACTTTAATCAGCCCATTTTTCGTGGTGGGTCTTTTTCAAGCATTTATTGCATCTGAAAAAAAATATTATTTCTGCTTGCAGTTATTACTGACTGACTGTACATTATGTGTCTCAATTATTCAGAAAATTTGAAGTTGATTAAATTGAATCATATGGCAAAAATAGTTCTCTCTGAGATGAGAAACTGAAATGAGTACTTTGTAGAATCTCCAGATGGATCAGGGTGTTAGCAATGACAAAATAACCTCCCCTGAGTGGTTTCATTTCTCTTTTCCATCTTAGTGAAGGAATTTCTGTGCAACAGCTCCTAAGGAATTCCAGGTAGGCATTTATGGTTAGAAAAACTAATTTATTGGAGGTGATGCTGTGATTTTTACAATTGGCTTGAACACGCTGGCAACCTTGCAAGGATTTCTACCCATTTCCATCTCTGCAAAGACACAAATTCCATCTTTTACTGGCTTTTTGTGTTTCCCCTGGGTTTGTGCTCAGTCTCTGGGTGCATTGCTCAAGTTTGAAATCACCCCTCATGCCGTGTGTCCCATCCCGGTGCTGTGGGATGGAATGGAGAAGTAGCCAAACTTTTAACATCTAGAGGGCAATCTCCTGCTCTGAGAGTGCAGCCAGAAGTCTGACAGCCTGAGCAGCAAGTCCTGATTGTGCAAAATGCATGGCTTTAAAAGAATGGAGTTTAAGTAAGTTAAAAATGTCCTGCATTGCTGCCTTTTTTAAAGTTACCCTGTGTTCTTTCTCTTGGGTAATGCAATATTTCAATTCATATATCTGGTGTCCTTTTATTGATAAAAAGCATATCTTCTTTGCCTCAGCATATCTCATTCTGTCTTAGCTGGCAGTTTTTGGTCTGGGAAGGCATGTTTTTAAAAAGTAAGTCATAATATCACAGCACACTCCTATCTGCAGCTTGCACACTCTTTACTTGAAGGGAATTCAAAGTTTCAGCTGCTATCAGTGGCATTTTACACAGATATATGGCAAAAGCTGGGGTATGAACAGCATTCCTTGAGCAGAGGAGTGTGCTGGCTGAGTTTCTGCTGGGATCCAGCAGGAGGGATAGAAGCAGGCACGGTGCAGATTTTCCACAGATAACTGCAGAGCGGGTCAAAACAAGAACCCCTTAAAAATGAGCCTCCTTTGCCTGAACTTCGAGGCTTGGATAAAAAGAGAGCAAAATCCAAACCATGCCTGCTTTAAATTCACTAAAGCCAAGATCACACCAGCCTGCCTACCTCTAATTGTGATAGGTTTTTTCCCTGACCTTCACTCTTCCCCCAACTCTTCTCTGACTTCATCTTGGAGGGAATAACTTCCTTTCTAGGACTGCCTGGCTCTTCTGTAGTGGGATATGATATTGCTGTTCCAGTCCCATTCTGATTAAATGGGCCCGAATTGCACATCACAGACAGTTGGCAGGCAAAAGAAAATATAGGAAAAAGGAGCTCAAGCACATACTGATATCTGTCAGATGTATTCATCCATCCAAAATTCATTTCTGAAGGAATCCTTTTAAAGCAACCAAAAGGTCGTTTTTGAGCCTCATTTAAAATCAGTTTATCCAAATTTCTTGGGTGATTGAGCTGAGACAGATTTATGAATGCAACTTAACTTCAGAAATCCAGATTTCTACAATTATACATGCTTAGACATCTGAAATGAGGAGCTGATGCAACCAAGGCTCAGGGTTGTGCTAATCTGAGATGGGAAGGAGGTGGCTGGGTTGTGGTTAAAGCATGGGACTGAGCTGCTGAGAGGTCTTGCTTCTATTCCTGGTTGTGTCACTGACTTCCTGTGGGTCACTGGAGTCACTGAGCTCTGTCTCATTTTACTCATTTATAAAAAAGAAATAATATTGCATTGCTAAAGCACTGCGAGACAAGTCACTGCTGTCTGTACATTGTTTTATGCTCATAAAAGAAATTTGTGTCAGCAGATCACAACCATATTCCTAAAGCAACTCCTTTTGGGTAGTTTGCTGTCTTATACAGCAATTCAGTGATTCCACTAAAGACTAAAACCTCAAAAATACAAATTTTAACTTAAAATGTCTCAAGAACTTTGCTTCCAGGTTCTAATTAAACATTTGTTCATGCAGAGGATTGTGTTTTCCTTTTAAGAGTATGAGAAAGGTACTCACTCCCTCATAATTGTGAAAAAATGATTAATCCCTCCCCTCCCATTGTTTCTTTTGGAGGAGTGCTCATTATACTCATACACAAAATAGAATTAATATTGCAGTGCTAGAGCACTGCGAGACAAGTCATTGCTGTCTGTACAATTGTTTTATGCTCATAATATGCGTATAATTGCATCAGCAGATCACAACAATATTCCTAAACTTAGAGGAATCTATCTAGTTGTAAAGCTATATTCCTAAATTTACAGGAATATATTGAGTTGTAAAGCTATATTCCTAAATTTACAGGAATATATTGAGTTGTAAAGCTATATTCCTAAATGTATAGGAATATATTGAGTTATAAAGCTGTATTCCTAAATGTATAGGAATATATTGAGTTATAAAGCTATATTCCTAAATTTACAGGAATATATTGAGTTGTAAAGCTATATTCCTAAATTTACAGGAATATATTGAGTTATAAAGCTATATTCCTAAAGTAACTCCTTTGGATAATTTGCTGTCTACACAGCAAGTCAATGATTCCAGTGAAGACTAAAAACTCTAAAGTGCAAAATTTTACTCAAAATATCTGGAGAACTTTGCCTCCAGATTGCAATTAAACATTTGCTCACGAGGAGGATTGTGTTTTCCTTGTAAGAGTATGAGAAAGGTACTGACTCCCTCATAATTGTGAAAAAATAATTAATCCCCCCCCTCCCATTGTTTCTTTTGGAGGACTGCTTGAAGATCTCTTGGTACTTCCATTTCCTATAACCTTTGTCCTGCTTTATAGTTTTTATACATTGTTGTGATGGAGTTAATTTGAAGCACTATTTTTAAAACCCCTGCTTTTTACATATTTTCCCCAAATCTCCAGGGTGCTCAGATGGACGTAGGAAATGCTGCCTGCCCACTAAATGCTGATGATGCTGTAGAACAGCAGCTCTCACTGCAGCTCCTAGATCCCAGGGAAAATCCTGGAACGGGGAGCATCTCCTTGTCCTGAGGAGCAGTTCTCAGCATTCCTGTCATGGATCTCACATTCCCATCACCACAATTTTCATTTCTGCTGCACAGAGGTTCTAAACCAAGGAAATCAGGGTCTCTTTCAAATGCCCTGCGAATCAGGTTTATTGACTTAAATGCTTAAACACATTTTGGACTTATTTAGGGTGGGTATGGGTAACAGAGGCTGAAAGAGAAGTCGATGACATTCAGATTATCCTATGATTATCCTATAGATTCAACGATGCCTGCTGAAATGCCTTCATTAGTCTTTACAGCGAATGGGTTGCATGGCTTTTGATAAAAGACCAAAGATTGAATAGAGCTGTTTCTTGATTGTCTTTGCAATTAATGTAAATTCTTGTAACACTGTGCATCCTAAAACAATGTCATTTTAGTCCTGTCAGTTCCGAAAGGATCACAATAAATTGTGAGCATCCTTTCCTTATAGCTCAGAAGAGGTTTCTTTATCCACAGGCGTTGTGTCCCAACAAAATACACACCAAACTCTGCCTTCTGATTTTATCCAGGCAGGAGTGTGAGATCCAGACACAACTCAGTGAAAAATTACCCCAATAGTTATCCTATTTATCCTATTTCCCAGGGTTGTTTTGTATAAATGCACGCAGATGCTGAACCCAAAGGCCTCAGATGAGATTTTTTTAAGTGTAATAAATATCTCCTTACTCCATGATTAAACCTTCATCATAAAAATGTGCAGGGAATTCTGCTGGGCAGAGAAACAGTGAGTTTAATCCTTACTTGAATTATGCTTCGCAGAAGTACAAGAAAACAAAATATGGCCAGGCAAAGCAGCTTGAAATAGGTGTTACATTAAAGGCATCATGTTCCAGCCATGCAAATTGTTCTCCTGCTTTGTCTGCTCCCCTTCTCAACTGACTCCTGGTCGTCTTTCAAATAAGTCATTATTTTCATTTAAGATCTGAGGACTCCTAAAAAATAAAGTTAATAACTGGTTGTTAGGCTGTGCTGAGCATTAGAGGATGCCAGGTAACTTGAGCAGTGAATCAGGGGCTATTTTGGGGAGAAAAATATTACAATAATTTTCAGGAAATAACCTTTTTGTTCCAAAACAGCTGTCATTGAACACTATTATATCTACAACAATTAAAATTATCTTTGGTAACTTTTAGTATTTGGCACTGCTCCATTATTGTTCAGTTAAATATTTTTCAAGTGTTTTAGGACTTCTGCCCACTGTGTGCCTGAAACCCTTCATCATCACTGGAGAAGCTCCTGGGTTTGTCATGTTTTGCTCTCTCAGGATATTTGACAATTACTGGGGAGGTTTTTTGCCATTCTATAGCAGCAGCCCTTCTGCTGACTCAACCTGAGCTCTATAGAATTTGCCTTTTCATGTCAAGGGTTGAATGCCAAAAAAATTTTTAAAATTAAAAAAAAAAGTGCTAGCAAACATATAAAGTGAATTAGGAAGCATGTGCAAACATCCTGGTGAATTTAAATAGCTGGTTGGATCAGAAATGGAGGAAAAATAACACTGGGTCAGGAACAACACACAAAGCAGCCAGAAACCTGGTATTTCTAATTTGGGATATAAATACTCCCTGCTGAAAATTTCTTTGTTACAAGATGCAATTGATTAAATAAAGGCAGGTCTAGAGTAGGGGGTAGTGTTGGTTGATGGCTTTAATATGCTTCAAACCCCAATTAAAAATATTTCCACATTGCTTGGATTTTTTATTCCCTCTGATTGTAACTAGCTGACAATGCAAATAACATTTTTTTGTGTTTTTCAGAATGAAATTGGAGTAATTTTTATTGTAGTAGCACTTGTAATTGCTCTCTGTGGCTCTGAGTCCTCAGCATTAGCAGAGGAGAACTGAAAAAGCTCTTCAAAAAGTCTTTTATACACATGTGAGGTATGGTAATTTTTTATTAATAGCTCATTTGCATACTCTGGCATGTTTAATTTTATTTGCATAAGTTAATGCAGAAGCATCCTTTCCATGGGACGTGGAGCAGATGTCATCAAACTCACTTTTTCTGCAGAAGTTTTTTCTCTGTGAACTTCATTAAGAGTATTTTCTTCCCCTGTGGTTGTGTGAGCAAAACAATGCAATTCTGGGAATTTACAGTTGTGCTGATTTCTGGCATTTGAGTTTTATATAAAGCAATAAATAATAAAATGTAGCAGTCAGTACACCACGGAGTAGAACCTGGCAACCCACTGCTGTTTCAGGGAACTACAGTAAATTTAATATCAATTCCCCTGCTTTTATTTGACAGTTTTGGAGATTTGGGGCTGGTCATTGTTCTGTGCACAGTTCTGTGCTCCAGCAGCTGAACCTGAAGCCAAACCTGTGGAAGCAAAGTGCAAAGATAGGGGTAGAATGGCAGGACAGAAAATTGGATTCTATTGGGAAATTCTCATGGTATATTATAATTGATTATGCTTTGATTTATTTATTTGATTTATTTTCCTACTCAAATATGCTTAGTAACAAACTATCCACTGGTAAAAACTTTTTGTGTTGTGCGGAGTTTGGTCCTTTGCTGAATTTTTTTTCTCTAAATAGACTTTTTAGGTAACTCAACTTCTATCACAAATCACTGAAAAGCCGATTTTTAAAGGATAAAATACAGATAATAAAGTGTATCAGAAATCAGGATTATCTTATCATAGCCCCTCTCCTCAGAGTGTGACAATTCCGATTAGGTCACAGTTGAAGTCACTTTTTTGGTACCAGCTGCTTTTCCATAATTTTGGGTGTTTTTTTCAAGAATAATTTACCCCTGCTTCCAGAGAGCAAAACATTATTTATATATTTTCACATTTATTTAAATATGAGAGTGGAAAACAATGTACAGCTTTTTCTTCCAGCCAGACCACGGAGGTTTCAGCTCACTGGGGTAGTTCTCACTTTCACTCCTAGAAACAGATGGGTCACTGCTGGGGGCAGAGGAAAGTTGCAACAGGAAAGATTTTTGGGGGGAAAATGGCTTTTTGTGTGCTGGGACTTGGGCAGCTTTGCTCTTCAAGGACATTTTGGCAGGCAGGATAAAATAACAAGGATCCATAATGGAATATAAAAAGCATAACAATAAATGCCCAAGTAGTGAGAAGCAGAATTTCAGATTTAATGTCCCATGCTGTAATGCAGAGCAGGAGTACTGCAGGATTCTAACTTCCATTAAGATCAGGAGAACAAAAGAGACAACAAAATTGCCTTTGCCTGTAGATATACATCCAGAACATTACTAGAAATTGGGAAAAAAGTTCTTTGTTTTAAGAATTCAGCCTGTTCCTTAGAACTGAGCTATTAAACCTGTTAATATTAGCTTAGGAGAAAGAAAAAACTTGGGGTCACTGCTCTCACCTATGGCAGCAGCCTCCTTCCATTCTGTATTTTCTGGTTCCAGTTTCCTGTTTACTCATCAGGCAGCTCCAGGCTGGTGTTGTCTGGAGTTTTATTCATAAAACTGTATTCACATTCATTCATATTCATATTCATCTATTCATTCTTAATTTAATTGATTTTTTAATGTTGTTGGAAATTTCAGCTCCACTGATATTTTACCTCAGCTGTTTTTATTTTGTAATATTCCCAAGTTTTAACTTGTGTAATGTGATCTCTTATTATCTGATCCATTTACCTGCTCTGGTTTTTAAGTGGTCTGAAACGTTAAATTAATGTTTGTATTTTTGAGAAACAGCTCTTATACAAATATCTGGTTGTTTTTTTTTTGTTTTTCAAACAGACAGCAGTAAAACTTATTTCCCAGAGACATTTATTTTGTTCTCTAATACTCTGAAACCACTTAAATTGAGAAAATAAATAATGATTTCTGGTAGCCAGGTGAGAGGAGGAATGTGCACAAGCTGCTCTGGGATCTGTGGGTATGGCAGCAAATCCACTTGTCAAATTCACCTCCTTCTGTCTGTATTATCTTTACATCTTTTAAAAATGATTATCTAAATACTTTATATTTGTATTCCTCCAATATCTGGCCAAGTTATTTATAAGACAATATTTGATAATTATTCCCTCCCATGTCTAAACCCCGTTTTATGGATGTTTTTTCTGGAGTATTGTTGGCTTCCAGCTACACTTTTCCTTCCCACGTTCCCACAGCTCTGCTTTTCCAGAAGCCAATTATCTGTTCCCCTTGAGCTTAAATAGCAGCCACTGAGCTGGTGCTGAAGCTCTTCTGAATGGCCATTTAAATAAACTATAAAACTTCCCCAGCACTCATTTCAAATTCAAATGTGTGACTCAAAGGTAGAGAGTTGCTCTGGACCTAAGCCAGGCTTAAAATCCCTTTTAAGTGAGGCAGGACTACAAAATTGTTTGGGGATCTTTGATTTGCTCAACCATCACCTTTTACCTGTTGGGTTTCAGCCCCAAGATTTTTAAAAATCCTCTTTTTACTCTTTGTTTCAACACAAACCAGGTAGAAGAAACACTTCCTTACTCTAGAAATTTATGCTCATTATGTAGGGCACAACAATAACAACAAAAATCCCAAACACCAAACCAAAACTGAAGTAAGAGGCAGAATAATGATCAAAAAGTCCTTCCAAAGGCTTTAGACTGATTTGCATAATAAGAACATTAGGAAAAGCCAAAGTTAATTGAAGAAGAGTTGACTTCAGATCTCTTAAATTTGAAATCACCCTTGGTAAAACCTGGCGTTTCTGAGCCCTGGAGACACCCATGGATGTGCTGCAGTTTGCCTGAGCTGAGGAAAGGAATCTTCTCAAATTCTGGAATTTATTCCCTGCCTGAATGGTGTATCCTATGCCATGTGCCCCAAAATTCCATTTCTCCTGCCAAGCAACCGGCCAGTCTAACAGTGGGAAATGAAATTCCCCTGACAGAGGAATAATTCCCCAAAAAATGAGGGTAGCAGAAGATTTGATTGTCACCTTCTGACCGCCCATGTCTCAGAAAAGCCAGGCAGCAGGAGGGGAAAGCTGCATTTTGGAGAGGACCTTTCCAAAACATATTTCCAGACTGATATCCTAAGAAACCTACTGCACCTGAGACCATTCACATCAAGCCTTTTGCAGAAAGAGTTTTCTCAGCGATTGGATATCCAGCTTGGGTTTTAACATTAATTTTTAATTTTGTTGTTGTTGTTGTTGTTTATCCTCCAGTGCTAAAATTTCTAAATCTTCTTTGAGCTTTCTAAAAAGAACTGCACTTCTGTCATGGGTGCTGTTAGCTGTCCTGTGAGAGGAAAAGCTGGAATGAGTGAGAAATGTTGACGAGGAGCACAGCCCTGAATTGCCCATTACAGGCAGCCTTAGGTGAGTGGCTCTCATTGGTGGTTTATGGGCAGAAATGTTAAACATTAAAAATCTGCTCAATTGTGTACAAGATCCTTGGAGTAGATAAATGGCCCTGCAATAACTTCAGCTCCTGAAGCAGATGTTAATTAGGCTGGGGGTAATTTTTAAAGCATTGCCACGGCCAAAGTTTCCAGAATGTTTTCTGCTCAAAGCAGAATTTGGGAAATTCCTTTTGCCAAGCGGGCTTTAGTTATTCCTGGAATATAAGAGAATAAAGACATTTCCATAAATTATTGGTTTTTATTTTTTCTTTAGCTCCTTAATCCAGCAAGGTGATTTGACCTTTTCAGGGATTTCCTTAAAGGACAGAGCTGAAGGATAAAGCTGGATTTTGAATGCTCCAAAAGTTTTCTGTCAGCAAAGCTCTTCTGTATTTTCTGACAATTTAAAAAAATATCTTTGTAGCATCAGTACTTGTCCCTCAATGCCACACATGCTGACACATGTCTGCTGTCACTACCATGGAACAATTTATACTTGTGGGGTGATTGGTGTGTCAAGGACTGCAGGAATCAAGGCTTCAGCTCCTTTCTGACAGAGAGATGAGCGGAATTGAGACTCTTGCTCCTTTTCTCAGAAGTGTGGGCAGGCTCTGAGGGGGTTCTTTGCCCCAGCTCTCTCTTTTGGTGGGTGATCTTCAGCCCACCATGGAAAACAGACATTCCTGAACTGAAAATAACAAATGGAAATGTTGTTTTCTGCCGCTTTGCTTTCCCGAGTCTGAAAAGCCTTTTCAGACACCTGTGCAACTAAAACTGCCTGGATGAAATCTGGTGTGCAGACAGAAAAATCCTTTCCTGCTAAACCCCAAACCACTTCTTTTGTGCAGAAGAAAAATGCCTTCAGGAATGGGAACTGTCAACCAGCTTTTTCTTGGTTTCCAGCACATGATTCCTTCCTGAGGGCGAGGAAGGTGCTAGGAAGTGGCAAACTCCTGTGGTGAGAGAAGCAGCTTCCACAGAGGTGTGAAGTTCTCAAAGATGCTCTGTGCACACTTGTTTTGCTCAAGGGTTAATTGACTTCTGAAAATGACCCTCAACTTGTCCTCCCTGTGGGCACATTCTCCCTGGCTCCTCTTTTCTCTGCTCTCCCTGAAAACTGTGCCAAATATTCCTTTGTTGGTGGCTCCTGCTGAAAAAAGGCCTTGGCATCTTTCTGCACAGAACCTTTCATGTGATCAGAAGGATTTTGATTGGTGCAGGGCTCTGTTTTGGGCCAGAACGGCCTTACAGACATGGCAAGCAGCTTCTTTGGGTTTGGTTTGGTTTCAACGAAAGAATTCCTTTGTTTCACCAAGGAATCCAATTAACAGTGATAGAGAAGTGATGACATGGTAGTAAAAACAGGCGATGGTTTCTGAATTAATTAGCAATTTAAATGGGCTTCTACATTGCAAAGGCCACTGCAGGACTGTTGGTACAGCCTAAGGGTATTTGGCAGTGGGTGGGAAGAAAGTAAAAGCAATTTGCAGCTTTGGTATGGCCTGGAGACACCAGGGACTTGGAGTGACCCCGACAAGGTGAAGGTCAATTGATTGGGATCAAATCAGATCAAACCTTTGCTGTCTTCAACACCCCCAATATCTTTATTTATTTATGTGTCTGAATGTTGAAGATTGGTAGTTCCAAGCAATTAATTTCCTTCATCCAGAGTTGCTTTCATTCATTCTTTCCTCTATGCTGAATAATTTCATGATTAGTAAAATCCATGTAATCTTTCCCTAAACATTAAGTTTATCATCACATTTCCTTCATTCCTTCCTGGACCTACAATAACACCTCTGTCTCCATAGCAAACTTAACACAGAACACTTTTCTTCAGAGCTGTTCATGGTATTTTATTTATGTTATTAATTTTATAATATTTATTCTTTTCAATTAATTTATTATAAAGTAATAAATACTTCAAGAAATATAAAAAACAAAAGAAGATAATTCAATTTATTTTACTATTTCTCAATTCATTTATCATAAAATAATAAATACTTTAATAAATATAAATAAATATAAAATGAAATTATTCCATTTATTTTGTTATTTATCAATTCATTTATTATATAATAATAAATAGTTCAATAAATATAAACAAATATAAAATGACATAATTAAATTTATGTTGTTATTTTCCAATTAATTTATGATAAAAAATACATAGTTCAATAAATATAAATAAATATAAAATGATATAATTACATTTCTGATTACTTTTCAATTTATTTATGATAAAATAATAAATACTTCAATAAATATAAATAAATATAAAGTGACATAATTCCATTTATTTGATTACTTTTCAATTTATTTATGATAAATATTTTATTCCATTCAGTATGAATTACAACTCCTGCATTATAGCTTAATTCCTTGTAACTCTATTTAATCCCAGCTCCCAACTACCCAGATTCACCTCTTTCTGCTCCTTATCTGGGTCTCTCTAAATGTGAACATTTGGCCTGTCTGGCATCACACACTCTGCCCGGCAGCAGAGAAACGAACTGGAATTCTGCGAGCATTTCAGCTCCGGTGCCTGGCCCAAATCCCCCTGGCCATGGGCTCCGCGGCCGTAGTCCTGGGGCTCCACCACTCTCGGTGGAAATCTGCTGACACAAAGGGAGCTGCAGCCCCTATCTGCACTCCAGATCCATTCTTCCTCCCTGGCCTGATGGGAAGGAAATTTTTTCGACATCCTGGTGCTGTTTTGTGCGGGCTGGCTCGTCAGCGCTCGCCACCTTTGTCCCCCTGGTGAGGGAATGTGCTCAGGCAGCAGCTGGGATGAAGGGCTGCGCCATCCCCACGGAATGGGGCAGCGGTCACATCCACTCTTGGCACGTGCTCCCAGCCTTGGATCCTGTTCTTGCATCCTGGTGCTGAAAGTTCTGTTTACTACAGTTTTCACAATAGCCTTTGAGAACGAGGACTCCCAGAACACAATAGTGAACCTCCCCAGGAGTTGCCAAGAGGGGAAAAAAATCCATTTCCTTCTCTGGCACTGGTGGGATGTAGGTAAGGCTGCACAGCAGCCCTGGCCAGCCAGAGGGGCAGAGCAGCACTTCTCGGCTGCCATGAAGTTTCATTCGAGCAAATGTCTTTTTTTTCTTGGACCATGGGGGTCTAGAATGACTTTTCTTGCTCAAGGAGGTTATATAAAGAGAAGAAAGAAGGATGGAATGCAAACATTTAAGGAGGAAGGAAACCGTGGGCATCTCGATTCTCAACCTGCCCTGCAGGTAGCAAGAAATGCCATTTAAAATAGAGGGTGCCCTGAGTGCCTATGGAAAACATGAGGACATCTTGCCTGTAGGCTGAGTATGTCTGAAAAACAGATATTCCTGAACTGAAAATAACAAATAAAAATGTCATTTTCTGCAGCTTTGGTTCCCAAGTTGTAATACTGCTTATTAAATATCAGTAACAGAAATTCTAGCATGACTGGGAATACCCATGGGATGTTTCTGGAAGTGTGAAACAGCCAAGAGAATTAACCAGAACGTACAGGACTGCTGCTCCAGGGTTCTGCTGGTTCTTCTGCTTCCCAGAAATGCTTTCCTTGCATGGGAGAAGGATGCAGGGGTTGAGGTGAGAAGCAAGGATGATATCTATGGTATTTTCCCCTCCTTTTCCCTGGAGAGTGGGGAAAGAATGGCAGAGCTGCCACTGAGGCTGGGCCTGGAGACCAACAACTCCTTTGAGAAGCAGCACCACAGGGATCAAAGTGCTGAAGGACTTGGTCTGTGCTGAAAGGGAGAGAGAATCAGGAAAGGGCTGGAGGGACAAAATGGAAATAAGGACACTTCATTGGGAAAGGGAAACAGAGGAGCCCCACAAACGAGAATGAAACAGAAAGAGAAAACAGATGAGTAGAAGAACTCCATCTTCCGGATTCTGTCATTAGAGTTCCCTCTATCTGGTACAGATTTTAGCAGGATGGGTGTTGATTTTGGGTCAGTTAACAAAAGGAGAGCTGTGCTCTCACAGCTTGGGCAGCGGCCTGAGTGTGGCTGTTCTGCAGGCATGAGGCCTTTTCTGGTTTTTTTTCAGTTATAGTGTTAGTTTTGTTCATCTTCAGCAGCCTTTACAACAGAATTAGTCAGACTTGCACTCAGCTCAAAAGACATGTTTTTTAAATTAAGCTTCGGTCGAAGAACAAATGGATTGAAATAACAGGAAAACGTGTTTCGTGAAACTTTGAGAAGTTCAGTAAAGGCCCAAACTTAAAAGTCCTGCAGGTCCAATGACACCCCCTATAGAACCCCATTTTTTTCTCCTCATCTCAATTACCCTGTGCAGGAGTGCTTGAAATTCCCAGTGCCTTTGGAACAGCAGAGAGCTTGTGCCTTCCACACCTCGGAATCCTTCCATAACTTCACCTTCTCTGTCCAGAACTCCCAATTCCGGGGGAGCTGGGGACGGTGGCAGCAGCAGCAGAGCCCAGGTGAGGGGCACAGGGCCAGCCTGGGGCAGGTGTGCCCTGCTGGGGCTCGGGGGGACTTTTCCAGGCTGGAGTGGCCAGCTGCAGGATTGCTCTGGGGAAGGGGAGGATGAGAGAACGAGCGTGGGCGGAACACGGGAACTCTCTCTGGTTGGCTGGGGCCGTGCTCCGAGTGGAAATATGCTGACTTTTGTATGTATGTGATAAATGTGTTTTAAGAATAGCACTGATTTCTTAATCCAGTTTTGCAAGTACAAACAATTACGATGCCTTGTAAAAGAGCTGCTTGGATTCCGTAGTCCCAATGTAACAAAGATCAAACTGCCTTGCAGCTCCTGATGGTCGCTCTAGCTCCTGCTGGAGGGAGGAGGGCAAGGAATGCTGGAGCTTGGTATCAAATATTGGTATCCTCATTTTTTATATGAACTTTTGGGCGAAAACACTCAAAATGGATCCTGCTTTTTTATTCTTGTAAGCACTGGTGGCTTTACAGTTGCTGGTTTGCTCTGCAAATTCCACGTGAGTTTTCTGCCACCCCAGTGTGTATGGAAGTACAAAAGGCAGGCGTTGGAGCTCTTCAGGACAGAGCAAACCAATTCTCCATTAACGCTTCCTACATTAGTGATGGGATTGCTGAATTATGCTCTTTTCAAGACATGTGGAAGACAAAAATATTTCATTGTGATATGTATGCAGCTGTAGTTTAGTTTTAGAAAGGAAAGGAAAACACACTATGATGTTTTAGCTCTATATGCCCAAAAGAACCCAAATGAGGATATTCTGTTTGTTTTTTTAAATAATATTTTGTTAAAACACAAAATGTGCATTGCTGAAGCACTCGCAGTTCAAGGCCAGTCCCTGATGAGCAGAGCTGCAGTGGCATTTGAAAGCACACAGAATAAATCAGCACAGCGTGTCGCTGCTGCCAGGAATGTTTCTGTGTGTGAGTGGATCATCCCAGGCCTGCTCTGCCACATGTGCTCCGAGCTCTCTTGCATCCCAGGGGTGAGTTATTCCCTGAACACAAGGCTGGGTGCTGAAGGTGTTTATCCTTTTCAAGCAGGGATTACAGAGTCTATGGACAAAACTGTGGGGGAAAGGGTTCCACAAATGGGGTCTGTTTCTTTTAGCTGGGATGCTCCAGAGCTCTGAGTTTAACTGCAGTTGTAACTTTTCTCGAGGTAGCGTGGCCAAGATCAGTTTCAGAGCCCATGGGTGGAAAAACCCCAATCCCTGTTTCTCTTTTCTGTTCCCTCGTTTCCCTTCCATCTCCCTGTTGTGAACAGGGGGAATTGGCACTGAGGTGCACTTGGGCCAGGGCCGGAGGAACAGCCCCAAAAACCTCCTTCCTGCAGCTGCAGTAAAGAAAGTGAAATGTGGTGAGTGCCTGTACTCAGCCAAAGAACTGAATGTGGAATTTTTAATTGGATGGGTGTGGTTTTTTTAATTTAGAGTTCTACCTAAGGTTTTCCCTTTACAGCAGGCTTTTAAAATAATGCAATCATTTTCAAAAGGAATTTGTTACCAAAGGTAAGACACGGTGCATGATTTGGCAATATTTTTATAGGTCACTCACTTACTTTTAGCCTTCTCCGTCTCTGTTACTTATTATTTCCTCTTTTCATATGATTTCTTGTTGAGCGTACATGGAAGTCTCCAAGCTAAGGCTGCGTAATCTGAGTCTTAACAAAAGAGGAAAAATGAGGAAATGATTAATTGTGTTTGAATTTGATCATTCTTTCAGTTTTAACAGCACTGGGGCTCTTAGCATTAAGTGAGTTTGGAACAAGCACCAACACGAGTTTGTTGCTGTGGGACACTGGGAGAACCTGAGATGTCCCCGTGGCTCTGGGCAGAGGGATTGGAGGGATTGGGGGGCGGGATGGGGGTGGGATGGGGGTGGGATGTGGTGGGATGGGATGTGGTGGGATGGCATGGGATGAAGGTGGGGTGTGGGGCGGGATGGAGGTGGGATATGGGATGGGATGGAGTGGGATCAGGAGCTGGGTGCAGGGGCAGGATGAGGAGCTGGATGTGGGGTGGGATGTAGGATGGGATGGGGGTGGGATGTAGTGGGATGAGGAGCTGGATGTGGGGCGGGATGCAGAGCAGTTTGGGGGGCCGGGCGTGGGACGGGATGTGGAGCTGGGTGCAGGGCAGGATGAGGGGTGGGATGAGTCGCTGGATGCAGGTGCGGGATGCAGGGCTGGATGAGGGGTGGGACACGAGGCTGGTTGCAGGGAGGGATCCGGAGCTGGATGCGGGGAGGTGCGGGATACGGGGAGGTGCGGAATACGGGGAGGTGCGGGATGGAGGGAGGTGCGGGATGCGGGGAGGTGCGGGATGCGGGGAGGTGCGGAATACGGGGAGGTGCGGGATGCGGGCAGGACCGGCGCTGGCAGCGGTTCTGCGGGGCTGGATGCGGTCGGGATGCTGGATGCGGTCGGGATGCCAGATGCGGGACACGGGCTGCGAGATGCGGGGTGCAGGATGGAATGTGGTTCGGGCTGCAGTTCGGGATGCAGGATGCAGTTTGGGATGTGGGGTGCAGTTCGGGATGAAGTTCACGATGCAGGGTGCAGTTTGGGATGCAGTGCGGGCTGCTGTTCAGGATGCGGTTTGGGCTGTGGTTCAGGCTGCGGTTCGGAGGTGGTTCGGGATGCGGTGCGGAGGCAGTTCAGGATGCGGTTCGGAGGCGGTTCGGGATGCGGTTCGGGATGCGGTTCGGGGGCGCTTCGGGGGCGGTTCGGGGGCGGTTCGGGATGCGGTTCGGGGGCGGTTCGGGGGCGGTTCGGGGGCGGTTCGGGGGCGGTTCGGAGGCGGTTCGGGGGCGGTTCGGGGGCGGTTCGGGGGCGGTTCGGAGGCGGTTCGGGGGCGGTTCGGGGGCGGTTCGGGGGCGGTTCGGGATGCGGTTCGGGATGCGGTTCGGGGGCGGTTCGGGGGCGGTTCGGGGGCGGTTCGGGGGCGGTTCGGGGGCGGTTCGGGGGCGGTTCGGGCACTCCCCGGCCGCGCCAGGAGCAGCCCCGGCAGTGCCGCGCGGGGCGGGCGCCAGCGCCGCCTGCTGGGCACGGCCGGGAGCGCACCCGAGCCGCGCGCGTCCCGCCGGAGCAACCGGGAACTGGGGACAAATCCCATCCATGGGAACTGGGGACAAATCCCATCCATGGGAACTGGGGACAAATCACACACACCGGGAACTGGGGACAGATCCCACCCACTGGGAACTGGGGACAAATCCCACACACCGGGAACTGGGGACAAATCCCATCCATGGGAACTGGGGACAAATCCCATCCATGGGAACTGGGGACAGATCCCATCCTTGGAGAACTGGGGACGAATCCCATCCATGGGGAACTGGGGACAAATCCCATCCTTGGAGAACTGGGGACAAATCCAATCTTCCGGGAACTGGGGACAAATCCTACACGCCGGGAATTGGGGACAAATCCCACACACTGGGGACTGGGGACAAATCCCACCCACCGGGAACTGGGGACAAATCCCATCCATGGGGAATTGGGGACAAATCCCACACACTGGGAATTGGGGAAAAATTCCACACACTGGGAATTGGGGACAAATCCCTCCTCCCAAACCGAGGAGCCGCCTCGCTTTTCAGCACCGAAACTGATCTAGGAAATAAATGGAACAGCAGCAACGGCTGCGGTATTAACTCAGAGGAAGATTTGTTTTAAAACTAAAGGAGAACTGAAAGCTGCCTTGTTGAGATTTGCTCCACGTATCCCCAGTTTTGAATTCCTAAAAAGCACCCATTTCCCTTTTCTGGAATATTTTACGTTTTGGCATAATAATCAGCAGTCGCTCTAACAGATAAGACAAGTTCAAATCCAAACCCTAGGTGGAAAGCTCGTACAAATAATTACAAATGAGTTAGTGAGCAGCCATCTCAAAATCAATGAAATCGATCTCCCTGCTGCTTGCATCACCCAGGCTGTCAGAGATGTTTGCCTGTCGCTGCCGGGCTGGGTGTGGTGCCAGGGGCTGGGCTGGTGCTGTGCCTGGGAGTTTGTGATTAATGGAAGTGCCAGGAACTAGAACATGTGAGGGATGCATTCCCAAGAGCCCAGGCAGCAGTGCGACGGCTGCAACAGCTGGGCAGTGACAAATCATTAATTCTACACAAGCAGCACCAACTTCCAGGAGCTCCAGGCATTGCAGGAGGCACAAGGCAGCAGACAAGTTAATTAATATATCCTACTAATTTCCCTTCTCTTTGTTTTGATTTTTTTAAAAAAATAATATTGTGACCCAGTGTTTTTACAGAAATTTTCACTGTGAGTTTTCCTTTCCAAATCCATGGCAATTATATGAATTATATATATATATATATGAGTTATATCTATCTGAATTATATATATGTGATATTCTATGAATATCAGGAAGCCAGCAGCCAAAGGAGAATTCCAGAGTATCTCCAGTATGAAATGGCAATAGGCAAATCCATCCTGACCAAACCTGCTCTGGGGAAGGGACAGGCTGGGCCTTTTCTGCCTAAGTGTGTTTTTGGCATGTATTTTCTGCACACTGTTACCAAAGCTGGTGAGCTGGAGTAAGAAATAACCCCGAGTGCCGTGGCAGATGGATTAGAAGTATTGTGTGCACGGGGAGGCAGGAGGCTGATGTGGGCTGTCCATTCTCTTGGAGATCAGAAAGCAGTTTTGGACAAAGAAGCACAGAACTGGTGAACAAGTACAGATAAACATAACAGAAGATAAACATATAAACAGATAAGGCTGAAAAACGGTTCGTTCCCCAGACAGCACCTCACACTGACTCTTATTTATTTTTGAATCTATTTTAGGAAAATCTGCTCAGACCTGGGGCCCTGGGCTGTTCTCTGGGGTGAGGATGCCACAAAGGGACCCAGTTTAGGGTTAGGTGTGTCCCCACCTCCCCTCAGGGCTCACCTGCTGCACTCCAGGGCCTGTCTTGGGAGGGTCCCAGAGCCTCTTGATCCCTGTTGCCCAATATTTGGTCAAGCCCTGAGGTTTGTGTCTTTCACAGCGGAACAAATCCAGGAGGGTCCTGGCTCGTGTCAGGGCCACTCTTCCCGCTCAGAGTCTCCTGCTTTTCAGGGGCTTTTGGCAAAAGGCTTAGAGAAGAGAGCTGCTCACAGAATAGGCTCTGTCTTTTGTGCCCTCTTTAGTCCTGAAATTCTCACTGGATCTTGACAATCACAGAACACAGTATTTGCCTTTGGGAAATGGGTATTCCCTGCCTTGTGAGTATACCTTGTGAAATGTTAACATACAGAGTGACCCACACTCCCACTTGTTTCCAATGTAAATTATGCCTGTGCTGGACAGCAATCCATTCAGCACATCATGGCCTTCTGTGGCTCGAGTCCTCCTTACAGCACACACAGGATTTTTAGCCTTCATTGGTATGAAAGTGCAATTGGCTTGTGAACGCAATGGACTCCTTTTGCTTTGGGTTTTATGAATAGGAAATGTTTGCCTTAGCAGCAGATGGGGTGCCAATATTTCACAGAGTAAACCACTCTCCTCAAAGCCCACTCTGCTCCAAAAAAGTGACCAACTCCTCCAAAATTGACATAAATTAGTTGAATAATTGCAAAACCACTTTCAGCACTGTTGCAGCGAGATCAGCTACATAAGCAGAAAATCACTTGGCCTTTGGTGAGCGTGTCAGAAGCTCAGTGAAAACTGAGGTTTTTTATCAATTGTGCTTTTAAATCACTTTGGATGCTGATTCAGAAGGGCATGGTGCTGAAAACCAGAGCTGGCACGAAGATACTTTCTGGATTAGGTGATGGATTGTATTTTGGAGCTGCATTGTGCAAACTGGGCACAAAAGTTGCTCTTGACTTCATCTTCATTTCATCACCTTTTCCAGACTTACTGATCTCAACACAAAGGAAATGGGCAGACTTCAAAATTAGTTTTAAAGTCCCTCCTAAACTTCATGAATGGAACCTGGAAAATGCAATTCCTGTTTCAGGATAAGAAGCAGACTTTCTGGAACACTGTAAAATAAATGGCAACGTTTGATTGGTTTAAATGAATGGGATTTTTCCTTGTCCATGTCACTTTTCTTCCCAGATGTTTGTAATCACTCAGGATTTTTCAGAGTCCCGTTCTAAGAATGAGCCTAACTGGAAATGCAACTTGGAGATTTTTCCTCTTCTTGGAGGCCACTGTTTGAGCATCACACAGCCCAAAGGAAGTGTCTGCTCTGTCACGCTGTGATGATGAAATCCCGGCCTGGTGACACCTTGCTGAAGCACGCACAGGCTGCTATTGCTTCCTGCCAGCGCTCAAGGAAGGGACTGAAATGCTGGAAAGCAGGCACAGCGTGGCAAGTAAGGCTCAGTTTTAGTCAGAGGGGACTGTAGACTTGAGAGCAGAGCTGCCAGCCTGAGCTGCACTCAGAGGTGAGGCAGAAACGTGGGCAAACTCCAGGTTCAGGTACAGACTGCCTCCAGTTTGCCCTGCACACCTGTGCTCAATGGCAGGCCGGGAACACGCAGAAATTTTCTTGCATCTACTACTTGTGACACAAACTGACCTGTTCTGTGAAGACCAAACCCAAACACCCACAAATGCTCCCTTTTCACAAGTCTTTCCCGTGAGAAAAGGAACAGAAGCATTCCTTTTCCACTTCCCCCCACAACTACAATCCTGTTTCAGAAGAAATTTTGGCAACCTAGCCACAATAACTTTCACTTGGGCTGGCTTAAAGTGATGGGTGCAAACTCATTGCTTAGAGGGAAGAAGAGAAAACCCCCAGAATTCTCCTGCTGAGTCCACCCAATGGTGAATATAATTCAATATTCCATCTCTGATGGCAGTAGGAGGGGATAATAAAAAAAAAAGTATTTTATCATTTCAATTAAATATTTGACATTGTTAATTTTGTTAATCATGGTGCTTTGGTGTAGTACCCAAAACACAGATTCCTGATCAATGAGAATTTTATGAGGTGTTCTGCTTTTCAAGCTTCCTACAGAACGGACAAAATTCTGGTTTTTTTTGAGAATGCCAAAATCACAGAGGGAGGGGGAAAAAAAAAAAAAAAAGGGACTGATGAATCACCAGAATTACCAGGAATGTTTGCTCTCCCAGGTCCATTTTGGTTCCGAATCCGAGTTTGCTGGGCTGGGCTGACTTGCAGCAGGAGCCCTGCCCGGCAATTCCCGCTGCAAACCCCTGCGCTGGGATGGCTCTGCCCCTCTGCTCCCCTGAGCTGAGCCCTGCTCGGCGCTTCCCGGCTCCTTTTGGGGCATTCTAGGAAGCATCAGCGGAGGTTTGGCAGCCGGCAGGAGCAAAGGAGCCGGGGTGGATTGCTGGGCACTGCTGAGTCACCCGGCAGCAGAGCCAGCGGTGATGCGAGGCCGCCGCTATCAGCCCCGGCAGCCCTTATCAGCGGAAGATCTGCGCTAATCGCGGCCACACCTCTGCTTCCAGGGCTCCAGGAGGGCTCTCGGCTCCCCTCACCGCCCCCAGAGCCTGCCCATCCCCTCGCACCCAGGGAAGGCTCAGCATCTTGGCGGGCCGGAGGAAACCTCAGGTCCTGCGGGGTCCGTGAGGGAAATGCTCAGCAGAGCGCTGCCAAGCAGGGACAGCCGCTCCGGCATTTGCACGCGTGGTCCTGGCTGCAAACAGCACAGGGTGGTCTGGTGTTCAGTCGTAGCAGAAATTATTTAAGGTTTAACTGAGTGTAAACCAAGAAATTCTCCGTTTTCAGTCACTGCTCTAATTTTGCCCGCAATATCAGATGCTATCATTTTAATTAAGTCATTTCTGTGTGTGATTAAGCTCATAATGTTTTGTTACCAGTGGAATGAGGACCGGCAATGATGCTTCATTTACCTCGTGATCACCTTGATTAATGAGAGAAGAAATTGTCCTAAGAATGTTAAGCTTGTCCTGCTGAGAATTGTGATAAAAATGGTTCTAATTTCTGCATTAAAAAAAAGCAAACTCAAAAAAAAAAAAAACCAACCAACCAAAACAAAACAACAACAACAAAAATGAACAAAAAAACCCCCAAAAAACCAAACATAAAACCCTCTCAGTGCCAGCAAAATGTTAAGCTGGATTTTAAACTGGCTACAGCATGAATGTAGAAATGTGAAAAATTACATTTTCAAGAGAGCTGAGGGAAATGGGAGATCAATGTATTGCTTGTTTTACTTTTTGAAGCTCTCCAGTTTAAAAAATAATTGATATTCCTTCTTCCACACCCTCCTGCCATAATTATGTAAAGAATCTGGATTAGGGTTCCGACTCGATTTAACTGTTTTATAATAAGTCACAAGCATACCTTGCCTACTTGATGAGATTCCTTTAAGGTTGTGCCAGTCTTTCCATTATTAAATCATGTTTAGTGTTATGTACTGGTGGCTTAAAAAAAAAAAAATTCATTTCAAGCTTGAACTTGCTACTCATTCTCAGTTAGCCATTTGTGTGAGGGAGCACAAAGCCCATCACTGCTAACAGCTCAACACTCTATTTCTCAGCTTAATGGAAATTTTGGCCTTTTTAATGTTCATTAATGAGCTCTCTAGTGTGTTAATTGGGAGAATAAGCTTAAAAATAAGAAAGAGCTGCATTTTGTGAATATAAACTGAGTGCTGTCCCCATCATAATCGGAGTCACTCATAGAAAATCTGACTTTTGGGTTGATCTGTGAGTTTTAAACAGGAGAATTCAGATACAAACACAGGCACAGGTGCTCCAGTTACCCCCTCTCCTACTGTGGAATTGTTGGTTTACCTGAACCTAAGGATTGGATGAGAATTGAAGACATCTGTGTGTCTTTTTGTAGCGTTTTAGGTGCAGATTTCCCATGCACATCACCCATGTCCCACCCTCATCCCACAGGAACACTCAGAGACTTTGCACCTCAGCATCACTGACCAGTCTCGGAGTATTTTGGGGTAAAAAAAAAAAAAAAAAGCTTTGTGTTTTGTGGAACAAGGTAGAACTTTTTAATAGTGGAATTCATGTTCCAGGAGAGTTAAAAATTAAACATGTAAGTCCTTTATGTGCCCCTAGGTTGAGCTGAGTGCCCTTGCTGCCGAGTTTTTAGTGTGATGTGCTGAAGGTCTGAAAAAAAAAAAAGGATTTCAAATATCTCCATCTCAAGAGGATGCAGCAAAACACCTCTGAAAGAGGAGAGCAAAAATCCTCTTCTGGCTTTGGCCGAGGAACAAGTGTCCAGTGGCTTTAACCATTCCTTCCCCAGGTGCTGCAGGCTCTGCCAACACCCATTTCTGTGTCTTCAGTCTAAAAACTGACCTGCTCCGTGCCCCTGGGCATAACTGTATTTTAGTCCCCGTTTGTCAGAACCGAATTCAAATTGAATTCAGCTTTTATTCAGTCAGCCTTTATTATCTGCTATTTGTAAAGAGAACCAAGGCCAATTAAGCCTCCAGTTTGTTGGGTTTTCTTTTCATTTTAGGTTTGTTTGTTTGTTTGTTTGCCTGTTTTGGTTAAGGCTTTTTTTTGGCTGGGGGGAAGCCTTTTTTGGGGGGGTTGATTATTTTTGTTTTGTTTTGGGTTTTTTGTTGTTGTTGTTTGTTTGGGGTTTTTTTTTAACCCAGTTTTAGGCTTTTGCTGTAGTCAGCGAGGGGTAGGCTGAGAAATGCACCCTAAAACCTCCTTGGCGGGGACATTTACTGTAGCTGTGTGCTGTGAACACCCCTCCCACCCCAGCCAGGCTCTGAGCCCAGCTGCATCCTGTGCTCACATCGAATCCCATTTTAGTCTGGGGTTGCCAAGTGGTCTCTTCTCCAAAGACTTCCTAGGCTGGGCTCTGCTATCTCCCACATCGGGGAGACAGATTCTGATGTGGCTGGAGACTCTAGACAGTTAAATTCACACAAATCCACTGAAGGCAGCTTGCTTTTCAGAAGCTGCCGAGGGCAAAACTTGGCTTTTTGCAGTTTGAGGGTGGGCTGTTTAACCTGGGCAAGTTTCAGCTTGTTCAATTGTAATTTAACAATGTATTTTCCCCCCGCTCGCTGTGTTCCTCCCAAGAGACGCTCGCACCTCCTTGCTGCATGAAAGGATGCCTGTATTTAATGTACATATTAAATAAGTCTGTAAATTCTCACATAATTTTACATTTAAAAGTCCCACTTGAGGTGTGTGTCTGTGTATATAATTTTGGTAGGTGCAGGCATAGAAATAAACCAGTCTTTGCTCTTTCCTTTTGTACCTCCTCAAGACATGTAATCTACAAAGCAGGAGAATTGCATGATCAAATGTGCCAGAGTGGAATGCATAATTATTCCAGAGGAGGGTAAGTCAGTTCAGAACTTGTACTGACATTCTTAAGGGCAGCAGGAGTCTTCTTGCCATGAAATTACATCAGCTCCCGTGGCCCAGAGTCAACACAAATGCTTTCCCTTTCTAGTAAAAAAGGCGTGAAAAATGCTAATGTCTTCAGAAATGTACCCTGGAACAAAGGTGAGGAAAGGAATATTTATTGGAGTGTGGTGCTCACCTGGAAGTGAACCTGGGTTTCAGGAGAGAAGGGATTGAGACATCGTGCTTCTGAGAGAGCCATTTCAGCTTCTTTCATAGATTCAGTCATGACTTGCAAACAGACAAAAACCATCTAAATAAGAAAAAAGAATGCTTCCTTGATCCTAGTTCAGAGACATTCCCACAGCAGGTGGGGCAGAGGCCTTTATTTAAATTGCAGCTCTCCTGCATACACCCAGATGTGTTCCAGCTCCGTCAGGTGATGAGCACACCCCGCTGCCTCTGGATGCAGACAGCAACTCCCATTTCCAGGGGCTGAAAAGAGGAGCGTTGGGCCGGGATTGTGCGGTTACAACAACAGAGGTGGAATCCATCCCGTGTGGAAACAGCCACCCCCCCCGTTCCCCAGGAGCTGGGAGGTGAAGGCAGCAGCCCTCAGTGCCAGTGAATTTATTGGGATTGTCACCAGGACAAACACGAGGGCAGCGGCTCCGCACAGCTCCAAATTCCCATCCCTGCTGGGGAGCAATTAGCCCTGGTTCAGCTGCTGGGGAGGGAGTGACTAATTTCCATTTCCCCACAAGGAGAGGGGAGGAAAGGAGCATTTCCTTTCTCTTAAGCTAGAAATCTGGCCCTGGGAGCTGTTTGGTGGATCTATTGTGAGAGGCAAATCTCCCGTGGACTGGGAGCTGATGTGTCACCCTGGCAGCGCCGTTTGTTTGCACGCTGAATTCCAGGGGCACGGTTTCAGTGGCACATCCTGTTTCTCGCTGCACCAGGCCACTGGAGTTTGGGACTGAAGGTAAAAAATAATTGTATGTGGGGAAAACCTGCCTAAAGATTCCCTGTGCTCCTAGCACTGGGGTGCAAAGCAAGGAAAGGGGGAAGAAAGCAGGAGTTGGGCTTGAAGCAGCCCAAAGTCTGAAGAATTCGCTGATGACAGAGTCAGGACAGAAAGCTCCTGTTTGAAGGGCCCGTCTGGAGGATTTCCTTCATCCCCTGTTGCAGAGATCTGCCCAGCAGCTCCAGCTGCAGCTCCCCGGCAGAGGAGCTGGCTCCCAGCTCCTGCTCCCAGGGTGAGGATGCTGAGGATGCTTTACCCTCTCTGCTTTCTCTGTGTGACAAAACCACTCCAGATTTCAGGGGAGGAGGCATTTTAGGAGATTTCATTACAGCAGGTATGAGATTTCATTACAGCAGGTGTGAATTAAAGAAAACTCTCCTCGCACTCTTTGATTACCTGGAGAAGTTTTGCCTGCTATCTCCAGTGCCCGCAAAAGGAGCCTCCAGTGGCAGAATTTGATGTGAAATTTGATGTGAAAAGAAGCATCAGCATCTTGCTTTTCCTTAAAACAGAACTGCTAATCCACACAAATTCCTTGGGGGATCACCTTGGCTGCTCTGAGTGCTAGGCCAATGAAAGCCCCTCTTTAGGGGGCACACTGGAGAAGCCCAGCTCTGGTTAATTTTGAGTTCAGTACTATCCAGAGTTTCCCCAGCACCGCAGCCATTCTGTGAGTGATGGAGCAGATCCAGCTGGGTAATTTTAAGTCCTTTCACTACATCACCTCTGGAAGGTGTCTGTCACTCAAACACTGGTAACAGACTTCTGAGAGGCAGCTCCCAAAAGAAAAAATAGCTAAATACCAGCCCACACGCCCTACTTGTTTCTTTTCTTTCTCATCTGGAGAGACAACAGTTCTTTTGTATTGCCACTGTAGGTGCTTTATAAATCTGCATGATTTTTTACCAAGAATTCACTCCTAGCGAAAAAAGCAACAGAAGAACACAAGCAGCTTCAATTTTTTACTGCTTACTGTCACTATCCTCATGGTGCTGGGAAGTGAAGGCAATAATAATGACTCAAAATCTTATCTTTGGGTAAAAAAATGATTATTCCTCAGAGGTTATAAAGCCTTGAAGGAGAATTTGCCCTGGGAATCTCAAGTGTTGGATAATGTGATGTGGATCAGTCTTTAGAACCATATCCACCCTTGGAAGTGCTGAGCAATGCCACTGCTGAAAGAAGTTAAAACTTCAGGCCCAGTAAAAAACACAAATTCTGATCATTTTATTTTGTTTTGTTCAAATTGATCCTCTTTCTAATTTTTTTGTGTTGTAATTTGTGTTTAAAAAAACTTCCCAACTTGTCTCTCCTGGGCTATCTCAATGTGTTGTTTCTATTGTTCTTCTTGCCTTATTTTAAATCTAGAGAAATCACTTGATTCTTATATTATTTGAATTCTTTCTCTTTTTTAAAAAAAGTTTAATTTTATTATCTTTCTTAATCTTGAGTTAATTTTTGAGCTGCAATAATTTAGCTCTGGAGGAGTAAGTCACTGTTTCATGGAACTTGATGTAAAGTGTCATCTCAAGGTGGAATGCTCTTCCTCAAAAGAGAGGAGGAATTAGAGAAACTGATGGGACTTTGCAAATTTGGCTGCTAATTTGAATAATTGAATTTGCATTTGGAAAACTAATCACGAATTTTAGGTACCTATTTGGAATTTTTTGATAGGAGATTAAAAAAAAAAAATCTTAAAAATCTTTGCTTGTTTAGAGGTGATGTCTAAGAAAAAGCATTTCCTTGTTGGGGACAGGTACTGCCATTCAGAACTGAAATCCATTTGTGGTGACACCTGTGACAGTTTAGATGATCTCTCTTCAATTGTTCTGAGTCCAAAATCACTTCTAGCTGCTTTTGGTAGGAAAAATAAACTCTGCTGAGGATCAAAATTTGCAGGTGGTTCTCTGTTTGCAGCGCTGCCTTGCTGAGCAGCCTTGCAGTGCCAGGGGAGCAGGAGTGCAGAGCACAGCTCAACTGCTTCGTGTCCATGCTGGAACAGTGACCAGGGACGGGACCCAGGACAGCTTTGGGCTGGATCTCAGGGAAAGGTTCCACCTCAGAGGGTGCTGGCACTGCCCAGGCTGCCCAGGAATGGGCACAGCCCCGAGGCTGCCGGAGCTCCAGGAGAAGCACTGCCAGGGGTGCCCAGGCTGGGATTGCTGGGGTGTCTGTAGGACAGGGCCTGGATCAATGATCCCGTGGGTCCCTTCAGCTCAGGATGTTCTGGGATTCTGTGCTCAAGGGATGAGACAGCTGTGTCCAGCCAGCAGAGGAAGCTCAGTCCCAAGCTGTGTCCCTTTGGGTGCCCCATCCACCCAGCCCAGGCCTAGCACAGATCCCACCTCAGCCCCCTGCATCCTGGTTTCTGACACATCCAGCCCTGCTGCAAGCTGCGGGTGGTGGACAAGAGGAAATTCATTTGTAGTGTTCAGCCAAAGGGGGGCTAGAGCCCTGTGAGTGCCCAGAGAGCTGCAGTGCCTTCCCCAAATTCATAAAGAGGAGCTTCCCTGTACGTGATCCCTTCGCTGAGCCAGCGCTGGCTCCCAAAAGAGGCTTTGTTTTTGTCAGGTAGGAAGTATGCAAAGTACACACAGTGTTTACAAAGTACCTCGGTGCTATTTTGACTAATTTTTACTGGAGAGTTAGTGGTTGTTTCAAAGCTGGATTAGTCACTTTGACCATAATTACAATCTCTTGAAATCTGCTACAGCATTTTGAATTGGCTTCAGGCCTAATGGTCAGAAAACGGCTCCATCTCATTCTCAAGACTAAACTTGATTAGTAGCTCTTGTAGCTTTATTTATCTTGTAGCTTTTTCCTGATTTTCAAGTGAAAGATGAATGAAGACGGAGTGCTGTGCACAGAAACCTGTGGCACTGTGAGCTGCCTGGGCATGGAAAAAGGCAAGAGAAGAACCAGAGCAGTGTTCCCAGGCTGGGGCTCACAGAGATGAGCCCCCAGAGACACCCAAATTCCCACTGGAATTCCCTCCGCAGCATCCCATGGGATAACTGGGTGCACACCAATGGAACCACGACCCCTTGGAGAAGCGAGACCAAGCAGACAATCCAAGCTCGAGCAGCCCTCCACAAAAACTCCTTTTTTGCCCTGGTTCCATTCTGGAGGTGTGCTGCAGATTGAAATGCCTTAGCCAAGAGGCAGAGCCCGGGGAGGGGAGCGTGCAGCAGCTTGTGTGTGACACTCCTTGGCACGCTGGCACTGCGGGCAGGCAGCGTGTTCCGCGCTCTGTGTGGGAGGAAACACCAGGCACCTTGGATTGCATCATCCCCCCGGCTTTTTTTTTTTTTTTTTTTCCCTCCCCTTTCTTTCTTTTTTGTCTTCCAGATGGTAAAACAAAGGCTGTAGTGAAACCCGTTTTCTCCCAGGAAGAGGTGGGAGGGAATTTTTATATGAGCAAGAAACTTTGCCTCGAGTCGAAATCTGGGGCCTGGACTAATGAAGTACCTGTAATTCATATTGTACTAAATACTGCTGAAACCAGGCATGTACTAATCATGAACCGTGCCAAACTATGCATAATTACTATGCTTTCTCTGTAGCAGTAATTAATTTGCGTTAGCAACTTTGATTAATCTCTCTAATCTAGAAGTAAAGTGCTTCTCAGACATGAAAGGCTCTCCAAGTGCTCAAGGTTGTTGTTGCAGCCTCATGGAGGGTGCTTCAATCCAGTGGGGGGCAGGAAGGGGACAAAGCTTAAAAAAAATCAAAGCCTGGCTGATTTTTATGAACTAATGACTAATAAAAAGAGTTCTGTTTGGCCACGGAATTCATCAGCTAAGCTACAGGCTTCTGTCCACAGTGCCTTCCTCCTGCAAGACAAGAGAATTGTCAGTCAGAGAGCTTCTCCAGGGGCTGCTCCAGAGATGAGGGGCTGAGATTCCATCTCACGGAGGGCTGTGAGTCAACGTTTCTATCACTGCAGTGCAAACTCACCCAGAAATTCATCTTGGTCCTAACCCAAGGCCTTGTTCTAGGCAGGGTTGCTCAGCCCTGGTCCCAGTTGTTGTGGTCAGTCCCACAAGGGCCAGTTGTGCTTCCTGGGGGAGCTGGAGCTGCCCATTTTCCAGGAGAAGGTGTGCTGAGCTCCCTGCTCAGCCTGCTGCCAGCAGAGCCACCAGGTGCTGCCGTGGGAGCTCAGCCCTGACTCCTCTGCACGCTAAACTTTCCGCGCTCACTGCCAACCTCCCGGGCCCTGCACCCAGAGGAACCCGCGCTGCTGAAAGGGTTCGTGTCATCACAAGGTGCTTGTGATTTACCCAGGCTCCATGAGCTCCACATCTCCAGGAGCTGACATTTCTGAGGCAAACAGAGGTGTCCCTACAAACCCACTACAAATCCAAGTGGGTTTTTAAGTGACCACGGTGTTGCTCTTTGTCTGCCTCGGCCATGTACAATATTATTCAGTTATTTTTTTCTTCTTTCCTCTGTTAGCATTGTTTCCTGGCAAGGATTGCATGTAGTTCATGATAAGAGATTCAGAATGACATGAAAATCAGCTGGAAATGGGTAGTCTAGAGATTACTAACAGGCTTCTTCAGTTTGACTCAGATAACTTTTGTTAAAATCTGCTGCTACTGCCTCAAAGTCTGGGATCAATTCTGTTTGCACAAGTCAGAAAAAATCTTTAAACCACACAGCTCAGTAGAAAATGTAAATGTGATTCCTACAATTTATAGTTTGGTTTTTTTTTATAATGCTGATTCAACAAAGGAATTCATTGTGATAGTTTATTTTCTTACAGCTGTATTTTGTGTCCAAATATTTTATAATCATAAAGCTACCCTCTTGATATCAGTCAAAATAGACAATATATATTGATGCCTAAACAAGCTTTGTAGAAGACATTTTTTTAAATCAGGCATGGGACTTTACATTTATTAGAAGGTGTTCACAAAAATAAGGGTAACATCATGCATATTCTTTGCAACTAAACCCAGTTATGGTTACAGTCTGGAAATAAATTCTTTAAATAGACATATGGAGATACAGTAGTACATATACACTCTATTTATGACATTTAGTGTACTGATAACTCCCAGCAATACATCAGAAGTCCACAACCAGCTGATGGAGGGATTGGATAAGGAGGAAGAAACTGCTTCAATTTCTCACATTATTTATGTGGCTCGACAAGAATGTCAGTGTGAATGGCCTCCTGACTCTGGGAGGCAAGAACAAGTCAAGACTATACTTCTGCAGTACAAAACATTTACACACGAAATACACATGCATTGCAATGCATTGGGAATGGGCAAAGCCAGGAGAATCCCATTCCCCAATGCTTTATTAACACAATTCTACAAAGGAGTCTCAAATAGGATTATATACTTCAGTCACAGTAAGGCCACAAAATTACAATGGATAAGGACCTTGGAATCAGACATTCTGTGGGAGCAATGGAACCCTTCCTTCTTTCCAGAGGTTTCCACGTGTTCCTGCGTGGCATCTCCCCCACCAAAGTCCTCCTGCTATTTATTTGTGTTTCTGTAGGTTGAACATATTGCTTGGTACAACAGTGAGCACAGTAGAGAAGGGTGCTGGCACAGGGAGAACAAAACCTATGGGACATTCAGGGCGGTGTCAGACTCTACACGAAGCTGGCTAATCAGAGAACAGACTGGCAAAGGATTTCCTCAGGTTCCGGATGGTCTCAGCTTTGGCCTCGTCCTCGTTCACGGACGACCTGAAGAAGGAGGACTCTGTGAAGCTGAAGGCGTTGGTCAAGGACTGCGACTTGCTGCAAGACACAAACGCAACATTTCTGCATGGTCACGCTGTCCCCCAGCCTCCACCCCCCCAGCACTGGGATCACAAGAGGGGAAATTGTCCCTGAGGCTGGACAAAAATGGGCTTTCACCCATTTTTGTTATGTCCCACACAATTCTGCACCTCTGACTTTGAGAGTAAGGCTCGAGGATAACATTTCTTTCAAGGAACACACTGGTGTTTTCTTTCCTTTCTACAGATCTGAATTGGATGGTGCAAATTAGAGCCTTGAGGAAAATGCGGGCCTGGCTACTAAATCCAAATCACAACCCAACAGGATTGAGAAATAGTTGTGTTTTGGTGAGGCTGCACAGAGAAAAATCAGGTATTTCACGAGTGTTTGAATCCTAAACTGTAATGGGCTCTCCCTCTGTCTAGATATATTGAACATTAGAGTCTTAATAGAGGCTTAAAGGCATTTTATATCTTTGAAAAAACTCCACAAAGCAAATATATTTTTCTTTTCTATAGGCAGTGCCTGGCAATGCTACTCCATTCTTAATGTTAGCATTTAACTCTGGTGTAAGTTCCCATAAGCATGAAAAACATTACAAGGAAAACAAGGAGGAAAATAGCTATAGTCTAAAACTTGAATTCATGACTTGGCTGATAAAATAACATCTAAAAAATAGGCTTGAATTGAAATAGAAGACATTATTGAGTTATCAGCTTTTTACAGAGACATCCATGGGTAAAACGAGCTCCCTGATTTCATTTCTAGCTCCGTACAATGGATTTCAGTTTTGGCTCCAGTAAAACTGAAGCACTTTCCTTATTCATATTGTCTCAGACTCCTCATGGTTTGCAGCTTCTCTTCTTCTAAACTAATAATGTACAGCAAACAGTGCTGCAGGCGTTTTAGGTTTTTCATAAATTATAGTTGTGCTAATGAGAATAGACTGATAAATGTTTGTTTGTACTCACTGAAAGAGGGAGGGTGGGAAGCAGCACTTGACTTGATTAGTAACACAATAAGTAGCCTAATTAAATATTTATTCACAGATTAATAACGTGTACATACAGGTTAGGCAACAGCATGTGGGTGAATACAAAGCATACACATGCAAATAGAGTTAATCCTACAGGCAGGAGATCTGAGCCTTGGTATGGACCTAAAACTGCTTCTGAAAGTTAGAAAGCTTTGCTTATTATGGCTTGCATCTTAAAAACTTTCATTTCTCCTTTGTTATTTTATTTTAAAGAGGGAATCTTCCATTTGGAGAAGAGAAAAAGGAAGCTGGATGTGAACAAAAAGCTTAAAGGAGAAAGCTGGAAGCAGCATGTGGCAGACCCCTCCTGTAACTGTTCTTAGCTGCTTTTCTCCAACGTCAGAAGTTAAGTTTCAAACTATAAACTGATTTCCATCTTGCTTAAAAAAAAATCCACCTCTCTATTCTCTATCATCTGAGATGATGGAGGAATCAATTTGAGATTTATGATCATAAAACAGAATAAAGAAATACATTGTCCCAGGGAGGCAAGGGAAACACTGTCCTCTTCGCACAATATTGTCCTCCAGCATGTCTTTGGCACTGAGCTGGGCTCAGGGAGGACCCAGGGGTGTTTCCCACTGGTGTTAGCTCAGGAGTGGGTGGAACAAGGGGATCTGTGTTCCTGGGAGGAAACAAAGACTCCGTGCAGGTCTTTGTACACCCCAGACTGAGGAGATGTGTCTGAGATTCTCCTGGCAATGGTTGTGTCAGGGCTGCTGTGCTGCAAAACTGCAAAGCTCTGCTGGTGCTTCCCTGAGGTTTCTGTTGGCTGGGTTTGAGCTCTGAGGGGGGATTTTTCCATATTCCTTCCTTACTGGGTGTAGGTAAATCAGTAAGGAACCTTCCAGAATTGGGACAACCACTTTTTTTTTTTTTTTTTTTTTTTTTTTCCAGTTTTGTGCAGCCTTCTCTGGGCAGGGCTTGAGCACTCACTCAGGCAGTGCCACTGCACAACCAAGGGCAGCAGAGAGAACCAATTTGGCAGCCACTGTCCAACATTACCCAGCCTGGACTGTGCCTTTGGAAACAGGATCTGTTGTCTCAGTGACTGCAAGGTTAAAAGTTGAACCAGATAGGACTTCCTCTTGGAGGGCAGACTGACAGCACACCCAGCCCGTGAGTCAGTGGCACCAAAAGGAGGAAACAAAGACTAGAAAGATGATGGGTTTTCAGACCTGGCTGGGGCAGAAATTGCACAACGGGCAGATGAAATTTTGCACGGTGCTCAGGATAGAACTAATGCTAGCAACTTACTTTACTCCATTACCAGAGATTAGGCTTTTTGAGCTATTTAACCTCATTTTAAACTTGGGACTAGAACTAATGCTAGCAGCTTACTTTACTCTGTTACCAGGGTCTAAGCTTTTTGAACTGTTTAACCTCGTTTTAAACTTGGGACTAGAACTAATGCTAGCTTACCTTACTCCATTACCAGACATTAGGTTTTTTTGAGCTATTTAACCTCGTTTTAAACTTGGAACAGCAAGTTCATTTTCCCCCTGGCTGTCAGAGCAACCCCCAATCCCAGTTAGACAAAACCTGTGCCGTGAGAAGAAGAACGGATAAAGCGACTCTTACTTAAGCTGCGGATGCGACTGAGGCTTCTGCTGTGGCGCAGGCTGTGGCTCTGGCTGGGGCTGTGGCTGTGGCTCTGCTTCCTTTGATAACCTGGAGCTGGGAGGACCTTGGGCCTGGGGCCGAGGCTGCTGGGTGGTGGGTCCGGGCGGGCGCTGGGGCTGCGAGGCTGCGGGCTTTGCTGCCTGCCCCGCGGGGAACACGCGCTGGGGCTGCAATGGCTCCTGGCTTTGGGATTGCATTCCTTGGGGTTGCACTGGGCCCCCTAGGTTCAGTACAAGAAAAACTTCATAATGTTATAGTTGCAAAGAGGCCTTATTTAGACTTCATATCCAACACTTTAAAATCATCCTCTCCAATGTGATTAACTCTACTTTCGAGGCAAAAGTCAACTGGCACGTGCTCGCATGGAGGCAATAGCACTGTTCACACTCATGAGGAACTTGCTTGGAGCCCCCCATGAATCAGCCTTAAAACTGCTAAATAGCACCCAATTTATCCCAGGTACTGACTTCAAACCAAATCAACGGAGTTACACCCAGAACTGTTTTGGCCCAAGTCAAGAAGAGGCTGTGAGGTAACTGAACACAGTAGCAATATCTAATTCAGCAAGACATTCACTATTTTCTGTGTAGTTATTGCAGATATTTTCTTCCTCCAAAGTCTTAAAATAATTTCTGTAATATTCCTCTTAGATTCACTCTTACAGCAGTAAAACAATCCCATTTTCTGGCTGGTTGAAAGTATTTTCATAACTTACTTAACCCCTTAGTGAGAGATGTCAAGAACATTACAAGAAACACAAGAAAGTCGCTGCAAATTCTTTACCAGGAAGGCACTTCACTGGCAAACTACTGCGTGAAGTGGGAAACCACAACGTGCAGGAGAGACTCAGGCTGTGCAACCCACAGCTGAAAGATGCTACAGTATCATCCAGGGGTTTTTTTCTGCTTTCTGGCTGAAATAACGCTGTGTCAGACATCAGGACTTGCTGCTTTTATCTCAGCTCCCAGGTCTGACTGGGGTTTTCTGGGCTGCTGGTTGTTGTAACTGAATTTTAACCCTTGCATATGAAAATGCACGGAGGACATCTGACTCTAGAGGAGAAAGGATGGGATGACATTCTGAGTATTTGTTTGTACAATGCTTCGCTCAGGATAAGAGCTGTTGTAAATACCACAAGACACAACTGAGCTAGATCTTCTGAGAATTTTTAGTCTTGCACAGATATTTAGTGCAAATAAAACAGTTAATCTGCTCAAATCTCTAAAAGCAATCCATCATATCTAGATGTACTGCTGCAATACATTATTTTTTGTAGTTTTAAAATTGCTTTTATAGTTAACTTTCCCCTTACTACATGAATTCCAGTGCGTGTGTGTGAGGACAGCACGTGCTGATGCCTCAGTGAGTTTTAACACAATTGTAGCAGTGTGTTGTGGTGTAGAAAGATAAATAGCACGTACTGAATGTTAAGGAATGTGCCTTCATTGTTTATTAATTTGAACCACTTTTGTAGGAAATATTTGAAGGTGATAACATGGTCTTGCAACATCTTAATAAGGAGCCTTTTCTTATTAGTCTCCTTTCACTCAATATTGAAAACCAGAAAGGTTTCTTTCCCCCACTTGTACGTACAGGCTTGAATGCCAGAAACTTTACACTGAAGACAGATATAACTTTCTTTTATTGCACATTAAGCTGTACAAGAGATTTCACATAAAAGATATACTGCTGTCACATTTCCAGCGTTTGCTCACTTTCTTGCAGCTGGGTTGTACAAAAGGCAACAATCATGAAAGAAACTTTTACCAAAAATAACTCAACAGAACTGAACATTAAGCCTACACTGTAAAACATCTGTTCCCTGTTACCCACAATATTGCACCTAAGCATGCTGACATGCAGAGAGACATCTTGGCTTGTTTCTTGGCTGTGGGATGTAGGAATTGTGTGTGCCCCTGCGAATCCTTCCCAGGGAACAGGCTGGAATCCTGTCTGAGACACCCAGGTCTTCCACACACACACGCACACGCACACACACACACACACACAACGCACAAATGTCGTGTGAAAAGCACTTGTGAATACTGGCACTACTCCATGCAAAAAATACCAACTGCTCGCAAGGAAAATCGGTCATCAGATTCAGTTCTCCACCCCAGGGCAGTATGGTTTGTTCTCTTTTAGGGTGTCTGGAGGAAAGGATTTGTGAACCTGATTTCTAGGTGGAATTTCCTTGACATGGAACAAAATAGCCAATGCCATCGTTGGAACGATCACTGACCCAGACAAATGCTGATCGCTAAAGCAAAATATTCATGTAATTTACTGATAGGTAGTAAACAGTAGCACTTACCACAAACATTTAAATAGCTAATAATGCATACCTTAATTCTCATCTCACCAGCCAGCTCGTACAAATAAAAGAAACACTAAGAGTGATGAGACTCACTGATAACTTTTTCCAGTGTTTGTAGGGAAAACAGACGTAGAACATCAGGCTGTTTTCCCTTTAAACATAATTGTTTGCACTAAACTAATGGCCACTACTCATCTTTGTACATATTCAAGATGAAAATTATAGTTTTGTGGCTCGCTTGCAACTCAGCTTTCTGGTATGCCAGCAGCGTGCAGCTTGTGATTCTAGGCTAGATTTCTCACAACAGATTAACTGCCTGCCTGTGGAGCTCTCGTAGCATTGCTTATGTAAAAATCACACAGAATTTACCTACAGAAAATCTAGCAGTTGTCAGGCACCTCAAGTCCTTTTGCATGTTTGGTGTCAAGCAGTTCTTAGAAACCCTATTTGTGTGGATAACGTCGGGACTGGATTTTCTTTACAGCTCTCTGGAAACTTGTAGGTGTAAAATAGGAGACCTGAGTTGGTAAAGAAAACCACTGACATTTTTTGCCTTGCATTTCCTAACCCAGGATCCTCAGCTGCTTAAAGGTACCTTGGTCTGCCATCCCCTCATTTCTCAGTATTTGCAATGAAATAAGCTCTTACAGGAAGTTTAACAGTCCTTGTGGTACTTCTCACCAAATAACCTGGGATTTAAATCTTAGGTAAGTATAAGATTTTTTGAAAGTATTTGCATTAGTTTTCATCAAAAATCTCCATAGATTACTAATTCAGAGTGACAACAAAAGGTACTACTTAATTGAAACAGGATACATTAAATACTCACACTTTCACTGAGATATTGCACATAGGTGGCCCATTTACATAGCTTTGTAGCTAATAATTTAATGCAGAATTACTAAAAATATGAATACCAGTATGTAAAATAGAAGATATTTTAAATATTCCTTGGGAAGAACTGTATTTTATGGAGTCACCAAAATAGCAGACTTCCACTCGCGTATAAGTAAAACTCAAAGGTTAATAAACTTTATAAAATCATAAATAAAAAGCCTCACTAGCAAATCCTAATCTAGACTTTAAAAATATATCTGGATCACCTACCTATTGGTCATGCACACGCACAGAAAAATAAAGGCTATGAGTACAGTGTGCACACACTCACAGAGTAAGCAAAGGGACGGGGGCTTGCACCTCGGGGGGATTGTACTGAACAATATCAAATACTCCAAAAATACTGTCTAACCATCCAGGGTGTACATGGCACTGGGCTCTAGAGAGGCACATTCTTTGTACACTGTTGACAGCAGCCCTGCAATCACAAGTTTACAGAGGAAGGTTGGAAAGCATTACACGCACAGACAGGAACAAGGAAACAACCAGACGGGAGAGTTGACACTGCATAGAAAAAACACAGTCCAGGTCAGCACTGAAACAATGGCAAACTGAACAAAACTGGGATGCTTGCATTCAGATTGTTTGTTTCTCTGATTTCAATTTGTTTTTGTTTTGTTTTTCACGTTTCATTTTTGCTTTAACCCTTGCTTTTGGTCTCAGTTATCTAAGTAGCCTGGACTTGTTTTGGTCCTACTGCAACGCCATTACAGTCGAGAATGTACTGTAAACAACCTTGAGGTGGTGGTCGCTGAGGTGGGATTTTGTTTGGCTCTGGCTCCTTTAGTGATCCACTCTGGAAAATACATTTGAAAACAGAAGAGAGAAAAAAAAATGAAATTAGAGTAGCTCGGCTCCAATTTTCCACTAATTTGTCTTTATTTTCATTAGAAAACTCTTTATTGGTGGGGCTGAACATATACTTTAAATTTATTCCAGATACCATTTTCTAGTTTAGTTGCTGCCTGACATGATATATGAATCCTGGACTGGTCCAAGGCTGAGCTCTTATAAAAACTGTTTTCCCTTTGCAGCATGTGATCAGGATGCAGGGAGTGCCTTCCCAACCTTACCTCCATCTGGGGAAGGACTTTATCCTCAGTTCCCAGCACCAGGAACCATTTTTTTGTATTTCAATGCATCTTGCTCTCTCTCTCTCTCTTTTTTTTTTTAAATTTTTTTTAGGAGAGACTGAATAGGAAATGGATTTCAACAGATACCTTTGTGTAATTTGAGAAATAATAGATTTTTAATTATGTTCACTTGCATCCAGAAGCATTTGCACAGCAGGAGTTTTGTCAGTGATAGTTTCACTTTGATTTGCTGGCTGTAAGTGGGGAGGGAGGTGGGCTGCTCCAGCTTCACTGTTTTGCTAAGCAAAATGAAAGAAGAAAGCAAAAACCACAGACAAATAATAAAAATAATTGAAATGACTTCATGCTTCTCCATCTGACATGTTATTAGAAACACATGTGATACTTCACTTTTCAAAACAGGAGGTTTATTTGGCAGCATCCTTTTCACATGGATACTTGTGAAAGGAAAAGATGGGCCTGAACCAAAACCTTGGAGCTGAACACCCTCTGGGAACAGGAGTATTTGAATCCAAACTTTGTCTTAGGCCCATCTCTAACATTTTGAAATGTGAAAGACATTAAATCATTGTAGATAATAGCTTAGGATTATTTTTTAAAGATCCAGAAATCAAATTGCCATCTGTCAAGAGGAAAAAAATGCAGAATTTATTAAAGAGCAAATGCAAAATCAATTAAACGTGTTTCTTGCAGAGCTTACTGGGTTTTTTTCTGATAGATTTGTATTTGATCACGCTCCTAGTACTTTATTTACAGAATAAATCTTGCTCCTAGTGCTCTGAATTCCTGCCCAGCAATGCTGCTGTTGAATTCTAAATGGCACAACAGCTCTCCAGTGCATGCAGCTGCTGCAAGTTGCTGTGTCTGCTTTAGCTGTACGAATAAAAGGACACGGGGCAGCTCCAAAACTCTCAGTATTCAGCATTAGCAACCTGCAGGAGCCCAAATGAGGAGTAAAAATGATCCTCTCAAACTGTACTCCTTGATTTACCTGACCCAGTTACACAGTGCCTGGTGAGCATCACTGAAGGGGTGAGGATATGTAGGAATTAAGAAACTTTTGTAAGGAAAGATAAAAATGTCAGAGTGCTTTAGTGTGGTTGCAGTCCTCTCTTTTTGTCTCCCTCCTTGCTGTGATGTTCAGAGCCTGGTGCAGGAGCTGCCCTGGGTGCGTTCAGCGCCCGGCGTGTTGGCGGTACCGCTCTGCTAACGCGCTCCCTGCAGCACCTGCACTGGCATCGGGAGCTCCCTGGAGAGCAGGGCAGCCAGCCCAGGGTGGGAAGCTGGAAGCAGCCCTGGAGGAGCAGCTCCTGCCCTGTCCCAGGGCTGGCATGCTCCTGGCGCCCCTCGCTCTGCTGCCAGGGCACTGGGATGTGCACAGAGCTCGGTGAGGGAAGCCACCAGGACTGAGCTCCGAGAACTCCGAGGGTTTCTTTCTGGAGTCCCAAACAGGCCACGTCACTTTGTTAGAAAGCACACAGCAGGTTTAATAATTGTGATTGTCACGATTGGGCTCCCGATGGGCTCCCTACCCTTCCCAAGGGCCACAGCCCAGCCTGGGGCTCTCTGCAGTGGCACAGGGTGGCCAGGGAGGATATGAGTGTTATCCTTTTCCCACTAAAACAAAAGGCTGTGTGGGTAAAACTGCTGTTTGATTTAGAAACACAGGCTGGCACTTGAAATTCACACGCACTGTAATGTTGGACCAGCACTGCAGGGCCTCGGTGTGCCCCTGCCCCGAGGCTGGAGCAAATCTGCCATTGGTTCTGCAATGTCTCAGGCTCCATCACACAACTGCACTGACTTGACACGGCACCAGCAGCCCTTACGCAATCTGCATATCTCTCATCTCCCAAAGAAATGATTTTATCCCAAACAAAGCTTTCGATAAACATTGTAGGAGCTCCCTAGTCCTCCCCTCAGCTCTCCCTCTCCAGTGCATTCTCTGTTGAAGGTGTATTTCCCCCTCCCCAGTCACTGACTGCAGCTGTCCTGATTTTACCACCCACACATCCTTTTTTTTTTTACTTTTTTTTTTTTTCACCAGATATCACCTGGTGCTTCCAGGAACCTCACCCACACTCCAGGCCAATCACATGGGTATATTACTTTGGCTAATTAGCCAACCCACCCAGGCTGACCCAAAAAGTCTAATTAGCATTACATTCCTAATTGAGAAATCTTACTCATGGTTTTTCAATGGTCTGTAGTAATCCAGCCCTTTTCAAGAGCCTTTCTTTCAGACAGTCAGAAACCTTGATACTTGATGTTAAAGGCAGGCTTTGAACCAGCCTTGTTTGCTGCCCTGAGCCAAGACCTTTAATAAAAGCCAGGCTTCTTCTCCAACACCAGTTGCTGGCAGATGAGCTGCACTGTTCTTCTCACCTCTGCAAGGTGATGCCAGAGCAGCTGTGGGAGCTCCTCTCTGAGCAGAGGTGCTGGAGCAGACCTGTCCTGCACATGGATTCACCCCTCTTGCTGATTTTCTGCTTTCCTTTGCTGCCCAGCCTGCACATTCACTCCCCTACCACCTTCTTGTAGCACAAACGTGTTTTCCTCTGCTGCAGCCCTGATCTGCAGCCATGCTGGGTTCAAACACTGCCGGGATCAAGGGTTAAATGCAGGATTTTATCATGGAAAATGGCCCTGCATGGCTCCTCATTTGGATGTTCAGGGCTAAAGAGCAGAATCAGTGGTACAGGAGTGTGCCTGGGATGGTTTGGGGCAGAATCAGTGATACAGGAGTGTGTTTGGGATGGTTTGGGGCAGAATCAGTAGCACAGGAGTGTGTTTGGGATGGTTTGGGGCAGAGTCAGTAGCACAGGAGTGTGTTTGGGATGGTTTGGGGCAGAATCAGTGGTACAGGAGTGTCTTTTGGATGGTTTAAGGCAGAATCAGTAGCACAGGAGTGTCGTTGGGATGGTTTAGGATTACCTGAGTGAGGTGTGGTGGCTGATGGCAGAAGGAGCCCCTTTGGTTTTCATTTTGTGGAACAAAATTTTCACATCCCACCCAAATTCCCAAGGAGAAGGGTTTGCTGGTGCTGACAGGAACATTCTGGAGGGCTGCCTAAAGGGGCTCTTCTGCTCGCAGGGGTTTGCTGTTTATATAAATGCCCCCCAAAATACAGCTTTGCTTGAGGAAGCCTCCAAGCCACATGAATGCTGCAAATCCACTGCAGGGATTTCTCAGCTCTGGGTAGACCAAGTGAGGATTTGGCTGCATAATGACCTTTAGGAATATTGGCTAATTACAGCCAGAGCACAAATCTCACCACTTATCTAGAATGTAAATGTCTCTAGATGTCCCTGTGGCACTTCCTTCCTTTCCACACTTACCTGAAACTGTCTCCTTCGAGTTTTAGGGGTAGAAGTGGCAGAAAAAGCTGTTTATTCTTCAAAACAGTTGCATTAGGATTTGATCAGGACATTGCTTCTTTTTCTACCTTTATATAAATGCAGATTGGATTCACAGACACTTGAATTTTGAACAGTCTGAAGAATGTTGAAATGGGTGGGAGCAAAAGCAGCAACTTGGCAGGGAAATAGCCCTTGGGCAAAAGAGATGCTAAACAGAGTCCCAGCAAAAATTGATTTTGATTTGGCTGAGGTTGAAGACTTTGTGAACTGTAGTTGGAGCACGTAGAGTTGTTTTTGGGTCTCGTTTGGTTTTCTTTGTAATGCAAGGACAGGAGCTTTTCATAGGTATTTCAATATTTGAGGGGAAAGCCATGTTTTTCAGGTCAAGAAGGAGAGGGATCAATTGAGAGTTGCCAAAATATGAGCTGAGTTAGAGTTCATGAAGGAACAGGAATAAATAGTAAAACACTTAAGTAACAGGAGAACTAAGAAAAAATGTGATTGCTGAGGAGAGAGGTCATTGAGAGAGCTTAAGTGGAGAGTAAATAGTAAATGAGTGTTTGAAGTGTTATAGATTATAATAAACACAGGAGGAAGGGCAAGATGGCAGGTGGAGTAAAAGCTAAAAATGAGATGCAGGTAAAAATGAAACATTCCTCATCTCAGAAATGAAAAGCAGCTGACTCATGAAACACAGAATTCCATACCAGGTCTCTAAAAACTGGGAATGGCCAAGTGACACTGGAGAAGGTAAAGCACTAATACTGCACTGAGGGAAAGGAAGTGGCTGCTGAGGAAAGAAGCACTTATTGGACAAAAAATACTGGGAAGGGCATTAGTGGGATGCAGAACTCGAGTAGATTATTAATTAACTAAATTTGCACAAAAAAAGTAGGTGTGTGCTACTAAAACCTGCAGATGATGCAGGCAGGAAGACTGTGGGGCCAAAATATCCTAAAGAAAAAATGAAATTGATCCGTGGAGTGAAAAAAAAAAATCCTAATTTAAATAATAATATAATTATTAATATCAGTTTATTATTATAAAATATAAAATATAATTTCAATTATAATTTCTTCTATAATAAGAAATAAATCTGTCACAAAAGCAGAGCTCACTCACTAACTGGAATCTAATGGGAACAATTTGTGCAGTGAAAACCCCAGAATCTCCTCACAACTCAGTGCAGCCTTTGGAAGAACATATCAGCTTAGTTTAGTAAAATAAAGGGGTTTTATGAACAGAAACTGGAGGCAGTTTCAAGCCAAAGGCCAAAGCAAACCAAGACAAAATGAGTATAAACTGAATAAAACTAGGCTGCACATGCTGTGTAATTTAGCAAAGCAGTGAAATGCTGCAGTGGAGCATCCAAAAACACAGAACTTCTCAGTGACCTGTTGCTTCCTGCTTTGTCCCTTCAGCGTGCACTGAGTGGGGCTGGGGCTTTCCCTGGCTCAGCCCTTCCCCTGGTGCAGTGACTCTGGCCCAGGTGATGTGTCTGCCCCACTGCGTGGCACTGGGCAGGACTAGAAATGCTGGGTTATGCTTTCTTCTGAGCCAGAGATGGGGGAACTGAGAGGTGTTTTAAAAACTTTTATTCCATTTTCAGTTTTATGAGAAGGGTGATACAATAAAGATGTGATAATTCACACTATCATAATTAGAAGCTGCCTGTTTCTTAATTACAAAACACTGTAAGTGTTTCTTGGTTTATTAACTTTTTGCTACACTATGCTGTAGATACTTTAAAGCTAATAATATAAAATTATTCCTTGTAGGTCTCACTACAATGCATCTTTCATAGTTCTATTTCTCTAAAGTATCTAGTCTTATTTACAAAACCACCCTTTAAAACTTTTTTCTAACTCTATTTCTCTTTCAACAATATCTGTCCTGTTCTACAGCATTTCTAAGTCAGCATTTCTTATCTCAAAGTTTACACACAGATACATACTGTGTGAGCCTTCTGTCAAGCCCTGAAAACTCTCTACAAATCCATTTCCCACAATAAAGATTTTGCTGTTTGCTGGTTTTTACATTCCCTGTGGACTGAGAGAAACAGCTCCGATGGAGAGATGAGATTTAAAGAATCCACCCTGCTGTTGCCTGTGCAAGGGGGGCAGCAAGAGGAGAGTTCTCTCCTGCTTTTCACTCAATTTTGGAGTGCCACTGTCCAGCCTTGCCCTTCTGCACTGAGGGAATCTGTGTGGAAAACACACTCAGCAAAAGTGGGGCCAGCCTGGGGTTGCTTCATGTTGAAGTTGTGATAAAGAATTCAAAAACTTTGAGCAGCTTTTGTTCTTATCCAACCGACTTTCCAAAGAACCTCTGCAAAACCTGTCAGGGTCTTCCCTGAATGGGTCGGAAATGACTGCTCAGAGAAGAAAACAAGCTAAACAGTGAGATTTTTACTTGGAATAGCATTTTAAAAATGCACTGAAAAGGGCTTTTTTTTTTTTTTTAAACAATAAAGAGATAGATAGATAGCTAATAACTAGATAACTAATTACTTCCCAGACAATAGCTTCCCTCTTGAATATTTTTACAGGTCTTAAAAATTGTAAAGTCATAGAATGTTTTGGGTTGGAAGGGACTTCAAAGATTTTTTTTTTTCCCAAAATAATAATTTTTTCTCCACCTGGGCAGGGATGCTTCCAGCAGAGCAGGTGGCTCAGGGCAGGTGAGCACCCAGCAGGAGCTCCGTGCTGTTCCCATGGATGCTCCAGCGTTTTCCCTGAGATACTGGAACAGCTCAATTCCCCCTGTCCCTTCCAGCTCTATTTTCTGTTATTCTGCTGCACAAAAAATAACCCCATCTCTCAGTTTGATGAGGTTTCTAGAGAAACTTCTCGAGCAAAATGCATTTCTGAGGTACCATCAGCTATGGAAGCTTTCTGCTTCCGTCCACGGCCAGGCAATAATTGCAAAGGACAAGGACGCTTTTTGAATTTCTTCTTCAGCTCTTTTACTTCTTAAAGAAATCCGATTTCCACTTGTGCTTTTGGAGCAGGGAACACTGAAACCACACAGTGGCACAGCAGCTTTCAGGCAGCTCTTTCCAGGAGAAGACTGCTCCCCACAGCCAGGGAGGGAATTTGGGATAGCAGCGAGCTCCCCCGTGTGCTGACACCGGGTGTGAAGGGAGCTTGGAGCAGGGGAAGAGCTCCAAGACATGGAAAAGCAGGGAAAAGGGTCCAGGAGATCCAGGAGAACATCCTGTGACTGGCAAGGTGAATCTCCTCTCAGCTTTCCCGGAGGACAGAGGAACCTCCCCATGCACAGTGGGTCAGGTGGGGCTGGACAGTGCCAAAATCCTGTGCTGAGGGCTGGAGTCGTAGGGAAGTTTTGACCCCTGAGCCCGGGGCTTTTGGGTGATGCTCTGCTGTGTCTGCTCCTCCAGTTTTAACACAAAGAAGGTTACTTTTATGACTATTTTGAAATATGGGATGGCAAGAGATCCTTGCATGAACAGGAGGAGCTTAAAGGCTGCAGAAGTTCACCTTGCAGAGATCCATCGGTGCTGGCTCCACTCAGAGCTGAAGTTTATCCTTGGAAATCAGAGAGTTTGGAAAAAAAGATGCTGGAGCAGCCTCAAGCCCAGTCTGAGAACCCCCATTTTGTGTTTCTAGGGTCACAGTGGAGTGGGATGGGGCACAGAAAAGAGGCACTGGGAGAAACACCTGAGCTGTCACCAGATAAAAGTGAATTTCAGGGCTCTGATGAGAACCAAACCCAACACCCATCCACAGCTCCTCTTCTTGCTCCTCATGGTGGTGCTGCTGCTCTCAAACACCCACAGGAGCTTTGGGGGCTGCTCTGAGCTCTGAAAAGTCTCTGTTAGAAGCTTAAAGACCCTGGAGGGGGATTTTGAAGCAGCTGAACACAAGTTTGCTCTGCTGGCAGCTCCACAAGTCCATCCCCACCATGCAGAGCTGGAAGTGTGTCTGTGTGTGAGGGCTGCTTACTTTTATTTTTTTTCCTATGGACAAATCAAGAAAAGTTGAAAATGAGCTGCTCTGGCTTTGGATTCTTCCATAATTTCTCTTGGTGCTTCTCCTTGTTTAAAGATTTTGACACACACGGTCCTTATTGAAAATAAACCATGGCAGGGATTTCTGGGGAGAGGGGCAGAATTCCTGCAAGTTAAACATGGAGAAAAGCCAACCCCCTCTGCTTAACTGGGCATGATTTAAAGGTCAGAGAAATCAAACAGAAAAGTCAAGTGGAGACAGGGAATAATAACAAAAAAAAAGTAGAGAGGAAACACCCACCACATTGGGGAAAGGAAGGGAGACCAAGGAAAAGCCTCCAAAAAAAGGAACTTCTGTTAGGTTCAGCTTAAATAAACAATCAGAGAGTAAAAATAGATGGAAAATAATATGAAATAATAATAGCAACCCTAACAAAGGATGCTATATATGACAGTAATTACAGCACTAGGACAGAACACAGAGGTCCAGCCTGGGCCGCCCTGTTTGTGTCTGTGGCAGCTTTTCCCTGCTCTTGGCCATGGGGTCACTGCTGCCCTTGCTCTCTTTTGGAAAAGGATGGGCTTTGCTCTAGAATGGAATGAGGAGAATCCCTGCAGTTTCCAAAATAACACCTCTGGGACCAAAAAGCTGCTTCTCACAGAAGCCTACCAAGAACAGACAGGCCCCTCCATCGTGGTGGGCTCAGGATTACTTTAAACCCCAAATATTTTCTTTCTTCTTGAGGGGAGGGATCATGGAGTGCCAGAATTCCCAATACCACTGGCAGATTGTGAGATGATCAGGAAATCATCTGGCAGGAGGCAAGAAAAAGTTAGGAAAAGAATCATTTGTTGTGTGAATGAAGACAAAAAGAGAATATTCATGTTGTTATGTTTAAGAGAAATGTGGGAAAGTATCTGTTAAGTATAATAATTGTTTTGGTTTTCAGTTTCACCAGTGCTTTGTGGCTTTCTGAGTTAAAAAAATCAGCACTAAGGCTGAAGCACTGGACCCTACAGACAATTGAAATCATCCAAATCCTCCTGGGCCTGAAGCCTGACCCTGCCAGGGGTTTTTTCCTTTGTGATTCTCTTCTAACCAGTACTTTATGAGCAAATTTTTGTCTTACCAAGCTTTTGTTGGCTTTTCTGCAGAAATCATTTCTTTTTCCAGGTACACTGCTGGTGATAGGCATTCAATACAGAGTACTCAGAAATTTAAAAAAAAAGAAAAAAATCTGGGTGCACCCAGAAAACTTTATTCCATTTGGGCAAATTTCTGTTGATGTCAGTGGAAATTTTGACCTAATAACCCTAAACCTCTAATATATGACCTTTAGTGTATTTTTCTGTAATCTTAAGGCCATCAGATCCCTTCAGAAGGGCACCATTGGTTATTTCTTGTCACATTGAACCAAGCTGAGCAGGATACCCATTATCAGTGTTCTGATTAAATCACCCTCCTTTTACGGGTACATTCACAGGTAAAATCCCAGAGTTTGTACAGATTTATCCCCAGTTATTCACCTGAGACTCAGAACCAGCTCTGAGCAGCTCCCTTGGCTCTCACTCCATCTGCTGGTGCAGGGGCTCAGGAAGGATTTTAAACCAATTATTTCCACTTTCACCGTCAGTAAAATTCCAGCTCAGTTATTTATGTGTTGTGCCCTTAGCAATATGAAAGGTTTTATGGTTTATTTTCCAGCATGAACTTCGTGGTTTTGATACATTGCAATACCTGCATGTGGAGTTCAAACGCTTAAAAGAAATCAAACTTTGTTAATGAAACAGGGACTGTTTTAGATACATGAACATCCCTCATGCAGCAGTTCCAGCGGAGCCCTGCCTCTCTTGTGGCCTCTGTTCCTCACGTGCAGAACCTGCCCCGAGCTGGGGTTGTGTTCAAAGGTGGACAAAATAACCTCAGTGCAGGAAAAAAAAAACCCTCCATCATTTTATACTTGTGATAAAAAAATTTTACTGGGTGAACTGTGCCCCAAATGTTGCCTTTTATAAGATTGTGGTGAGCTCAGGCCCCTACTTGTTTATTTTCTGCTGCTTTTCTTAATTCCCTGTGTTTATATTGGGATCTAAAAGAGTAACAGCTGTTCTTTTATTTTCACTAGCATAAAAAACAAGAGTTTAAAAACCCCTTTTGATCAAAATAAGCACACACAGATAAACATTGTGTGTGTGTTTATATACACACATGCACACATATATATATATACAGTTATATATGTGCACATTAAGCTGGCTTATATTAGAATTAAAATAATTTAAAAAAAGAAAGAAATGCAATACAGTAACATGATGAAAAAAATTCGAGTATGGAGCATTTCTGATTTGTGAAATGTATAGAAAAATAGATTTTTAATGTGATACAGCTAATGGAATAGGACGTAATGCATTGTAATAATAAATAATGGTTTTATTCTATTTATTCCCCAAGTCGTTTATTGCAGAAGAGAAGCCACAAGGTGTCGCTGGGATGCAAATAACCAAAACACTGCAGTAAAGGGGCACCACCTCCAGCAAAAGCGACAGTTTTCAGAATGGCTTTTGACTGAAATAACCTTTGGAAAGTGCTGCTTTTCAGCTTCTGTCATTTCTGTGCCCCAGCAATATTTTTCCTTGCTCTTTGTGAGTTTTGATGCCAACGGTTTAGATTCTCTACCAATGTATTTAGGAAGGCATCCACAAGAACCCTGCTTCTAATAAGAAATGTAATTTATCTTACCAAGGACTATGATTTAAAAGGAGTTTTATGGACAGTGGGCTACTGCTGAATTCTCCATGTCCAAATAACTCCGTGAGGGGATCCTTCCCAATAAATGTGGTCCCTTCAGCTAAGATCAAGCCAAGTAACTGCATTTTCTGCTCATCATAACAACTTCAGTAATTGGGAGCAATTTGCTGCTCATCATAAGTACTTTCCTTTGAAAAATTCCACTAAATCCAAGAGATGGAAGTGAAAGAACTGTGGCTAATCCTATGGAAATCCAGGAACAGGGAGTTTGCTGATGGATTAATTTCCTCTCTGGAATTCACACTTTTTGTTATTTACACTCTGTCCATGTGTGGTTCAATTTTCTCTCTGCATATGGAACAATAAAACTGGATTAACTACAGCATGGAAAGGGTCAGGGAATGGAGGATACACTGAGATTACAATGGGTTTATTAGCACTGGGCCACTCCTTTCTTTGACACCACGCAGAACCAGGATGAAGCTGGGAATGCTCTGCTCTCTGTGATGTCATCAGGTCGTGGATCTTGTGCCCCTGCAGCACAAATTCCTTCCTTCTTTCCCTCCATTAAGGAAATAAATCCCTTATTCTTTTGTGGGTAATGCAACAGCACTGAATGAACATTTCCCTAACAGGATTTCCCTCAGCTTCAGCTGCTCACATGCCCAAAAACATTTGCATTTTATGGTGATTCTCATGGACAGTGTAATTTTCTCTGCAGAATTTCCTCCAGCACAACTCACCTCAGGACATGACAGGCAGCTCTGAGTGGGTGTTTGACCATTTTTATTGTTTTATACACAAATGCAATGGTCAAGGAACGAGCCAGCTCCTGCAAATCCGGAGCAGAGTCACTGGGTAGTTTAACCTATTTTCTTGATTTTTAGGGAAAATTTGAAAGAGGCTTCTCTAAAGATCTGTCAAAAGTAGTCAAAGAGGTTAGAAAATATGGACAGTCCTCAATTTTGTTGCCTGCATGTAGAGCAGGCTTGTTTATGGAAAACTTTTAAAATCATATTCCTAGATAAGTTCCATTTTTAGCATGGTGTGGGGTAAAACAAACGATCATGATTTAAATAATAGAAACAGCTTCATTTTTGATGGATTTTTTTTACCATAACAGGTAGAATTTCTGGGAGTCCAAATCTCCTCCTGCCTAACTTCTCTGCCCTCTGTGCAACCAGCAGAACTTGCTACAGAGTCTGGGCAAGAGTTTGCAGATAAATAAACAAATAACATAGAAAACCTACATTGAAGAAAGCTCCCCATTCATGGGGATATTCAGATAACCCTGCCCCTGTGAGGTTTCCCTCTGGAATTTGCTCCCTCTGGCACTGTGACAGGGAGAGCTTTGCCAGCCTTCAGAGCACTGCAGGGCCAAGCATCCCCAGCAGGACTTGGCTGCCCAGTGCCAAACAAAGGCTGATTTTCCCAATCATTGATTTGTTTCCTGATGGATGCTTAATTGGACTGGGGCTGACCACTGTGGGCATTTATAAATTGAGGCATGTTTTCATGTACAATTCACCCAGTCTGGACTAAAATAGAAACACTTCTGAAACCCCCAGAAAATAAAGAAATTCAGAACCTGGCACACCTGGAGCTGCATTATTGAGCATAGGCTGCTGATTTAAAAGCAGAAGCAGCAAAAATCAGCAATTACTCTTTGATATCTCCAGTACTTTGGTTTCTACACGTGCACAGAGTAGATTTGGGATAAATCAGTGGCTTTGCATTTTGTGTCACCTGTAGAAATGGGCACTGCCCCCCTGCCCTGCAGATGTTTCTCAAGAATGGGAAATAATTTCTTACGTTAGGAAAGACTGTTCAAAAGTGAAAGGGGCAGCTTTGTTTTAACAAGCTGATTTTACTCTTAGCAAAACCCAGCTAAAAATTGACTGTGCACGAGGAGTTATCTGCTTTAAGTTCTACGAATGTGTCTATGGTTTTCCTCTAAAACTGGGAAGATTAATGGGTATTTGCAAATGGAATCTTCAGCAGAAAATCAGGTCCCCTTTTCCTACCCTAAACTGGTAGAACAAGGCCAAATTTAAGAGTCTGATTAACTTAGATGAAAACTAACAGATATTGCAAATATTCTGAAGGAATATCTCTGGTTTTCACAGCATTTTTTTGCCCAAGTGCAATCCATGAAATGAGGATAGGCTACGGAGAAGAAGATTTATGTGGAATAACATCTTGTTGCCATCAGTAAGGGCTGAATCCTTCAGGAATGACCTTAGGTAAAAAGATCCAACCCGAATTCCACCATCCCAGAATATTGTCTCTGCATTCATCCAGAACTCTGGTTTAAGAGCAAAAACCCCTTTCCATGGACATGCTGAGTGACCGCAATGACTGAGGAATTTGGGAACCTTCTAAAAGTGCTCCTTGGATCCTGCTTTCATTCTGGACTCAGGTGGGCAGGTTTTCTTTGAGAATGATTGGGAATTTTGTTTACATCCAACCAACAGCCAGCTCCTATGGATGACAGCAGTAAGAGTGAACCCTCCCCCTCCCCTGGCTGCTCGGAAATCCAGGTCAGCCTACCCAAGACCTGACATTTTTTCCCCCAAAATGTGAAATATCAAATATGATTCTATTCATGTGACAGGCATGTCTGTTACTGGTTTAAATTTTGATTTGTGTGAACTTGTATTGACTGGATAACTCTAAATTTGCCTCTTTGCTTCATTTTAATATCTGGATAATCTGTTACTCCTAAAATGACCTATTTTGACAAAAGGTGATTTATTTTTTCCCCTTCTTCTTTCTCTCTCAGTGCCCTTTACAATGGATTTGAGTCATGTTGGATGGAAACTTCTCCATTGTATGTGGTTCTGTGGCTGAAACAATTTTGTGCTTAGTTTCAAGTGGCTGCAACATAAATAGAAGCCACACCACTTATTTTTTCATGTGGGATGGGGTATTTTTATATCTTAAAGCATGATGAGGTATTTGAAGAACAAATTAGTCACTCTGCCTCAAGAACTGGTCTGTCTGAGGTAGGCCACAAAATTGTTCTCAAATTGTTTACCTGGTGTGGAGCCTGCTGGGAGCAAAAATAGATCCTTGATTTAGGCTTGGTATTTAGCTATTTAGGCTTGGTAATTCCTGGCTTACAGTTTGGCTGGTTCTGGTGTTCAGCTGATGCCCGTGGAGTGAGGAGGTCCAGTGCAGCACCAGAACCCTTCACAGGTCATGGGCAGGGTGGGTTTGATTCTATTTCACCCACAGCTTCTCTGCACAAACTCTTCTAGTTCCTCACCACCCTCATTCTAAAGAACTGATGTCTAATCTAAATATCTTTCAGTCTAAAGCCATCCTCCTGCCTCTCAGTCCTGGCAAAAAAAGGGTTTATAGACCCTTTTGAAGTACAGACCCCCAAGGTCAGCATTTGTTACTGGCTTCTATTTAACTCCACCCAGTTCCTTACCCATCCAGTTCCACCCAGCAAATCCACACCTCTCCCAGCTTTTCTGTTCTCAGAGCCTTTCACAAAAACACCACACACCCCAAAGTCATTACAAGGCTCACTACAATAAACCCCACATTTTTAAAGCATGGAAATGGAAACACAAAGGAGGTTCCTGGAAGCCAGCTGTGCCAGGGGCAGAATTCTTCATCCACACACTTTAACTGTCAGGCCATGCAAGATAAAAGAACTGAAATGTGCATCTATTTGCAACCTTTGGCTCATGTCTTCTACGGTGCTGAACATATTTCAGGAGCTTCCTAGATTTCTGAGTTATTTTCATGAATTGCAGCACAATAAAAAAGATTATAACGTCATTAATTTCTCACAAGAACAAGAATTATTCAGTATTGTTTTTGACATCATCAGGGCAAGCATTTTCTATGACGGTGCTCCTTAGTATTTTCATGATATTTTATATATGGGACTGAAAGGAAGCAGTACAAAGCCTGGTAATTCCCTGAACCCACGGTAGAAACACAGCAATACTTGCACTTCTTGATTACATCTGGAGACAATCTCTTTGAAACATAACAAACTGAGAAAATGTGTTGGAAAGTTCTCAAATCCTTGAGGTTCCACAGGTGTCTGAATTCTTGGAGGAAAACTTTGTGCTTAACATGATAGACCAAGATGCTCTATTTCAATTGAATTTAAATTTAATTTCATCCTACCTGAGGCTGCTGAGTGGCAGTGGGTCTCTGAGGAGATGGAATAGGAGTTTTGGACAACATTTGGTTCATTTTGCTTACGACTAACTCGGTGATGTGCTGCCTGTCTTCAGCCTGGTGCTCCCCGATCAGAGGCATGGCACAGTCCATCACCTGCAAAGTGCAGCAGACATCAGTGCTGGGAAGGAAACTCCTCCTCACCCCGGCAGGAGGGCAGGCTGTGTGTTTACAGCAGTGCTTTTAGCAGAAGTACACGAGAATTACAGGCATTATATGTGCTCCCTCAGAAAATAAACACGAGAACAGCAACTTTGCAACGCCTTCCCCTCCCAAACTCCCACAAAATGGGAAGAGAAAGAACCTTCCAGGAAAAGCTCCACTTCACACCCGGGCACACACCTTGGGAACAGGGAGAGGAAGCACAGGGCTGATAAGGACAATGAGATTTCTCAGGCTGTGCAGTGATCTGCAGGAATTTCAGCTGAGGTTTCCTCCCTTCCCTGCTTTTTGGGGCTCACTCCACGTTCAGGAGCTGAATTACCACAGGGAAATGCAGAGTTAAACTTCAGCTCCCTGGCAGCTTGTGGAGTTTTGCTAGGGAAATCTGGATCCCTATTGAGTCATGAAAAACTTTAAATAACACCTTGTTATTATTGATAACCTTTTATAAAAGTAGTGTGGCTGCAAAGAGTAAGTAAGAATTTCTACAGAGAAAGCAGCATGGCAGAGAGGCAGATAAAAATGGGCACATTTCCATTCTAAACATGGCAGGTTAACAGTGCTCTGTGGTTATTTATCACAGCCACTCTGATGAATAAAACTAATACTGAATTCTGCCACTTCAGTGGGTCCCAAGCACTTGTTACTTCTCCAGAATATTTGTTATTTCTCCAGTGTACCCACTTCTGCCACATCTGTGTTTGTTTCAGGGGAAATAAAAGCAGAACATAACCCCAGCTCTTATTCACAAGGGGACTGGGCATTCCTACTTAGAAAAATAATAGGATTTCATTCACTTTTGAGAAGCTGCAATCCTTTCTGCCTGTGCATCAGGGCGTGTCCATGTCACCTGCAGTGCTGCACTCTGGTGTTTCCCACAGGTCTGGGTGGAAGAATTTTGTTATCTGAGGGGCGCACAGGGATCAGTCTGAAGAGCAGGAACACACCCACGTTGTGTGGATCCCTCCTGAGGTGGAAGGGATTTAGAGGCAGCAAAACTCTTCTCATTCCCCCAACCTCCACTGAACATCTCCTTTATTAACAAAGAACAGAGTTTTGCCTCCCTCCTTTTAGGTTTTCAAGGGTTTCTAGGAATTAGACACAGAAGCTGGGTGTTTAAAGGGATATTTGGGTTTAAAAGAACATTGCACCTTGCAGTATTTGGGAAGGATTTATTATTTATAAATAACATCTATCTTGAGCTTTTCAAACTATGGTGAGAGCTATAGAAATTCTTCCTGAGTGGCAAAGGAAGATTTTGTTCCAATAATGGGATTAGCTTGAAGTCCCAAATAATTTCCATCATTCTTCTGTTTGTTCATTTACAAGATTCACTGGCATTGTGTGTTGGCAACCAAAATGTTGGCAATGCTTGTGCTGGGAATTTCAGATCTAGGAGGTCTCTGAGCTTCCTCACAGCCAAAAGGCTTGCAAATAACCCCAGAGTAAACAATGCAACAATAATTGAACTCCAGAACAAATGTTTCCTTAGAAATGAATGACTGGTTTTGACTCTAGGGCCACATCAACAGCAGTGAAGAGATGTTTAATAAGTACACTGAAAAGTTCTTTAAAGTTTACCATCTTTTTCAACAGCCACAGTTTTAAGTGGAACATGCCAATGTTCTCCATTAATTAAGAGAAGAGTTGATCAACCAATAAGAATTGCTATTTCTGAAGAGGTAAAGTGTAGCCTTGCAGGTTGAGTTGAGGCTCTTTAATATTCATTTCTGCTCACTCACTGCTATTTTCAAAATTGTATAAACACGTTAAAGATCCACTTCCTTGTATCCTGAGCTGGTTCTTGCGAGAAGAATTTGCATGGTGCCTGGATGGACCCAAAGTGCCAGGACTGTGGAGTGTTAATGATGACTGAATATAGAATGTTTTGGTGTGAAGGGCATTGGATGTTTGGCTCTCCACTGCAAACCATCTGATTTTCAGAGCAGGAGTGATGTTTGGGCTCTAAAAAATCTGTTTTAGTGAGAGCTATTTTTAAAAACATGTGCCATAGGGTGTAGATGAGCCCCCTCTTACCCAACATCAGTTAAAAGGTTCACAAGCAAAAAAAAACCCCTTCCCTTTGTTTACCATGCACTTGCATTAAAACAATTACTTGGAATGACTGTGAAATTAATTGCCTCCAATGAGTCCTGCCAAAGGATTAGGCAGGATTAAGATCTGGAGGATTGGGTTTGGACTGAATTTCTGCTCTCAAGTACTCCTACAACTGCAAGTTCACACATCAGCTTCCTTTGGGAGGTACTGCCACGGTGTGTAGCAGAACTGGTGGGAAAAGTGAAAATAAGGAGCCTTGAGGTGTCAGATCTTTGTGTCCACTCCAGTAGAGAAGTTGTTACACTCCTTGAGTGAAGAATGTTCAGGCATAGTCACAAACTGGGGCAGATTCAAACATTTGGCATTAAAACCAGAGCCATTTGTCCACATCAGCCTCTTGTCACTTGGACAGGTTTTGACCTTGTTAAAATCCTCGGGTTTCTTGCCACAGAGGCACAAATATTGTTGGCCAAAGATCTGGCAACAGAGCATCTCTGGCACTCCCTGGTAGAGCAGCTGAGATCCAGTGGATGCTTGCATGGTCATTTTTGGTGTATTTTCTTTTCCTTTCAGAGAATACAGTCAATTTTCATTCCTAGTACAAGAGTTAATGACAAGTGTTTTATATTTTTATTTTATATAAATGTATCTTAAGAATGTTTTGGGCAACACCAACAGCTTTTAAATCCTGTGAGTGACTGGAGGAATGTCAGGCTGGCATTTCCCCCCCTTCAGGAGATTTGACAAAATTTAAACATACACAAAGCCCCCTGTTTATAAATAGTCTATTTACAGCCTGTGCTAGATTTAAAATCCCATTTAAACCCAGCCAGTTTTTAGTTCAGCATATAGTTCAGCTATTTAAAATATTGGAGTTTCCCACTAAGAGGATTTCACAGGAAAAAAAAAGGACATCTGTAATTTATAAAATCAAATAAATTCCTTTTGCAGATGCCAGTAAAAACATGGGTCACTATGAATTACAGTCACTTAATTCATATCACTGCGAACTTGCATTTTTATATCGATGTACCTTCATTTCAGTAGCCAGTTCTTTGGGATGAATTTCTCTTATCACCCAGGGACTGACTGTAAATATTAGTGGGAAAGGTGAATAGCTAAAATTTGGGGTACAAGACGGAGACTGGCAACACAAAGAAGAGAAATTCTGTAATTAGGAAGGGAAATGGGATGGGATTTCGAAAGGAGCCCGAGCAGTTATGAGATATCAGTAATTGCAAAGTGATCATGGTGTTTGAGGGAGAAATTCCCACTGCCTCTGCCCACAGCCAGCTCTGCTGCTCACCCCCAAGGACTGGGATGTGCTGGGCAGAGATTTGGGAAGGGCTGGGAAAGGCAGAGCTGGGGAGGTTAAAAGAAGGGCAAAGGTAAAGAATCCTGTGGATAAAGTGGGGAAAAGGCATTTCCCAGGATGCTGAAATACAAGAGGAACACAGAGCAGCCAGGGGGCTGTCAGTCAGTCAGTGCCCTGGGAGTCTGGCAGGATGGATGGATCTCCTGAGGGAAAAGCCCAGGAATTCCAGGAGAAAACAGGATAAATGGTAAGTACAGGGGAAGGGGGAGTTAAATCAGGGTGATTTTGAAGGTCCATGCGTGGCAGAGTAAGAACTGGGCAAAACTGTTCTCTTTGGTCTGGGAGTACAGCAATGTTCCAGAGCAGCAATTATGAGAGACTTCTGAGTTTATCAGTGGCTACAGCTGGATCCCTGAGTTGAGCAGAGGAATTCTGTCCTGGATGGGAGGACAGAAGTAGTTCAGCTTCGGAGGAGTTTGAGGCCAAGAACAGAACTTTCCACACAATTGTGCACAAACACTATTTCTTCATTTTGTGTGTTGGTTTTCAGTGAAAGTTTTCTTCTTGAAAGCCTTTCTAAGTCAAAAGCACCACTTGGGAGCTGATTTTAATTTAGCTCAGGGCGAAATGAAGCAAGTGGGAAAAAGACACCTGCAGCAGCCCATTTAATCTAAAACAAAATTTGGGAGACTTCTGGGAGACAACTCTAAAGGATTCTCTTACATTTGTTCACTTTTACTGCTCTCAACACCACACTCTGAGCTTTTATTTGGTTTCCCAGAGCTTTTCTTTTCCAAGAATGAAACAGGGAAGATAATATTCAGCAGGATCAGAAATATAAACAATGCTCTGCTCCTTCTAGTACTGAAACCTCAGAAATGTTAATTTAAAAAGGGAAAAAGTCCTTATATTTAAGTTAAAAGTTTAATGGACCTTGATTTGATGTCTCATCAGGAAGAAGAGGAGAGGCAGTTAAATTGCTGCATGTTGCAGTGATGTGTTAATAAAAATCCTGTTTCTAGAGCTTGTCTGATGCTTGGCAGCTGAGAATCCCCATTGAGGGGGAAAGAACAGACACCAAAGGAAGAGATGAGGCTGTTACACAGAATCATAACTTGGCCCTCATCCTGATCAACCTGACAGCCCCTCCGCTTAGCTGAGCCATCCTTTAATTAGTTCATTCCTCCCTAGGAGGAGTGGGAGCCAGTTCCCTGGAGCAGACAGGAAGAACCACTGTGTTCCTCTGGAGGAGGCAGTTTTGTCCAGGGAACCACACCAGGTTTAGAAAAGGCAAAGTTCCCTCTTACATCCCCCACCTACAAAGCTGCAAAGAGCCCAAACCTTCCCCAAACAACACAGGCGGTTTTGGGCTTGAATAATGATATCACTGCAGTGTTTTGTCCTCTCCAGCAAAACTGGAGATGACACTTTCTGGAGACCAGAAAACTGGTCTGGATATCTGAAGAAAACTTGGGTAGAATTCTCCCCTAATTCCCATTCCCTCCCAGGGTGGGTGACACACACCTGTGTCCTCCTCCTGGAGGTGACACTGGCTGAATGTTCCAAGTGAAAATCAGGAAGAACAAATCTGCCAAGGTTATTTCACCCATTAGGGAATCTGTGTGTTCCTTGTCAGGTGAGCTCTGCAGGATTAAGGTGTCAGTGGTACCCAAACACTCGTACTTTCCTCATTTTTTCCTCTTTTTTTCCTCATTTTTTTTCCCTTATTTTTTCCTCGTTTTGCCCTCATTTTAGGTGTGGCATCCTCACGGAAACACGAGGCCACAGCTCCCAGGATGGGGCTGCAGCCCAGGATTTCTGGACTGACTGTCCAGCTCAGCTCTCTCGAGTGCACCATGCACGTGCCAGACTTAATAACATTTATTTTCCCCTGCTGAAAGGACACAAAAAGAGAAAATTCTCCCTATCTTTGTGCAGACAGTTTTCCACTCCTCATTGTAAAAATTGCAGCGTAAGAACTGTTGATACCCTAATTTTTCCAGATGTTCTGGTGGATGTGAACTTTGCAAACAGCCTTACATTTCAATGTCTTTTACAGATTCTAAATGTCCTTGCTGATGAGCATTCCCATCTCCAGGACAATTCAGCTGATTCCAGACAACAGCAGGAATTATCACACTCCCATCCACTCCATTTTTTATTTTTTTTTTTAATTGCAAGGTCTATTCTGCACCCTGATTAAAATGCTCTGTAAGGCCAGCTCAGCCAGCTCCCAATGGATCCTGCAGCTCTGAGAATTCTGGGCTTTAGAGATGATGTCTGACTGTGGCATGGAAAATCAGGGGATTTGTTGAGAAGCAGGAAGTGAGGCAGTCTCAGTCCATTACAGAATTCGCAGTGGTTATTTCATTTTTAAAAAGCTTTCCCTTTTTGCTTTATCAACTTTTTTTGGAGTGAGGAGATTCTGGAGATCCTTGCCCACCTACTAAATAAAATTCTAGGAACGTGGAAGGTGCTGAAGAAATTGTGATAGGAGAGTGATGATAACTTGTTTTTATGGCTACACAAAATGATATTTCTCCCTAAAAAAACCTCAAAGGAAATGAAAAACTTCAACTTTTCAAAATTACCTACAGCAGAAACTTCTGATTCATGAGGATTCAGATCTTCAGGGCAATATTTAGGCTACAAAAAAAAGTTAAGTTGTTTGCACTTCATCCTTAATCTCCCTTTCCAGGGCAAGGTATAATTTTGTTGGGGTTCCCTTGGGATGGTGCTATCTATAAACCTTCCAGGAAAAGCTGCTAAGGCTGCTCAGGAAAGAAATCATCAGGCTTGGCAAAATGTGCCATCCTCATTTGGCCTTGTTTTGCAGTTTGTGTACATTTCCTCCAACACCAAAAGACATTCCCATCCACAGGGCTACATTTTCCAGCAAGTTTTGCCACTAATTTGGACCTGTGGCTTTGTATCATGATTGAAACAGTGCTCAAAAATACACAGCCTTGCCTGAAACACAAATAAGCCAATGCCCAGCTATCAGAAAGGTTCTTTCCTTGGCTGTTTGTAATATGTAAAGGCAGATATTGAAAAAAAAACAGGATTTCTTACCTCAAAAATGTAATCTTTTCCATCCTTCCCATGTACAGCTTTAACAGCACAGATGTCCAAGCCACCAAATATTTCAGAACAGGTGTCAACCCAAAGCTTGTACCTGTTTCACAAAAATAATTTGCTCTGTGAGTGTCTCATCAGGTCTTTCTTTTCTAGAGGCTCTCCTAATAACATCTTTAATATTACATTCATTCCCTAAAGTCAGCATTTTCACTACGTTGGATGGGTCTGGTTCCTGTATCAGGAAAATGAGTGAGAGGCTCCATCCTAAATCGTGGCCCAACTGTTTTCTAAAGGAGCCAGGCTGGTTTTATTCCTACAGCACTGAGCAGAAGGAGAAACCCAGGCAGGAAAACCCTTCAGGTGATGCAGAAGGACTGAAAATATGACATTGTGTCAGTTGTGGAGCATGCAGACAAGGGTTATGTTCTTCATGTAGGGTTATAGACAACTACATCACAACTCAAGTGGAATTGAAATAATTCCAAGGAATTCTACAACAATTTAGAAACTCCTAAAAAGGCAATTTCATACAGAGTTGGGCATAAAAATTCTTCAGTTTATTTTGTAATGTCATGGTAAGAGACTGAGGATGGACTCCTTACCCACCTTACAAGCAGAAATATGATTTATTTTCCTTTTTTCTCTATGAATAGAGAGGTTATCTGACCAACAAGGAGGTGGGGTGGGATTTATTCAGAAGAAGAGTGAGGCAATTTCTGTGATTCCTGTAGCACAAGCTCTGAGGGCCCAAAGGCAAGGACACCAAAGGCACTGGGAATGTTCAGTGACTCCCAGCAGGGCTGGGCAGGGAGGAAATGATCCTGGAATGATGCAGGGTGATGTCACCGACTGAAGGGCATGATTTGCTAAAAAACCCCCATTTTTACAGCATTCATTTATCATGAGTTTTCCTCTTGGCTCACTCTTGAGTCTAAAGCAGAGCTATTTCCTCTTCCAGCCCCTCTCCTGCTCCAGCCCTGGAGCCCTGATGATGGATTTGCCACCTCAGTATTTTCAACAGAAAAAAACCCCTCTGCTGTAATAAACAAAGCATTTGATTTCATTGTGGGATCAAAGGAAATTCCTTGCTGGGCTGAGAGTCTGATTCATGTATAAATATCTTCAGTAACAGCATCCTTTCCAAGTAAACTTATTAAGTCACATTCTTTATATTTTCTTATATGAAATCTGTTCCAATGGAAAAGTTTTTCTTTTAAGCAGAATACAAAGAAATTGATTTGAAAAGATCCTGATGGCAATATCTTAGCAATGAAAATAATTTTTTTTCCTGTGAGAAACATGGTTTTTGTCAAATATAAGAGGGTTTTTTGGATGCCTGACAATTTCAACATCTGTAGATGCACTGGCTGGCTGGACTTCTTGCATGCACTTGCTTATAAATAATTTTTTTTCTTGGCCGTAAAATATTGTGTATCTTAGGAAGTCACAGGGACAACAAAACTTGTCTTGAACAGTAAATATCTGGACTTGAAGTGGAAACAAAACCGAGGACATTTTCTCTAAAACACTGCAACATCAATCAGATTTATGAAAGTATATTTAATAGCCCATCTTCTGCCAACAAACACAGAGCTGGAAAAATCCATTTGGAAAGAGAGGTTTTGGAGGGAGCAGCCTGGAGTGTTTGAAACCCAAGGCTTGCACAGAAGGTTTGACAAAAGGTCACGGGCCCTCTTTTCCCAGAGCCAGTGGGAGCAGCAGCAATACAGGAGAAAGATAAAGGAGAAAGGATAAAGGATTGCTTCCAGGGGCAATACCAGGTGTGCCAGGGGAAGTGGGCACAGCTGGCACAGCTCTCCGGGCAGCAGGAACTCTGGAACAGGGGTAAATGAGGAATTGTGACCCTGAAATGTGCTGCTCCTCTGCCTCTCTCTGTCCCTTCCTGCCACACTCCTCTTTCTCTGAATTTCTCCCCTGAGATTTGTGTTCAGCCAGCAGAGCCCACCAGGCACTGCTTTCAAGGCACTTCCTCCTCACCCATGGGTGCATTAAACCCAAAATTCAGCAGATCTGGTGGGTTTTGCTGGGCTGTGAACCTGCCCTTCAGAGAAGTCTCTTTCCCCCCGTGTGCCCTGCTCCGCTGTGAGCACTCCCACAGGAGCAGGGCTGTGCCTCAGCCCCCTTTCTCTCAGGGAGCATATCCCCCTTTCCCGTGCTTTTGGCCCCACCAGCACGAAGGAAGTGTGGTTTGCTGGCCGGTGTGTTAATGGGAAATCCCCATTCTGCTCTCATTGACTTCCACTGAAAAACAGGGGCAGGAGCTCAGGGAGCATTTCCAGCATTTCCAGCAGGAGCAGGGCCAGGGGAGCATTTCCCATCCTCTGGCACTGCTTTCCTGGGGGCACAAGTGGAGTTTGTGTGTTCCAGCCAGCCCATGGGCTGTAATTACACAGCCCAGAGCTCACTCTGCCTCCCCGTCCCAGGAAAGACATAACCTCACTTTCTAGAGGGAGGTGGGAGGGAATGAGAAAGAGAAAATAATGTGGCTGCAGGCCATGCCCAGAGGGGAGATCAGTGAGGACACAGTCTAGACAGGGGTTGGACAGCAGGGAGCTGGAATTCCCGTCTTTCTTTCTTGCTTTCACCTTTCCAGGGCAAGCAATGGCTCCGTTCCTGCGTCTCTCTCAGCTCCTGAGAGGGACCAAGTTGTAGGTTCCAGGCTTTAAAAAAAAAAAAACCCAAACAAACAACCCCACAATCCAGGACTACTGTTGAACTTTAAAACACCTTTTAAATTCCACTTTCACTGCACAAACTTTATTTCAGCTTCCACTGGTGGCAGCCTTTGGAGAAGCTGAACAGCAGAAAATCCACAGCCATTCAAAAGCCTCTGAGATTTTGTTTTGCAGGGAAAAGAGGTTTATGTGTTGTGGAGCAAATGAGGGGGATTGAGAAAAGAGTTCAAAGTGGTGCTCTATGAATGTTTTTAACTGGACTGCAGGAATTATCCAGGATAAGAATGGGAAAGAAAAGGAAAAGCACAGTAAACCAAAGTACAGAGCTGGAATGATGGCACAGGGGAAATAAAGCTCCAGTGTATCCCAGCAACAGGGGAAAAAGCTTCACAGTGCACTTCAGTGGAAATTTATAAAATGAAAAGTAAGGAGTTTGAGATTGAAAGTAGAAAAGAGAAATGGGATTTAAATAGGCAAAGTGCAGACTGGATTGCTTGGTTATGTAGGAGGAGGAAAGTTTAAAAGAGGTGTGAGACTGGTGGGTAAGAGAGGGCAAATGAACCAGGAGAAATGACTGACAGGTTAATCTGGGAAATTCAATTTTCTGAAGGGAATTCCAGACATTTTCTAGGAGCAGATGTGGATGTAGGAACCCAAGGGCTCACGTACCACCCAAGGCTGTGAGCGTGGGTGGGTAATCCTGAAGCCACGAGGAACTCCTGGCTCTGCTCTTTCCCCTACCTGAGAGATTCCTTTTCCCCAAATGAACACAATGCATGCACTTATTGTGACTTGTGTACCAACTATGGGATTCTTTAAAAGTCCACTTCAAATAAAACTGTTAATTTTTAAATTACCTTTTACACGAGACTCCACTTACTTATCTGACATAGCAATTTGTTCCAGCATGGCAGAGCCCGTGTTTGTCTTCCAGTTCCCGGATATGGAAGTTCTCCTGAAAGGGGGAAAACATTACAAAGGCAGCCAGTGGTTTCACATTCCCATTATCAAATGCCTCTGCTTTTCCCATGAGTGCAGCAGCAGTATTGACACCTTTTCCCCAGCTGCCAGCTTGTAACAGAGCATCTGAACCGTGAGGGGTTGTAAGAGCATTGTCAGGAATACACTTTGTACTGGAGGTACAAAGAATGGCTGGGAAATTTCTGTTCCCCATTTATTTATTTAAGTTTTTTTTCTAAAACCCAGCCTGCCTTGATGAAAGGGCAATGTTAGAAATGAGCTGGTGCCAGCTACAAAGGCACTAAATTATCTGTAACACACTGGCACTGCAAAGGTAAATGTAAAGAAGCTTCAGCTTCTCCTTTCAAACCCACCCCACTGTGTCCCAACAATCAAAAAGCAACACATTTATGTTTTTAACAGCTCTGAAGTGATTTCAGGTGTGTTTTGGAGCTGGATTTTGGTTTCTCCTCCAGTGTTCACTCTTTGCTATTTACTGATATACCCTAAACACTCTGTGTCAGTTCACCTTCCTCTATTTAACCTCGAAGAAAGAAAAAAATCCATGTGAAGGTTTTTTCCTCCGCAGACCTTAGGACTGCTCCCAGGGCTGGGAAGATTACTGCTTTGTGAAAGCTAAATGCTGTACTGGGAGCAGGCTATGGACAAGTTATGAAGTGTTTCCAGTTAGTAAAATCAAGGGAACATCTGCAATGCATTAAAAGTGGATCAGGCAGCAGCCAGAGCTTTCTCTCCATTTCCCATTAAGTTAATTACGAGGGTCAGTAGCAATTGTGGGGGAATGTTGACTTTTCTCTGGGACCCTGATAAAATTTGCTGGGCTTTAAAGCATAAAGCTCTTCTGTGATGGCATCTCCTGTGTTGTGGGAGAAAAGAGAGATGAAGGGAAGGGAAGGGAAGGGAAGGGAAGGGAAGGGAAGGGAAGGGAAGGGAAGGGAAGGGAAGGGAAGGGAAGGGAAGGGAAGGGAAGGGAAAGGGAAGGGAAGGGAAGGGAAGGGAAGGGAAGGGAAGGGAAAGGGAAGGGAAGGGAAGGGAAGGGGAAGGGAAGGGAAGGAAGGGAAGGAGAAGAAGAGAAGAGAAGAGAGAAGAGAAGAGAGAAGAGAAGAGAAGAGAAGAGAAGAGAAGAGAAGAGAAGAGAAGAGAGAGGAAGAGAAGAGAAGAGAGAGAAGAGATAGAGAAGAGAAGAGAAAGAGAAGAGAAGAGAAGAGAAGAGAAGAGAAGAGAAGAGAAGAGAAGAGAAAGAGAAGAGAGAAGAGAAGAGAAGAGAAGAGAAGAGAAGAGAAGAGAAGAGAAGAGAAGAGAAGAGAAGAGAAGAGAAGAGAAGAGAAGAGAAGAGAAGAGAAGGTGCTTGTTGAGTGCTGTGTGTAAGGAAACCTTACCCAGCAGAGAGACTGTGTTGTGATTTCTCTCAGTTTTTACGGTGGTGTTTATATACATGTGCCTGCTTAAAAATTAATAATTTTAGGCTCAGTACTACTCCACACATACATTTGGCATCAGAGAGAAAATCCCACAAATCACAGTTCAATCCTCTTGCAGGCTTCTCAGGGGAATTCATCAGAATGCACCCTTTTAGGTGTCTTTTAGGAAGGCAGATGTGACCAGATCAGGGGAAAATAGTTATCCTGAAGGCTTTTAGCCAGTATTTAACTCAAGATGCTCAGCTGCAGTGATGGAATCCCAGCACCACTCACTAGAGAGGCAAAGATGGCCAGATTTAAGCCCTATTTTCCCTCCACACTGGGAAAAGCTCCTGCAGAAATCTCCAAAGTGATGCTTGGCTGGCTGTGAGGATGCTGCAGGGGTCAGAGGAGGGATGGGGAATGCTGTGGACACAGAATTCACTGGTGGGATCTCAGGAGATTGTGGGTTTGACACAGATAAACTCCAGAACGAGAGATCATGTTGAACTGATCCAAAACTACCCACCCAGACACCCTAAGCCCTAGAGATGATTTCTGTAATTATATATATGAAACATGTAGGTTTCCCACCCTTCTTCACTTCTGATAATTGCCAGGAGCCTTTCATATCATTATTTCCTCCTCTTTAACCAAACACTGAACAATAAATAAAACAACTCCTACACCTTTAAGTGCTTTACACTTAGGCTTAACATGTTTGTACTTGATTTGGTCTTAGCAAGAAGGAAGAACTTTTTTAGAATTGCTAAACAATTCATAGTAACTTGAGCTTCCCCCTTTCCAACACCTTCCTGCTTTATTTAGTAGCATTTGCAGTATCCGACCCAAATTGCTGGGACAGGGACTTGTCATCAGAAAAATATGTAGAAATGTCTGCCTACTATTCTTGGGTAGGCAGCCTGCTCTGTGGTTTGATCCTCCAGCATTATTCCTTTGCTTGATGTGCTTTACTTTTGGTTTATTGACTTTTTGATCAAAGAACATTAAGCCTTGGACTCGCAGTCCTGCTTTTGGAGGGGAGATTTAGATACAGAGCTTTTGTACTTCTGTTTTTCTACATGGTGTGTGACCCTTTTAAACTGGGTTTCCTTGAAGTCAGCTGAATGCTGCCCGGGTGCCCAGGGCAGTTAAGTGTGTGTCACACAGCCTCCGGAGGGGCTGTGGTATTTACAGGGATCCAATCCTGCTTTTTTGGCCATAATCTCTACTGACAGACGATAAGCACCAGTGTTTGGTGACTCATGGATCCACTTAAACCACAATTTCCCACAGAATTATAAAACCGAGGCTCTTAATAACTCTCTTTAAACTACAAAAACAAATGTTCAGCTGGTATTTTTTGTGGTGGCTCTCTAAGTGCTCTGTTCCTGTGTCACAGAGCAAAATGAGAACCAGCTGTAGAACAATATTCTACTGACATCATGTATATGTATGTGCACATGAAGAATTCTTCAGACATTTGGTAAATCTTCTCCTTTCCACGCTGCTTTGTAATAACGAATCCGTATTTCATTTTGGTGTGTGATTTAATGTATGAAAGAATCTGGAGAAAAAAAATGATCGCTAGGCTTTTAGCATTTGGATGAACCCAGTGTTTCTGAGTAGAAACTTAAAAATAAATAAAAAGGTAGGAGGAACAGGCTGTCATTTTAACTTATTTTTGCTGTCCTTTAGGCCAACTGCTTCTTCTGCAGAGAAGAAACATTTATGTTTCAGAATGATAAATTTACCGAGGTTGACTCTTCCAAAATTATTCCTGACGCTGAACAGCATTGAAATTTCAAGTCAAAGGGGAAAAAAAAGTGGCTCTCTTCTACAAAATGCTGTGGTCCAATTTCCATCACAGAGGATGAACCCAGTATTGCATCTGGTACCTGGCCACGCATTGGAGCCATCAAGTGCTGGGCCTTATCCCTAAACTCTACCCTTGGGAGCTGTAGGAGTGGGAAAAATCAGCTCTGTTTGTTTGGGAAGGAAAAAGATGGGAAGCACAATGCAAGGAATCTGCCTGTCAAAGCACTGACAGGAGAGAAAAGAGAGGAATGGAGAGAAAAGGGAGGAAAGCCCCATGCAGCCCCGCAGAACGGCATGGGAAGGGCTGTGGGGAGAAGAGGGCTGGGACTGGGAGCAGGGCCAGAGCAAGGCTGGGAATGGCACTGGGGAGGATCCAAGGGCTGGGGGACATCCTGGGGACTGGGAACAGCTCTGGCATGGGGGGTAGGGACTGAGGGACAGGAAGGTTGGAGCAGTCTGGGAAAGCAGCAGGACTGGAGCAAGGCACGGCCCAGACACGGGGAGAGAGGGACACTGGTGGTGCTGCCAGAAAGGAGGATGGGATCCTCAGAGAGGGGAAAGCAGGGAAAGTCAGGTCTGGAGCAGCAGCGTGAGACAAACGCACAGAGTTGGAACGAACCCTCCTGGGAAAGCTGGGGGATAAAAGCTGTAGCATCTGTTTAAGGTTCTCAAGCCTACAGAGAGAGGTGGGAAGGCCCAACGCACCTGAGCTCCACGGGGAGCTGAAATCACAGTCCTGGATCACCAAACCCACGGAACATTCCAGAAACCTCTGCATCCTTGTGAGCTGTTTGAGTGTCCTGCCTTGGTCACTGCACAACTCACATTTCCAACACGCTGATTTTGCAATGCTCAGCGAATTCTGGGTTCAGAAGGACTGGGTGTCAGCACTGAGGGTGGATCTGACCCAACTGTGCTTCCACCAGTCCTGTGCTTTCCTGAGCCCCTCAGGAGCGAGGGAGCAGGGATTTCTGAGCTGTTTTGGGAAGGCCAGACCTTGGATGTTCTTTCCCAAGTGCCCCTTCAGTGCCCGGTCAGGGCAGAGCAGCAGATCCTGTGCCAGCAATGTCTGGGTGAGAACTCAAGAGTGTGTGGCCTTCCAATATCAACCCAAGGAGAGAAATTCTTCCCCTTCTCCCACCCTGGATCAAAGTTTCGATTTCCTTGTGGCTGTTCTAAATTATTTGATTATTAATATCAACCCTGTCTTTTAAATTATAAAACATTTTATGGATTTGCTTTAACCCAACTCCAGCTTCAGCTTCTCTCAGTATTTATGATTTGCTTGCAATTCTTTACTGATAAAAAACCTGATTGCACCTTACAAATGATTTAGAAGAATTTGCTGATTCCTCCAATGTTCAGGAGTTCCTTGAGAAATGTCCCTGTGTCTGGATGTGGGTGTGGACATGTAACTGTGTGTTTTTATCCAAGTTCTGGTACATTTTCCCTGCCTCAGGACAGTAAGTGTGAGGGAACAAAGGCATGAGATGACCTAACTTGTCACAAAATGAGAAACAAAACAAGCGTTTGTCAGATTACACTGCCTGATAATTGAAAGAGAGTAAAAATCTGCATAGATGCAGGTACCAGAGCTCAACTGCTGCATCACAACTGGTTTGCTGCTCCAGCTGAATGCCATCAGTGAAGCTGAAACATCCCCTGAGCCTCTCCTTTAGCCATGGCCTTTAAACAAACACCTGGGCTCCAACTTGAGAAGAGGTTTTCATGAGCTCTGTGAAGGGCACTGCAAGATTGGATTGTTTCTTTGATGGGTTATGTTGAAAGGAGAGGACTTTGTTCCATTAAAGTGTGACAGTTCAGGTTTGTTTGTGTGAATGAATGCCATCCAACTTATCCTCAGAGGGCAGAAGAAAAATTCGGTGAAAATTTGTCCTTACATTGATGAAAAGGTATAAAGAAATCTGAATTAACAAGTCTTCTGTGAAACCAAACCCTCTTCCAACTGCTCCTTTCTTTAAATGAAAATAATGAGCACAAGTTAGCAGCAAAACCCCTCCGGCAGGCTCACCTGGTGTCTCATCCTCCTCCTCCCAGCCACAATCAACTGATAAAAAGAATCTGGATAAATCCAGAAAGTCTAAAATTCTCTTTCCAGAGAGTGTGACAAAGGAGGCACCATCTCAGAGACTCATCCAACACCCTTTAATCTCACTGGTGCTTATCAACTTTGAAACAAAAGCAGGAAAGAACATAAGGGTTTGGCTCACATGTATGCCTTGTAGTTACTGCCTATTTTTTGGATCCTGATGTCATATTTGGAGTCTATGAAGGGCTCAGTGGTGGCGTAGGTCTGAGTGAGTGCTACCACGCTGGCTATGTCCTGAAAATCGTAGTGGTTGTCTACCTTGATCTGGAGCCATCAAGCCACAAGAACACAGCACAAACAAAAGAAGAAAAGAGTAATTAGGAATAGAATGTAGAATTCAGTTGCAAACAGCATTCGTGAGAAGCATGGTTTTGACAACATAAAAAAAAAATCTGATGTTTAATCTGATTTCTAGGTTCTATACCATTCCTGCTTTAAAACATCTTTTTTTCTAGGCAAAATGTTACCTGCTCATTTGGAGAAAGCAATTTGCAGGCACTGGAATTTTATTTTGGGTTGGTTTTGTTTTGTTTTGTTTTGTTGGGTTTTTTATTTGTTTGTTTATTTTGTTCTCATTTTTGTTGGGGTGTTTTGTTGTTTTTTTGTTGGTTGTTTGTTTGTTTGGTGGCGTTTTTTTGTTGTTGGTTTTTGGGGTTTTTTGTTCTTTGATGTTAGTCAATTATAGATCTTCAGGCCTCAAATTTTATTTTTTTTTAGGTGTGACATGCAATTCCAATGGATGTAGATTCTTGTTGGTTCTGTAAATTGCTCTGGTAACTGTATATCTGTGGAGCCCACCAGGAATTTTCACGTCATGCCATCAGCTTTTTCCCATGAGGGAGGAGTTGAAGGGTCCTGATATCCTGGGGAGGGCAGGAGCACAGAGAGCTGGCTCCAGGCAGCAGATTTTATTCTCATTTTTCCATCATTCTCATTTGCCCCTCTGCTCTGAAGGAGCTGGGCTTTCCAGGGGTGGGATTTCCCAGGTGTGGAATGCTCTGCTGAGGTGGTGAGTGCCACTGAACCATCAGCTTGCACACCTTGAAGGAACAGGGGCATGGACAGGTGGGGAATGCTGATCTAGGGGAGAGGAGAAGGAGATTTTGGAGGGCAGAGGGAGGACAGAGACATCACCTCTGGACAGGGAGGACAATCCCTGTGGGGACTCAGAGCTGGGCAAGCAGGAGTGAAAGGGGCTTGGGAGAGAAGCCTTGGGCAGGTGGAAAACAGGGAAGTGGGGCTGTGATCCAAAGGGCATTTCAGAGTGGTGAGGAGCAGGCAGGGTCAGGATTTCCCATGGTGTCCAACATGAGGAGTTTGCAGCTCTTTGCAAGCTCAGCACCCTGATTGCTTCTCCTTCTCCTGGGACTGGAAAACCTGAGGGCCACGGCTGGGAGGTGGGACAATAAATGGAATTTGGTGGAGATAAAAGCCTGAAGTCTAAGTATTTGCCCCCAGCTCTCAGATGGAGAAAGACACAGAGTAATCTGCCATCTGAGAGCCACAAACCAGCCATGAGGTCTGGTTTCAACTTGATTTTCTGAAGACTGACTGGCCTGTGTGGGTTTAAGTGGGACCTCTGGAAATGCTGCTGCCAGCAGTGCCCTCAGGGAGGGCTGGGCTTCCAGGGAACCTTCCTTTGCTCTCTGATTGAATTCAGTCTTGGAGGGTTTGAAATATTTCTTAGCTAAAAGAAAAAAAATCATTTCTAGACATTTGATACGAGGAACATTTCTGTGCATTATTTCCCGTTTTCTCTAAATGAGAGGTGAATATCCAAAGTACAGCATAAACATTCTAACACTTCACATATGCAATTCACAGAAAGTGCAATTTAATTAGTGGTTTTCTCTGCCCTCAATTAAATTGGCTGCTGGACTTCCAATGATTTACTAAATATGAAACAAAGCAAAACAGTCATAGGCAAAAAATAACACACGGTACAAGTTGTAATTAAATCAGTTTTCTATCTGAAAATAGTGGCGAATATTATGTTCATGGAGCTTTGGAGATTCAGGATGATAAATGTAACTATCCTCTGATTAATTGTTTTAAAATCTAACCACTTCTAGCACTGAAGTGTTTTCAGTGAGTGAAGTTATCCTGCAAGGACTAGAAGTTGGCGCTGATAGCAGTGAAAATGGGATTTAAATGCTCTCCCATTGGCCCTGCCCTGTGAGATAAGTGACACCAAAACATCTGTACTCACCACTGAAATGCAATTACTTTGGAGAAAGAAAGCAGCAGTTATACAGAGGTATGAAACGATCACAGACAACACATCAAGGTAGGAAATCAATGTTCAGTACCAAGCTGAAACCAACAAAGAACCAAGGCAAAACCTTCCCACACTCCCAGCTCCAAAAAGTTGGATTGTGCAACAGACCTTGACTCTTGAAGAGTTTCAGTGCAGACAATACATTAATAAACAAGGTTTTGCTTGCAGAAAGCATCTCAGCACAGTTCAAAGCACATCCCACACAGGGCAACTCTCAAACTGCAAAGGCCAAGTTGTAAAAATACTTTGGGCATGTTTGATTTTCCTAAAGAGAGATGCTTTCTTAGCATGGACAGGCAGAGATTTGCAAGGGGGAATCTGAGACAGGCTCTGGGTAGATCAAAGGTGAAATCTCAGGGGAGGAAGGAGCATGCACAGGTAAGGGACAAACCCCAGGCTCCCAACATGCAACAAGTAGCATCTGCACCTTTCCCATGCCTGAGTGAGCATGTCCAATCTTCACAACAACAGGAAAGGTTGGCATTGTGAGCTGGGGGAAAACAAAACAGGAACATTAGAGAAGAGAGCGACCATGAGCTCCGTGATTAAACAGCACAGTCTAGGGAAATTATTGAAGCATGATCATAATGTGGCCAAAGCTGTTCTGGCCATGTGGAGCCTCAAACCGTTCATCCTCTCTGTTCTGGTGAGTTGCTGGGTGTATTTTCTGAGCACAGTGTTGTTCCAAATACAGCCAGTTGGTGTTCTTACTTTTCTTAAGCTTAACATTTTCTGTATGTCTTTTAACTTCACTTTTTAAACTGAATTTCTGCTGTTTCCTATTTTAAGCTTTGCTTCTGTGTTTTCTGACCCACGAACTCACACTCTCCGAGGCTGTAATCAGTATTGATGCCAAATTAACCACCTTTTCCCTTTCATTTCCACTATTTAACAGGGCTGTAAATACATTTTCTGGCCCTTATGAAAGCAGTGATGTCTAATTCACAAAACCTTGCTTTAAAGGCAGATCCTAGCTTGTGCTACAGAACATCTGAGTTTTCCAGGGAAGGCTCCAGCTTCTGCCCAGAATGAAGGGAATAACTTGGAATGATCCAACCACTAAGTAGGAAATCAAATATACAGAAGTATATGAAAACACTTTATCCACTGAAATGGGAATGCTTCTGTCTCTCAAAAGGTGCTGTGGATGACCACTTTTACTTCCATCATTCACTTGAAAAAGTTTCAGATCTCCCAGTCATGGCCACGGTTGGCACTGCTTTTTTTTTTCCACTTAAAATTTGCATCTATTGAACCTCTGTCACTCAAGCACAAACCTCATGTCAGAGAAGAGGTTTATAACTAGGGATAAAAAGCTGAGCAGCTTCCGCATGTAATTAAACTGGGCAGCGGCAGGACAGTGTTACAGGCTCCAAACCCTCCCTTTAGTGCCACATTCCAGCACTGTAAATACAGTCAGAGGCAAAGCTGATGCTCTGGAACATAAACTAAGAATTGTTCGAGGTTTTGTGAGACACTGGCTGGTTTCAGAATGACCAGAAGCACTTGCATTACACAGTAAAGGTCACCCCTACAGGAATTTTGGAATGAAGTTCTTGCTAAACTGTAGCAACCAAAGTTCCTGCTTAGTCAACATCCAGTCACTGCTGTATCACTTTCAGATTTTAAACCAGGCTCTTTTTTTCAATTCTTGAGGGTAGGAGGGGAACAAATCATTGCCAGACTGGAGATCATCAGGGCAGCGGCACATTTCTGTGTCTGAGCTGCAGACCACTGCAGTGGGGTTTGTAATGGAAAGGCTGCAGACCTCTGAGCACAGCAGTGCAGATGGCACTCCTGTAATTAACAGCATCTTCCTGTGATCCCAAAGCTGTGGAATCCTCCGCGGCCCACAGCAACCAACACAACTCACATTAAAAGAAAAAATAAGAAAGAAAAAGGAAAAGGAAAAAAAAAGTGCTTTCTCTCTCAGAAAAGTGCAGTAACATAATTTTCTCTGGAGCCTGATGCTGAGATTCCACGTGCTCCACCACATCCCAGCACAGACTGAGGGAACTGGCTCTGGATGCTGCAGAGAGGGAAAAACCAGGCAGGCAAAATTCAATAATCGCAGCGCTTCTCTTGTTTGTAGCTGTCCCTGGGACAGGTCCATGAGGTTCAGCAGTTGTTATTTTGGGGTTTGAGCAGCCTTTCCTTTCTTGCTGCTCTGATTTTATTTATCCCAGTTTTCCCTCTGCCATGGCGCAGCACCTCTCTGCCACCAACCCATGGCCAGGGGATTGTTCTGCCAAGGAAACCTGAAATGTCCCATGGAAATGAAAGAAAACTTGACCTGGATCCTCCCATCCCATTCCCAGTCTGCTCTTTTTCAGGCACTCCCCAGACTATTCCTGCATTTGGTGAACATTATATATGATACAAGTGTGATTGTGACAGTGAAAATTTACCAGCACCATGGATTTCCCTTCAATTTGCATTATAATTACTGATAATTATAATTTATGTTATAATTACTGCTATAAAAGCTGTTTGCTTTGAAAAGTATCACTGAGGGGAAAAGGCCATTTTGCAAAATATTGCGGATATTTGGAAAGCTTTCTTAAAATCAGGAAAGTAAAAATTCTACAAATTCTACAAATTCTAAAGATTCTACATTGTAAAAATGCAGAAATTTAATTCTGGCAATTAAAAACTGCTGGTAAAAACCCAAAGAGCGACCAGAGAAATTGAGAAATCTGCCAAGTTCATAACTGTGAGGGATGGAAGGGTCTGCACTGCGTGACACAAAATACACACATACACAAAATACAGCAGAATGAAAAATAGGATTACCAGGAGTTCTAACTTAAATAGCAAGGTAATAAACTACCATTATTAATTAGACAGAAACCAGAATATTTGGCAAAGGTGGAATAAAATTTTCAAAATGTATAGTCATATATGAATACGATTGGACTGGTAATAAATATTGGTAGCAACTGGAAAAACTCCTGGCTCCTTGTGCGAGCACATATGCAAACAGCTGAGGGACACACTGACATTGGCCAATCCAATGCCATTAATCAAAATAACAACAGTGAATATTCAAATTTTATCCAGGGAGGATAAATGTCACTTCTAGATGAGCATGAAAATCTGAAAAGCCAGTTCATGTCATTATTCCCTCATTGATGTCATAGCTGCAAGGATAATTATTATTAATTATGGTTTCTTCGCGTTTCATCTGCATCAACCTTTTTAAATTTAAGATTTTTTTTGTACTATGAGCTTAAAAGGCAAATACTTTATAATATCAATCTTCAGGATATGGCCATTTAAAGATTTCATAACTATGCTTAGCTTGTTTTTTTACTGTAGAAAGGACTACTCTAGTTTGATAAAATTCCACAATACCTCCAATATCCCCCTGGCTAATCTGTGGTGCAGGTAACTCAGTGACCCAGTAGGTGGCTACAGAATTAACCAGCACAGTCCCCATCTGGATTGGTGTTTGCATTTTTCCATATGGAGTGGAGATCCCTACCCTGCCCTACTGCAGAAATTTTCTGGAATTTCTAAGTCTGGTTAAGGGAGTGTCATCCTGCAATTAAAAGTCTATTCATTTAAAATAAAACCTTCACATTTCAGCCTCATACACTAGGGTGCTCAATGGTTTATAAGTCCCACTGCAATTTAAATATTTTTGAACAATTTCAATACAAGCTGGTTTTTTCCCAAGAGATATAATTTGAATTTTTCTAAATTTACTTCAAATTCTTTTAACTGAGAAATAGTGTGAAATATAATCAAAGACTTCTATAAAAATAGAACCAGGCAAAGATTACCTGCAAAAAAAAAAGTAAAAAACCCCTCTGCTGGCAACAATACAGACAACAGAGTTTTCTGAAGGTGGTGTTCACCCTGCTTTCATGTCCTCGGGGTTGAGCTGACTAGAAAAGCCACAACAGGAAAAAAAAAGAGGGGGCGGAGGCAGTGACAAAAAAACCCCAGATGTTGCATAAACATGACTTACCTCAAGTTCAGTGTTTAAATATTTATCTTTCCAATAATCCCCAAGCAAAGTTCATTTAACCACTCTAGTTCCATGTAATTTATTTGTGGAATATGCATCAGCCTAAATCTAATTTTGCTCTGCTTACTTTGGAGAAAGGAAATTAAAAGTGAAATAATGAAGGTGGCCTTTTATTCATCTTTTTTTTCTTTCCCAGAAACAGGCAGGAAGAGCCCTAAATCAATAAACAAGCAGCAGATGTACTTTCTCTGGTCTGTTTGGTTTGCAGAAAACACAATTTCCAGATCAAGTGGGGGCTCAGCCAGGCAGGAGCTCCGTCACCAGCAGGGCCAGCCCAGCCCTGGCCTCTCAGCAGCAAACCCCACACCCCACCAGCTGCTGGCCTCAACAAACACAGGCACAGTTTTGGGGATGTGGAGCCACATTTTCCCCTTGGCAGATAAAAGTAGGTGTAAAACTCTCGGTGCAAGGAATAAGGTTTAATGCCCCCAAGCCAAGGGGGAGGCTGAGGTGATTTGTGATTGATCCTTTTCGCTAGGGCAGTGAGGAAACCGAAAGTTCAAGGGGATAAAAGGAGTGAAACTTCAATTTATTGTTGGGAGAGGAAAATGTGTCTGATCTGTGAGTCCTTGACCCCAAATTGAAGGGTGAAGTGGTTTGTGAACTCAGTGCTACACAGGTCCCAGGGCCACCTGAGTTCCCAGGGACACCAGTGGGAATTGGTGCAGAGCTGGAAGTTCTGAGCTCCCTTTGAGACTGCCACCACCACCTGGAGAGGCTGGAACTGCACAAAGCAGCTCCACGTGCCCCCTGAAATCAGCCAAGGCTGGAGAAGATCCTGGGTTGTGGGGTGACTCCACCTGACCACCAGGAGATCCCCCTAAAACTCCTTTGTCCCCACAACTGGTGTGTCTGTTAAAAATCCCAGGGATCTAAATGAACACAGAGTGATCTGATGGCAGAAAGTCTGCTGTTTTCAAACCTGCACAGCATGAAAACAGAAATTGTCATTAGGAAGGAAAACACAAAGGGTAAGTGCAGTGAATCAATGAGAGCAGCTCCCACAGATCCCTGGAAGAAACTCTGAAGACAAAAACTCTGCAGAAACAAATTCTGTTTTGATTCTGGCACGTCAGTGTTTAATTCATCCTTCCACCAACTGTTTGGGAAACTGCTGCCTCGAAAGTCAAGTAACACATTGCCACCTTATAAAACAATTACCCAAATTGCTGTGCCTATAAACTGTAAGGATTTTTTGCTGCAGTATTTCAGAGGTGACAGCTTTAAATACCCTCCTGTTTGAAGCAGGCTGTAGCTCATACAGAGACACTGGAATTTAAAATCCATAAAAGCTCGCCTGTTTTGTGAAATGCTATTCTGAATTTCCAACATGATTGTACAGGTGAGGTACAGGATGTGTAGTGTGACTTCATCAGGCAAAATGAAAGTAGATCATAGAGGCAATTGCAATGCCAAAGGAGAAGCAGGGAGGAAAGAACAGAGTCAAAGCATCGAGAAGGCAACAGATAAATTGTGGGTTGTTGGAATCCAAAATGCAAAGAACCCTCAGAACCTTGGGCCTGTTAGCCAAAGCTGAGAATTAAACACAAGATTTGATCTGAGACCTTGGAAAAGGCTTCCAAATTCAGGTGCTAGAAGCGAGAATGTGGATTTATAATTTAAAGTAGAGACACGTTAAGCTAAGTAAAAGAAAGTTTAGAGTTTAAAATATAGAAAAAATAAAAGTAGTTACAAATGTAAACAAGAAGTTTAGAATGCAGTGCTGTAGGTTTGTGTGTCATAACATGACTGGCTAAGTAGGCTTGCACTGTAGCATGAGTCCATAAAATGAAATATTTAAAGATTAGGTCAAAAACATGAATATCCTTGTTAGTAGTGTTTTATTAGTCAATAACTCCTTAAAAAGTCTTGTATCTAAGGGTTTTGTGACCTTCTGAACCGTGCTGTAACGATGTGAGCCAAATTCACCCTTCCTACCTATGTAGAAGATAAGAAAATAACTGGAATCATCAAAAACAACTCAGAGGGCCCATCTCAAATTCCTTCCAAAATTCCCCACAAGCGAATTATCACAATGGGTGTGGAAAATCCTGCCTGCTACCATTCTCAAATAAGATTCATCTGCCACAATGAAGAGAAAATCAGATTGTTATGGATAAAAAATTGAGCTCTGTGCACTGGCAGAAGCTAAAGCACAGAGCAGGCAGGCCAAGCAGAAGACTCTGAATGGACTCAAATTGCCTGACAGCTGGAAGGGACAATGAGGTGGCTGTGGCATGTCCCTGACAATGAAAAACCCTTCCAAAAGCTGTCTGGACAATCCCCATGCAGCAGAGTTCAGTGCTCCCTGACCCAGCTCCCAGGCTGAGGGTGAGCTCACAGCCACCAGAGCAACGCTGGTGAGCAGCACCAGGGCTGGACAGACTGACAACTGACTGTCTGTGCTGCCTCCCTGGAAACATGGGCTGGCCAGGGCAGGCAGTGAGGGCAGGAGCAAATCCAGCACAGCCAGGCACAGGGGATCCTGCAGCCCTGGGTTATCCCAGAGTCCTGGGTTTTCCTGAAATCCTGGGTTTTCCTCAGCCCTGGGTTATCCTGCAACCCTGGGTTACCCTAGAATCCTGGGTTATTCCCAGTCCTGGGTGTTCCTCAGCCCTGGGTTTTCCTCAGCTTTTGGTTTTCCTCAGCCCTGGGTTATCCTGAATTCCTGAGTTTTCCTCAGTTCTAGGTTATCCCCAGCCCTGGGTGTTCCTCAGCCCTGGGTTATCCTGAAATCCCCAGGTCTGGTTTATCCCCAGTCCTGATTTATTCCCAGCCCTGGTTTCTCCCCAGCCCTGGGTTATCCCGAATCCCTGAGTTTTTCTCAGTTCTGGTTTGTCCCCAGCCCTGGTGCTCCTGCAGCCAGAGGCTGAGGCTGGCAGAGGGCAGGGGCAGGTGGGAAGGGCAGGAAGCCCCACGGGGCAGAGCTGCCGGGCACAGCTGCCCCTCCCCACCGAGCTCTCAGGGTGATGGCCCTCATTCATTCCCCCATCACCTGTCACCTCCAGAGGGCAAAATATCCCAAACTCTGGGGTCCAGGGGAATCACCCAACAGCAGGAGCCCAGGGGATTTAATGCAGGACTCTGGGGGCTGTTAGAGGACAATCAATGATGGTAATTAATGCCCACTCTGCTGTTCGTGGGCACTAATCATTGGAAAAAATAAAAAAAAACCAAAACATGCATTCTACATGTTCAGTTGAAAGTATTTAATTCTCTTCTATATCTAGAAGGTAGTGAACAACTAATTTGTTACTTGTCATAAAATAATTTTAAAGTTTTGTTCTGAGCACAATGTTCTGCCGTTGATTATATAATTAATTTGATTGTACTAGGTAGAAAAGTCTTTAGGACACTCAGAAGATAGCTGGACGTGTTGTTCTGGAGAATCCTGGACAAAATGTACCTTAGGGACCAGCAGAGAGGAGTGTTTGCCCAACATATTTCTTTGTAATTTGAATTTTGTGAATTCAATTTGATATGGAATTTGATCATCTTGGTTCTATTTAGTTCATCTATAACAGCAGCCCTGTGATGGAAACCAGGCAATGGCTCCCAATTAATTCCTTCATCCCTTCCCAGTCCCAGGTTTGGGAATTGGCAGTCCCAGAGGTGCTGAGCCCAGGTCCTGGCAGCCCTGCCCAGGGCTTTTCCCGCCTCCCTGCAGCTGGAACTCCCCAAGCAGGCTTCCAGCCCTTCTCATCCCTCACCTCACATGAAAGAAGCCCATTTCCTCTAGGTAAGAACAGAGATGTTAACAGGTCTAAATTATTTTCGGGTGTTAGTCCTGGGTTGGGACCCCACCTTATGATTTGAAGCCAAAACTTTAGACTGGACAAGTAAAAAATTCCAAGTGTGGCTGTGTGAAATCAGGACATTTTGTACAGGATTCCTGGCTCAGTGTTTAGTGTGGATCTAAAGGCTAAAATCTAGACCCGATTCTAATAATTCTGAATATTTGTGGGTTTGGTTTTTTTTCTAACAGACAGAGTGTGTCTTGAGGGGGATGGGAATTAAAAAGAAAAATAATCTGAGCACTACTATTTGTATAACTGTTCAGAAATGAAATAAATCTGCTGTTGTAAAACATGTACACTTCTCTCTAAAGGTAACAAACTACTTTGGGCACACCTAAACCTCAGCCTGATCAAAATACATTTTCATGAGCCTGGATTGGAATGGTTCAGGTCATGTTAATGAATTTTCGATTCCTAGGCTTGATTTGGGTTGTGAAAAAACACAAAACTGTTTAAGCAGCCCTGTCCTGCATGCCAATCCAGAGATGTTCTTTATTACTCTCTAATCAAAACTTGGGTTGCTCCCTCATGGAACATTTTTCTTTATAAAAAGAGGGTGACCGCAGGTTGCACACATCCAGATTGCCACAGCAACCGAAGCTCTGAAGGTGAAAAGGATTTCTGAACTCTGCATTTATTCCGCTGAATTCCACTTCCAACATCAGCCAGGAAATACAGGCACAGAGCTGCTCTGAGCAGGATTTGCATTAATAAGGAACGCAGGGAAAGGGCTGTGCCTCCAAAACACACCGCTGGGATACTTTTCCTTGCTATTCTAAATTAAACTTGCCACGAGATAATTTCGTTTAAAATGCCTTTTATTGAGGCTTTGATTTGCAATTGGTTGTTCCCTGCAACCAGCGGTGTTGCAGGCTCACAAGCAGAGAGCATTGAGAGGTTTCCTTTTCGTGAATGAAGTTCTGTCCAGCCTGCGAACGAGGACGGCAGCTCAGCAAAATGCCCAGAAGTGCAGGGGAAGATCGGGGGCTGCGAGTGCGAGCGGAGCGTAAAACAGGACAGCTCTGTTTACTTGCCCAAAACAAGATCGCAAGGCTGGCGTTTAAATCCAAGCGGGACGCAAACTCACTCGGAGGAGATAAAACGCTCAGAAAAATCAGCTTCAGATCCACGTAAAAGCCGGTTTTGTGGGAGCTTCTGGCGATTAACATTTCCACTCCCGAGCTTCTTTGGGACGATGTCACCAATAAATGAGCTTGGCAGCGCGGGAGGGCGGAGCCGGGGCTCGGCGCCGGGGCCATAAATAGCACGGTCCCATGTCCGGCCGCTTTGGAGCCAGCGGGCACCGGCAGCGCTCGGAGCGAGCATCCCGAGCGAGCATCCCCGGCATCCCCATCCGGCAGAGCCTTTCCCCGTGCGGAGCATGAGGCGAGCGGGCAGCGGCAGCCCCGGCAGCCGAGGGGCAGCGCTGGTGCTGGCGCTGGCGCTGGCGGCGCTGCCCGCGGCCGTGTCCGGCTGCAGCTGCGCGCCCGCGCACCCGCAGCAGCTGCTGTGCGATGCTGCGCTCGGTGAGTCCGCGGCCGCGGAGCCGCTCCGGGGCTCTGCTGCAGCCGGGGGTGTGGGGAAACGGGTGGTGGGAGCTGTTCTGCGCTGCCCCGAACGCAGGGGAATAGCCGCTCTGCTTCCCGCGCGCTGCCAGAAGGGTTTGTGGTTATAAATTGCTGGGATTGCTGGGTTGGAGAGTGGCTTTTTATTCATTTTTTACGTGTTTTTTATATATTTTATATCTATTTTGTATCTATATCTATATATCTACATATATGTATATCTATCTATAAATCTCTATATATCTATATACATCTGTATATATCTATATACATCTATATATATCTATATACATCTATACACATCTCTATATATCTATATATACCATTTTAATATTATATATTATATATAATTATATTTCTATATTTTATGTGCATTGTATATTATATACGAATGCATTTTTATCCTTCGCATATTTTATATAATTTATGTATTATCTTGTGTATATTTTATATATATTCTATCCAACAGATATTTCTATGCTTTATATGTGTTATATATTTTATATATAACATCTATTTCCTATATTTGTAGATTAGGTCCTAACTTAGAAAATACCTGAGCTTTCAAATATCTGTTGCTGTATGCAGTAGTATCTGCTATGTATAAAATATTCTATCTAAATATGCCTGCAATGTGTAAACTGCTCATATAGATATTTTTATAGCTCTTCAGGGGGAAAAAAAAACAAAACCCAAACCAAACCAAAAAAAACCCACCCAAAACCAAAAACCCAAAGGACCATAAAATATAAGTCCCCAGTGCTAACTTGCTGGAACTTTTGAGATTTGTTCTGCTATTCTATACTTTCTTTAACTTATTCTTGGGGTTTTCTGTCATTTTCTGGAGCAGGAAGCTGATGGGCCCTTTATCTTCTGCAGATAAACTGGCTGCAGCAGCTCTGTGTGAACGTAACTCTCCAGCTTTGGGACAATTGTGCCTCATGACAGCCAGGCAGCACCACGGTTGTCAAACAACTCATAGAAAGAGCCTTAAGATCTCAAAACTAGGCTGCAGGGGGATGAGGAAATGTGACATTTTGAGAAAATGTGACATTTTGCAGCCTTTTGATTTCATTAGCTCAGGCTAAGGCTGGTTAGCTTCCATGGGGTGTGAACAGTAAATGTAGAACATGAGTTTCCAAAGTGCCACAGAATTAGCATCTCTATGGGGCAGGCAATACCTTCTGCATACTGATTCATTGCTTTTATGCCCTGACAGAAAATCTTTGTGGCCATGACAAACTCTGAGCTCTGTTTGTGGCCATCAGTTAAATTGGTTTTTAATCTGCCCGTGTTCAGCAATCCCTTTAGTGGAGGCACCTCCACCACGCATTACACACTTGGGGGTGTTTAAGGAGTGAAAGGGAATAAACAACTAAATATGTGTGCATTGAACTGTGCATGAGAAAGTGACAACTTTTCAACCGACGTAATGTAAAAGTTTTCCAAAATTAACAATTTTACAGTATAGAGGAAATTCAAAATGTTCATTGTGGGCCACCTTAATGAATATTTTCATTCATAGGGAAGCCATTCTTATTATACAGATTAGTATTTACTCATTTCTTAGATGTATTTTACAAATAGGAACCATATCATGCTACTTTTAGCTTTTCTACTACATCATGCTACTTTTTATTTAAATACTTGCGATAGTTTTATGTTACAATGTTTGGACTTGGTGCTCAAGCTCTCACTCCTATAAATATTCCTATCCAAGTAAACTTCCTCTTTTGGCTGAGGAATGTTTATGTCAAGGATCCCTTTGTTCACTATACTTTTAAAATACCATTTCTGTACATCACAAAATGGGAGATGAAGGGAATTCTTCATCCCAATAAGTGCACATTATTTTTGTGTATTTGCATGTACACACACACAACCTGCTCTGAGCATTCATGGCTGGATTACTGGATAATCTTTGGCCCCAACATTTTGCACAAACGGAGCGAGCCCCCTGGGAAGGAGCTGGAGTGGAGCTGCCTGTCCTGTGTGGGAGGAAGCTCCAGGGAGCAGCTTGGCAGAGCAGCTCCCCCAGGCCGGTGCCAGCAGCCTTTGTGCCCAGGAGAGGAGCTGTGCCCGGCAGGAAGGGGCACCCCGGGCTGCAGCCCTGGCCAGGCACTGCTCATCCCCTGGGAACTGGGGCTGTGCCTCCACAGCTGTCTGGGGACACACCTGTGCCCTTGGGGACACACCTGTGGCCTCAGGGACCTCAGGGCCACCTCGCTCCCGGCTGTGTGCTGAGACTGTTCCACTTCTTCTGTTATTAAATTCATTAGTTCATTAAGTTCATCCTGTCTAGCCACAAACACAGCCAAGGATTCCCTCACAGGATTTCCTGGCACATCTTATTAAAATAAAGATGCCCTGACCCAAAACTCCGCAGTAAAACCAGAGATAGTCTCAGACTTGCTCATGGAGCTACCAGCCATCATATGTCCTTCCCCCACTGTGTAAAGGCAATATTTTTAATTCTTCCAGCATGACTATGATGGAGGTGGAGAGATTGAATTGACATTCCCTGAACCTCCAATTGAATGTGTGAAGACACTCAGCAGCAGCATTTTTGAGAGATCCAAGGAAAAACAAGCACAGAAATTAATTAAGATGGGACAAGCTCTTTTGCTCTGGCTTTTGTTAAGATGATTGGTGCTGTGACACTTTGTCCTTCACTGCCAGGAAGGTTTTGTGGCTCTAGATGCCCAGAGGCAGCACAGAACCTGAGAGAGATCAGGGGATGTCTGATAGAGCTGGAGTCAGGGAGAGCTCCTGGTCCTGCCCAAAATCAGGGATGGGTGGAGAGGCCTGCAGGTTGAGGGGTGGGAAGGACTGTGGGATTTGCCAGGGTACATCAGGAGTGCTGCTCCAGCCCTGCCGTGTACCTGACCTTGCGTTTGTTCATCTTCCCACAGAGCCTTCAGAGGATGTGATTTGTACAGTATCATTACCACTGCTGGTAATGAAGGGTGGGACTGTTTTCAAGCTCGGAGCAATTTGTAGCTCACACAAACATCAGTCTCAGGGGCTGTGGGATTCTAGAGGAGCAAGCATTCGGCCATAGCTCAAGAGCAGCCACAAGCTCTTTGTTAGAAGGCAATACAGAACTTTCTAACCCAAAGGACAGCTGCCACAGGGTTCATTTTGCTTTTCTAAGCCATCGCCTTTACTCACTTCTGCTGCACTGCAGATCCTTTTGTCCAATGGCTTCTGTCTCACTTGCACACAAACGCTCCTGTGATAACTTCTGAGCTCTCAGCTCACTCCATACAACCCCACCCCTACCCTACAAACCCTTCAGCATCTTATCAGTGCAGCTTCTCACTTACTTCAGGCACATTCTTACAACTACAGAACCATAAGTTTATGATTTTCTGCTTAATGTCTGTGTATTGTATTTTTACATCAATCCAAGCTCCTTCCAAGGCTGCAGATCAACCCCTTCAGTGTCTGTGGAAGTTTCTGTTTTCCGATTCCCACTATACAGATTGCAGAAATTGTCATGAGCTTCTCACTAGTTTTAAATTTCCCTCCAGAGCGAGGTAACTCCTCATTTGTAGGAAGTGCCTGGCACCAGGAGATCCACACCTTTTACACAAAAACAGAGATACATCCCTCTTGGGCTCTTCTAAATGCTGCTGAGGCCCTCCTAAAATGTGCTGAGTTCCTTCAGCCCCAGCAGACAGCTCTGCTTTCCCAGAGGACTTGCCCTGGGAATGGAGAAGTTTAATTAAACAGATGTCCCTGTCAATTATCAGTGCTGACCACAATGGCCAGGTTTTCTCTTCATAAAAATGTGGGAGGAGGTGCTGGATAACAAATTCAGTAGTGAGGCCCTGGAGTGCCAAGCCAGCACATGAAAACTCTTCGGATAATTGCCTTGTTTTGGAGAGAAACATGGATGCAATTGAGTTTACCAGATAGTGCCAAGCTAACAGATTTCCCTTTTGCCACTGCATTTGTCATCCTGGCCTCAATGCTGGACCAATTTGAGCTTCAAATCAGGCAATCTGGAGGCAAAAATGGGCTATGGGCAGCACTGATTCCTTTCTGAAGTCTGGCACTTTAAATTCATGTTGATTTTTCCCCTTGGGCTATTTTTTGGACAGTAGGAGAAATATGTAAATACTTCACATTTCTTAGCTGTGTAACCCCAGTTCCCTTCAAAGTTGGTTGTATTTTTTCTGATTTCAACTATCTTATTGTTTATTCTTAAAAGTACATTGAAAATTGTATTTTTACTGAACAGCAATGACTAACAGGTCTTGAATACAAACACACACATATATATATGTAAAATGTGGCTTCAGAAGAGTGTAGCTCTTTGGAGTTCTGCAGCTTTGGAGATGAGTGGCACATTTCAAAATAGGATTGAGACTTTACAGCTGGAGCTTGGCAGCATTTTCAGCCCATTAAAATCCCCCAAGATCACGGGGATCAAGCATTGTAAAGATCTGCCAGATGATATATTAAATTTTAATCACATTTAAACATAACAGTGCAAATTTTCTTTAAATACACCAGAATTAAGTTTTTAGAGTCAGCTCTTCTGGGAGATAATCACAATATGCTATTTCTTCATTATTGAGTTTCAAATGAAAACCTTCCTGGCTCAGCGTCCCACAATTTTGCCTCTCTGCCATGTAATATCCAGTTTTGTGCTGGAATGGATTAATTTGTACATTATTAGGTGGGAAGTAGTTTTTGCCTGGTGGGAAAAATCAGCTTTGGGAATGCATTGGAAACAGGGATGGTGCTTGTTCCAAGTGAGGAGAGGAAAGGTGAGCAGTGACATTCCAGGTTTCATTGTTATTTTATTGTGTGATACCCACGGGCAGCGGGCAGTGGGGCTGGGCAGGTCTGGTCCCTGCCTGCCCAGCCTGCCGAGCCCTTCAGGGAGGTCTGACACCAAATTCAGCAGTGATGCCACTGCCCCTTGTGGTTTGGGGGCTCAGTGTCCACCCAAGCAGTGGATCCCTTGAACCGCAGGAATTGGAGATCCTTGGTTCTTTAAAAGCGCCCTTTTGTGCCAAGTTTAATTATACAAAGGACAGTGGTGTCACAAACCTTGGCTTTCTGTGGAGGTTTTTGTGGATCCTGTTAAAAATCTGGGCTCTTGATGCTGTTGCTTGGGCAGGACAGCTCCTGGCAGGATCCTGGGTCTGGGGCACCCAGACACCCCTGACCTGGGCTCAGGGAATCCTGCAGTTCCCACAGCTTTTTGGGCTTCTCCATAACAGGGAAAACTCATTTCTCTTCCTGCCCTGCTGAGCAGAGGCAGATCCCAGTGCTCTGCACCACCTCCTTCCCCTGACTGCAAACCAGTGCCAGTGGTGCTCATTCCAGTGCCAGTGATGATGCTCATTCCAGTGCCAGTAATGCACATTGCCAGTGCAAATAATGCACATTGCCAGTGCAAATAATGCACATTCCAGTGCCAGTAATGCACATTGCCAGTGCAAATAATGCACATCGCCAGTGCCAGTAATGCACATTCCCAGTGCCTCTAATGCACACTCCCAGTGCCAGTAATGCTCATTCCAGTGCCAGTAATGCACATCGCCAGTGCCTGTAATGCACATTCCCAGTGCCAGTAATGCACATTCCAGTGCCAGTAATGCACATTCCAGTGCCTGTAATGCACATTGCCAGTGCAAATAATGCACATTGCCAGTGCCTGTAATGCACACTCCCAGTGCCAGTAATGCACATTCCAGTGCCTGTAATGCACATTTCCAGTGCCAATAATGCACATTCCCAGTGCCTGTAATGCACACTCCCAGTGCCAGTAATGCACATTCCCAGTGCCTCTAATGCACATTCCCAGTGCCAGTAATGCACATTCCCAGTGCCAATAATGCACATTCCCCATGCAAATAATGCATGTTCCCAGTGCCAGTAATGCACATTTCCACTGCCAATAATGCACCTTTCCAGTGCCAGTAATGCGCATATCCAGGGCTTCTTCCCAATGTGCAGCTGCCAATCCTCAGGGCTCACACCCAGGAGTGGGAGCTGAAATTCTGCTCCAAGAATTGGGAATTGGGTGGCCGAAATGCTGTACTGGGGTCGTGCTGTTCCAGTTCTGTCCCAAAGAACAGGCAAAAACCCACCTGAGTGTGGTTCTTGCGAGGATTTTAGTGGGGAGGCAGCACTGGTGCCACTGGAGGAGGGCGCTGCCAGCCACATCTCCAGAACCAATGAATCTTCTTAAGAGAAGCTAAAATTATAACTATTTCAAAACTGATGTTGGTAGGCTAATGCAGAGGGGCTGAAAATGAGGCAAATCTCAGCCTTTTCCTCAGCAAAGGGCTGAGGAAAAAAGAATTCCAGTCCTGTGTGTCCCACCAGTGCTCAGAAAACCAATGCTGGCAGGTAGGAATCATTCACAATCCTTCTTATATCCACATTTTATATATTCCTCTATCCACATTTTGTTATATGACAAATGTTAAGTTCATCAACAAAAATTATGAAAGAAAATTATTGACTTATTGAGAAATTAATCTATATTCCATTTTGGCTGTACAGTGACCTGTCAAACTCAGCTAGAGAAAAGAAGACAAGGTTTCTTTACTTCTCTAAGTACAAAAGAAATTAAAATTATTTTTCCTTACTTTTATACATATTAATAGCACTTTCAAATAATTTTTTTAAAAAACTTGACAGCACGAATTCTAAGAAGTTGTTTAGTTTAAAGGAGCTGCTGATGCATTTAAAGAGAAGAAAAAATACCTGGCACCCTGCAAAGGGTAAAATGCCATCATGGGTAAAAATGCCCATGAATGGCAACTCAGGAATAATTGCAGTACACATAAACTGCTTGGTATCACAGCCTGAAACTTCTAAATGCTTTAAAAATGCAAAAATCCTACAAAACCTCTGGCTGCAGGAATGCTGTGGTGTCAATCCCTGGTTACAATTCTGTGCCTTCGTACCTGAATATCCAGTGAAAAACCTGAATATTCCCATTCAATGAATTCCTGGAATGCTGCTGTGGGAATGGCACTGAGTCCTTCCTTTTGCAGCTAAATAGTGAAATTAAATGTCACTAAAATGTTAGTGCAACAGCTTCCTGGGATGGAGCCTGGATTTCCTGTTTGGGAATAGGAAGAGTAAGACCTGAATAAGCCCTACAAATAACCCTGCATCTACTTGAGGGTTTAGGGTAGGAGCAAATGCTTGGAGAACTTGAAAAACCCATGGAAATTTAGTTTCCTAACTCACTTTTCAGTGCTGAATTCAAGGCTTGAACCACACTGCCAATCCCACACAACTCTAGGAAATGATTCCCAATATTCTGTGGATGAGTGCCCTTCAGAGCTCTGCCGCTCCAGCCTGAAAATGGGGCTGGTGCTGGGAAAAGCCAGGCTGAGCTCTCCTTCCCCTGCTCGCTGCATTTTCATGGCACTGCTCCCAGCCCTTCAAAGCTGAGGCTGTAAAAGGAGGTGGCATCACAAAACTGAACAACAGGATGGGATTTTAAGGAGCCAAACCCACTGAGTACAATGTTCCTGTCAATTAGGACATAGCTGAAAAATGTAACTTAATTTAGCTTAAAAAAACCAACCAGAGCTGGCTATTGGGTAGTAAAATGAAATTTCAGAACAACTGTGCTGGTTGCCTGACTTAGAAGTAACTCAGTCACAGCAACTTGTTGCTGAGTGTGCTCTAAATTCAGGAGAAGAAAACAAAAAATCTGATTTACTTTTATTTAAAATTATTTGTTGTAACTCTGGGAAACTGAACCCCATCATTTCAAAAACAACATTCTACACACACTGAGGGCAGGAACAAAGCTGAAGCTTAGAAACAAAGACTAAATAATATAAAACAGAGGCCATGAAAGGCTGCCAAACTCTTAATCCTATTAATGTGCCAACTTTAATCCCAAATTTTCTCATTAAAAATGATTTCAGCAATGTGGGGTTCTGCCCACCCCGAGGAAGGGCCGTGTCCCCATGAATGGAAGTCCACAATAACATCATGTATGTTGTCCTACAGGCTTGGAGCATAAAGGGAGTGTTATTCTCCAGCTGAAATTAGGCAGATGTTGATTACCAGCCAAATGATGTGGTATCTGAGGCTTGTGAAGCAGAGAGAAATGCTCCTGGTAACACGAGGAGCAGCTGTGAAAATAAAGCTGACCTTGAACAACATTTGGAAATCAGTTTGGGTAGTTTTTAGGTGATATTTAAGTTAAAAGAATCCCACACTTCTGTTAAAAATGCACTCATCTCTTGTATTGGAAAGTTTGTAAAAATGAGATTCTAAAACCTCACTCTCATAAATTGAATGTATTCTTCTAATTAAGAAAAAAAATAAATCCACATAATCTTCTGGTTTAACAAGGAAGCAAACCCAATCAACTCCTGCCTTCAACATGAGGAATTTGTGCATCCTGAGCCAAAAACACAGAGATGCACAAAATCCTGACCTACCTGAGAGTCCTAATGAGCTTAAATATTTGCCTTCCACACCCCAAAAGCCTGAACTGGAAATGCAGTTTGGATGCAGACTAGAACAGGTCTGTTTATAAATTCTGTAGGGTTAATAAAATAACCCTATAGGATTTATTATTAACCCTAATAGGGTCAATAAAACCCTACAGAGTAATCAAATTCTTCAAAGCATTTACCCTGAGAAACAATGCAGTGCAAATTAATATCCTTGTCACAAGGTAATTGAAAAACATCCTTGGTGTCTGCTTTATCAACGTGGAGAGTATTTATGTGGGTTTCAGTCTTCAAAAGTTTCTCAGAAGTGGAGTTTTAGCCCAAGCCACGAAGTTCCCCGTAAGGCTCTGATTTCTCAGTTGCAGATTGGATTATCTCACCACCCTTATCTTCTCATGCAACTGGAAACATCACCAAGACTAAGAAATGCTCTTCCATACATTGCTTTTCACAGAATAAAGGGAAAATCCTGCTACAGTTACAGTTACATTCTTCAACAAGTTTCGTGCTTACAGATCCAAAACACCTTTGTTCAAATAGTCCAGAAAGCTCTGCAATTTTTCCTTCTCATGATTTCAGAAAGTGTGCTTCAGTTGATTATTGTGCTAATGATTGATTTAGTTATTATGCAGCTGGCTCTAAGCATTTATTGATGGAATGTCAGGAAACAAAAATACAAACCAGGAAAAGTAAAACTGCCTTTATGTCCCAACTAGCAGAAACACCTTCTTAACTAAAGATTCCTCAACTTTGGGTCTGGGAGCTGCGGAGCAAGAGTGACAATGTAGACTCACAGACAAGAAACCCATCCTACAAACCCAGAGGAGAAGGTTTTTCCACCCTCACTCAGTTTTGGGGCAGCTTTGCTGCCGCTCGTTCTGTTTGCATCGAGAACTGAACTCACCCCACAGCCACAAACATCTGAGCTGAGTTACAGTTTGGAAATGAAGCTACTGTTTGCTGCTCTGTCCTGGTGAAAGATTAATTGATAGATGGGCCATTTGCTAAAAACATTTGTTCTTTTCCAGCTGTTTAAAGATCATTCAAAGAGCATTCAACACTGACTTGTTCTCAAAAGAGAAATAAAAACGTGGGGTTTCCACTGCTGAAAGAATCAGGATGGAGCAGCACCTCAGCAGGTCCTGAAGCAAACATCTCTCTCTCTCCTGCAGTCTGAAACAATTCCAAGCTGTGCAATAATTCTGAAATCAGCACTGCAAAAGAAGGGCTGCAGTCTCCTGGATGTTGAAAGCATCAAAGGCTGTGTGGGACACCTGCACTCCAAGGCTGTCACAGGAGCCATTGGAAAAAATTCCCAGATTTTTTCTCCTGGCAGTGTGTTGTATCCATCTCATCCCCAGCCTGGCAGCATCATCAGTAATTTGGCAGCACTCCTGTGGGAGTTTAGGAGTCATTTTTGCCTCTCACAAACACTGCCTGAACCATTCTGATGCACATCAGCCTTCGCTCAGTGCCCAGACCCCTCTTCCAGCCTACCCCTGCCCCAACACTGGGATTCTTCTGTACAAGAATTTAACAAATGGATATTTTGAACTGTTTCCAGAGGTGATGATGGTGGCCAGCAAGTTTTGCTTTAAAAACCCCCAACAAAGCCAGTTGGAGGTGAAACACTTGGACACCCATGGCAGAGGTGGTCTGGAACTGACTGGGAGTGTCCCAGTAAACTCATGACAACCAGATTCTGAAAGATCCAGTTAAACAGGAATTGATTGCAAAAGTGAGAGCTGCCTGAGTTCAGCTCAGGCTATTTATTGTAAATAAAGACAAGGATTCACATGCCACCAAGTTGCAAAGCAAATTCCTGAAGCAGTAAAAAGCAGGAGAGCTTTTGCAAACACAGAGTACAAACCTTTACCATGCAACACAGACTACCTCAAAATATGTGAGGTGGAGTTACAGCACCAGCAGAGCCTCCTTTTTTGGGCTCAGACTAGAGAAAAATGAAGGCAATTTTAAGTGGGAAAAAGATAAAAATATTGGCACTTTCATGAGAGTGTAGTTGGCCATGAGCAGATAAACCCAGAATATTCGCTGTTCAGGGACTTGCTTTGGAAGGGTCTTAAACAGTTATTGACTGATGGACATAAAATAATGTGTTCAGGTTAAAGGCAATTTACTGAGCCATAAAATCACCCTGGTGGCACTGGCAGGGGTGGTTGCTCATGGCAGAAATGGTCCCTGCTCCCAGGGATGTATGGAACACATTCCCAGAGATTTCAAATGACTGACACGGCAGCACTGCCTCTCCTGCTGGAAGCCAACATGTGCAAATCAAATACTGAAACACTAGGAAAACAAAACCTTCGTTCTCCCCAGAATTCTCTCTAAAATAATCTAAAAATATCTGATAAAAATACGTGTGCACACACTGATAAAAATATCAGTGTGTATGTAAAGGTACACATTAGGTATGAAATAAATTCTTTTCAAACATTATTTTATGTCAATCAGTCAATAACTTTTGCTCTTTTTGGCACTATTAGTGATACCTGGGAGCTTCAACCAGAGTTACAATCTGTGTTACCAAAGCTTCTTTCTTCTCATATGTATTCTGAGAAATTACAATATTTTCTGTACACATTAATATCTAATCAAGTTATTTTGCTCTCTTCATTGGTGAGAATCAAAGCTTTACATAAGCAAATACGGCAAGTAAAGCTCTGACACCACTGAACAATCCAGCATGTTTAGTTAGAAAAAGGCAGGGGAAGGGAGAGTGGCAATGGGACAGTTGGGACAGTTGCTCTAAATTATGGATTTTACGCCCTCTTGTACATTTTAGAGGTTTTTTGAGCCATATAAATCAGCAGCCAACAGACCATGTTTAATTTAGAATTCTATCCAAGGTGTCTATTCTATCCTGTGCAGTGTTGCTTTAAGGGGGTTCATTAATTTTGGTCTGTTGGGACAAATTCTGTGCAGATTCCTCTTCTTGTTTGAGGTTGATTATTCCCTGTCTTTGCCTGCTGACTTTGTTCCCTCTCTGCAAGAAAAGTGAAGTGTCTCAGATGTCTAGTTCCCTATCTAAAGATTATTCTTGTCATATCTGTGTGTGCTCCTGAAACCAACATGTTCCACCCTGTTCTGGGCTTCCTTGGCCGTTCTGGTGGAATTTCTCACCATTATTCTCCTCTAAGATACCATAACATATTGGGTTCAGCTTCTGTGCCCTCCAGACACAAAGGCCAATGAAATACTGTGGTCACACCCTCTCTCCAGAGATTTTCTTGAACTCCTTGCATTATTTTACCATAACTTGACTTTAGGTGACTGCAGTAGATGAGTTCTGCTCACAAACTTGAAGTTATTTTGCTTTCTGGTTGCTCACATTTAAATTCTTGGCCACTTCCAGATGCCTGACTTCAAGTGGAGGCAAATCTGAGCAGCAGTGGTGTTTGCTGGCCAGGCTGCACACAGACATTCCCCCTGGAGCAGCTTCCCCCATGAATTCCAGTTCTCTTCTGGGATTTCCAGCTTCACTCTGCTATCACACTGAGCCCTGTGAACTCATTCCCCTCCCAAACTGAAGATGGGCACTGCTGAACATCTCATTATCACATTTCCCCAGCCTTCTCCTGCAGAATACAAATTTTAGCACTTGTGGTGACAGGGTGTTAATAAAAACCCTTCTTTCTTAATCCCACAGCAACCTCCTGAAGGAAATCACCAGTCCTCTGGTTGAGGAAATTTGTTAATGGAAAACTCCTGGCTAAGCTTTGTTCTGACTGGAACAAAACCTGTGGCACCACCAACACTGCACATATGGATGGATGGATGTGCATCATTTTGAAGGCCCTTAAATCCAAATTAACCTCTCTCTGTAAAAATCTGTCCTTTCACCAAAATGAAAGCACTTTCATACACAATATTCAGCTGTTTCTGCTTTAAGCGGTTTATTTCTAAGTGGTTTATTTCTGGGTGATTTATTTCTAGGTGGTTTATTTCTAGGTGGTTTATCCCAATATTCAAATGAAAATCATCACGATTACACCATTGATTAGTTAATGCAGCAGTTCTGGAAGCTTCTGTTACATGACTGCAAAATAAATTAGGATCTATAAAAAAGGAAACATGACATACCGTAATATCATATGTTATGTATCATAATATCAAATAGAATATCATGTATATCATAGGATATACAAAGTAAGAAACGTAGAAAGTGATACACTTATTTAAATAAGGAGTTCTTAAAAATAGACATGCACATCTTTATCAGGTGGTGTAAAATTGTAAGAATTGCCTCAGGGGAAGTGAGAATGGATTTCTATTTTGCTGCAGCCAGCTAAGAAAGCAGAATAGAGGAAAAACATCACCCTGGAAATAACCCCAGCCTGTCACCCCAAGGACAGGGACAGCCATTGCCACCCAGCCTGCAGAGCCCAGAGCCAGTTCAGCTCTCCCCTGATTTATTATTCTAATATACTTCTAATATTATTATAATATTATTATTATTCTAAAATTATTCCATTCTAAATTCTATTCTATTATTCTATTATTCTATTATTCTATTATTCCAAATTCTATTCTATTGTTCTAAGTTCTATTTTATTATTCTAAATCACTGGACCTGAAAACTTGACCTTCACAGCTCCAAACCCCTCATGTGGACTCTTCTGCATGTTCTTCAGACAAATTCTTTCAGTGTATAAACCCAAGACACCACAATGTCATGCTCCAACCATGAGTGGCCTGGGATCAGAACTGCTGCAAAAAAATGGAACAGAATTATTGGGATTCCTTTGGATGTGTAAAACAGTGTTGGATCTCACAAAAGTGTTGCAATGAGGAAAAATCCTCTTTCAATAAATTCATTTGAGGAAAAATGTTTTAAGCTCCTGCATCCCAAAGAGGGAAGAAGTTCTGATAAATAGATGATAGACAGACAGACAGACAGATAGACAGATAGATAGACAGATGACAGAAGTTTGAGATAATCTTCCAGCAGAAGAGTGAGCAGAAAGAGCTGCATGTTGTGTAGGAAAGTGCTTTCATTTTGGTGAAAGGTCAGATTTTTCTAGAGAGAAGTTAATTTGAGTATAAGGGCCTTCAAAATGATGCACATCACATATTCTGTGTCCACAGCTCTGCTGCATTTCATACTGCACACTCTGCCTATTTCAGAAAAACACTTTTTGGATGCTTTTTATCTATATTTAGAATGCCATCCTCAGTCCAACCATGTAGCATCCACTCATTCTCATTTAGCTCCCCCTCCTTGAGCCTTTTATTCCTTGTCCCTCCAAAAACATCTAAGAGCAGCTTGACTGAAGTGTCAGACACGAAAGAGACAGGTGGAAAGAAGCGCCCAAAACTTACTCTTTGTATTTTAGGTAATTAAATGAAAGGGCTAAATTGAGCCTTTACAATATAAGAGCAAAAAAAGAGCTTCATGAGTCTTGATGATATCTGTTTAGTAGCTTACATCTTTTCCTGCCAACAGAGTTTTTGAAGTCTCATTTCAAGGTTTTTGTAGCAGAGCTGATTGTGGTTATAAACTTGTGAGATAGGAATGAAACTCTCCTGATTTCTGCAGAGGAAGGCTGCTTAGAAAAGGTGGAGATCACATTTCTGTTCACAGAGCTCTGGTGAAGCCTGTCAAAAACGTGACGTGAACTGGGGGCACAGAAACCCAGATTCTTCCTCAATATGCCTATATATATTCATCTATTTATCTATTTATATGTTTAAAACAGGAATGCACATAAGGAGTTATATATAACATATTTTCTTGTTCTATGTCCAGCAGTATCCTAAATGTCTTAATTTATTGAATTTCTACTTCTTATGTCCAGCAGTATCTTAAATATCTTCTTGAATAATTATTTTTCACCATGCAGTTTCTGGTACTTAAGAGACAGTGGAGGAAAAGACCTCCTTTGTTCATCAGTTTTTTACCTTCTCCTTTACCTCCTGCTTCTTAGGATTATAAAGTTTATTTGGGGGCTAAACTGCAATTTGCTTTCCTTTCTGAAGGAGCAGTAAGATTGGTTATTTTAGCTGAGTAAAGTTGTCTGTCTTCTAAAACTTTGACTGTGAAAAGTAGCTTGAGGATAATCTCACCACTGTACTTGTTTAAGTACAGTTATATTATATAAAATATTAAATACTGTAATACAGAATGTCTTGTTTAATAACACCAACTTGTAACAATGAGAGTAATTCTTCACTCAACAGTTTCCCCTCAGTTATTGCCTTAGAAATAACTCAGAGTCTAAAAAGGACACTACTTTTGGGGAGTATATTAATGTCAGTAAATCAATATATTAATTATATATTATTATATTTTAACATTAATGTATATTATAGTTTAATACAAAATGTTATTCTATTCTAATATTTTAGTATTCATATATCTTATAGAAATATTTTATTTTTCATTAATTTCAAGGCTTTGGTTTATCCAGATTCCATCCATATCTGTGCCTTGGAATGGGCCCTGCAGTGCCTGCTCAGTTCTTTGTGTCTTCTCTCCCTTCATATTTCACTGGTTTTGTCCCTGTGGTGGAGCAAAATCAATCTCATGGCAGGGAATTCCCTCAGAGTAAGGAAATACAGCTGTAATAAAAGCAGTTCCTCATGATCACAAAAATCTCTAACACATAAGGTGATGTTTATTTAATTAGTATTAATTAGTGTAGCTAATTCCAGAAGGAAATCACCCAGGTTAGTGGATGATCCTATCTTTCTGCCTTTATTGCAATTAAACGCTTCTGTATTGTACCAACCCTGACACTTTTCTCCTGACTGTATAAACACAAATCCATCAAATGATAAACTAAATATGTGCTGTGTTTTACCCAGTTAAAATGATCTCCTACTGATTTACAAATGGTTGGGAGAGGATCATTATTATTCAGGAAAGAAGGAGTAAAAATATTCTTAACACATTTCAGGAGAGTGCCCAAGGGCTGAGCATTGTCCTCCTTTACCTCAAATTCATTTCTTTCCAGTTCAGCCAGCTGAGACAACCTCCAGCTGCAAAGTGAGGATAGAAAATGACATTTTATCAAAGTCGAGTTCACAGAAGAGCTACACCCTCCTACTGAAATGTTAAAGTCTGTATTTTTAGTGCAGAACGAATCCCAGGCATTCGGAATTACTGGCACCGAAACGTGAAATCCGTGCCTATGTATTCCATAGATGCAAATTCCTCATAAGGAAGCAATAACAGCTAAAATGACATTATTACTGAACAACCAGGGGCTGTTCTCACTCACACAGAGAGGCCAAGGCAGCCCTGGAATGCTCAAAACCATGTCCTGAAAGAAGTGCAGAGTCGGAGGAATCCTGAGCCCCCTGAGCCACCAGAGAGCAGAGGGAGATGCCCAGGAATGCTCCAGCAGGAAGTGCTTGTGGTTAAAAACAGGAGCAACCACATGAATCAGAGGTCTGAGGAGACAGCCAGACGACACTGATGGCAAAAAAATATTAATGCACAGAAAATAAAAATAAAAAGGAGCCCAAGAAGAATTAAAAGGCGCCAAAAGATCTCTGTGCGTTTGGTTTCAGGAGAATAGAATGGCAAAACCCACAAAGCTCAAGGTTTAGACAATTAAACTTCCTTACTGTTAAAAAAAAAATCTCAATTTGTCCTCCTTTGCCATCTGGAAATTTTCTCTTTAACAAACAAATGAAACACACACACAACACAAAAATGCTTCTCATTTTCATCTACACACCCACTAAAAGATCTCTGCATGACAAGCCCCAGGACGTTGCACTTTCAGCCTTGCACAGCTCCATGGAGACCCCTGGAGCTAGCAGGGATTATCCATAACCTTCCTCTCATGTGCCAACAAGTAGAATTTCATAAAATATGGAAATGCACCATGTTTCAACATGGGACACATGGGGAAAGCAGTTTTAATTATCCTACACTGAGTAGGCAGGAAAAGATTTCCTGCACATAAAGTGTGTTATGGTACTGAGAAAATAATGTTGTTTTCTCAGCCCTTTCCCTCAGAACTGAACAGACTGTTTAATGAGAAATCCCTTATATATATTTTTTTTTTTTTAAGGGAGTAATGATGCAAAGGAGAGCATCTCAAAACAAAGCAGCCCCATCCTAATTTGTCCCTGCCAGCAGGGTGGAGCACACCCAACCCACAGCCCTTTTCCCCTGGAAGGAGATCAGAGCACTGCAGACACACAGTTAATTTAGGGGGTTGCTCACATCTGCAGATGATTAAAGAGATGCTGCCACATTCCACGTGAAATGAGGAATTTAAAAAGGATAAATTAATGCTTGCGCTGAACAGAACTCTTTCCTCCCAACAAGTCCAAAATGCTCCTCAAGAAGGGTTTAATGGAGGGAGCATCCTGCTGGAGCCTGGAAGCTGCAGGCATCTGCAGCTTTAATAACGTGAACACGTTGATTTTAACACTAATTTAACAGGTTGACTAGTCCATCCAGTTTGCTCAGCTAATTAGTGGGGAAATGGGAATTGTCCAGGGTTAGGTGGGACTGACCTCCACCTGGCTGTGTTTCAGCCTGGGTTTCCTCTTCCTTTTCTTTAGCTATGATGTTAAACATGATAAAAAATGAGGTCAATACAGTAAAAAAATTGGGGTGTTTTGGGGAGGGAACATGTGATTTGGGCGTCACAAAACTTCGCTCTGCTCTGGCTTTGCCAGTGTCTCTCCACAAGAACAGGCTGCTCTAACCCAGGAGCTGCAGCAGTGGCCATCCAGAAGGGAGCAAAATGGGGCTCTCACTAATTCTGGGGCATAAAATCCCCAGTGGAATTTTGGCCATGCTCCATATTCTTAGAACCACAATGAAACAATGAATATTACTACGTCTCTGCTTTTTTATTGTCTTTAGCTTTCCCTGTAAAGGGAAACATATGCAATTTTAAGGTGGTTTTAATTATTATTAGACATCTAATCCAGAAGATAAGAAACTGAATAGAAAAGAAATTGCTTTTGTTCTTCTGATGGTGCTTCCTGACCAAATAAGTAAATTGAAGAGCAAAGAGGAAATGGGTATGTTCTGTTAGCTGTGCCAAACAAAGTTCTGCTCAGCTGAAATCCAAGCTGTGTTCTGATGCATTTGTCTTGGTGGCACCAAGCAACTCAGTGTAATTTTAATTTTTCCAAAGAGTCCTGGTGTATTTTAAACATCACACACAAAAGAGATGCCTCAAACAAGGAGAGGGGAAAAGAATCCATTTCTTTTTCCATAAAATCTCCTACTCTCCTTGATTAAAGAACAGGAAATAAATTAAGTCATTTTAAACAGGGAGTAATTGATTTCTACAGGTCAACACAACTAATGGCATGCTCTGTTGAACCCCAGAAAAGTGAATATAAGATTATTATTCTAATTTCATGCATGAAACCAATGCTTTCATCTTGCCTGGCACAGGCTTTCAGGGGCTTACTTCAAGGGGCTTACTATTTATTTGATCAACAATTCTGTGATCAACAGACATGTCCCTTTCCTCTGCTCACTGATTGTAATGATGGGCATTTTGTCAAATTTTATGGGATCCAAGTCTTCCAGAGATTTTGATGGACAATTTTTGTCAAAACTGAGTGGTAACATCAATCAGGTTTCCAGATTCTTGGGAATTCACATTTCCATCACAGACAGCCCACTTACTTTTGTTTTCAGGAGCTCAGCTGGTGTTCTTATGGTAAAATCTTTCAAATCTGCTTGTACCTGAAGTGTCAAAACAATGCCAAAATCTATCAATACAATTTTAATTTTTGCTTGTAAAATTTGGCATCTGCTCACGTGCATTTAAATCTCTCTCTCTCTCTCTCTCTCTCTCTCTTCCAGTGATCCGAGCAAAAATATCCAGTGAAAAGGTGGTTCCTGCCAGTGATGATCCCCTTGATACCCACAAAATGATCCGGTATGAAATCAAACAAATAAAGGTACATGGAATCACTCAGCTTTTTTGAAGTTCAATGCTGATAACCTCTGCATATTTCAGCCCAAAATAATTTACCCCAAAATGCTGGGAAAGCTGGAAAAGGCTGCAGCTGCCCCCACAGTTAGACCCAGATGAATAAATCACAGGAGGGATTAAAAAAAGGGAAAGAAAAAAAGAAAAGGAAAATTTTAATGAATCCCTAAATTTTAGAGAAATAGTCAAATGTCTCCTTACAGAAAGAAATATATCAATGCCAGAGAATTCCCTTTCCTCCCACTGGCACTTTGATGCTCTGCTGCTGCTCTGCAGCACTTCAGGAACTTGAGAGATATTCAGGAGGTTTTTGCTAAATAATGATATTCTGATTAAGAATTTTGCTAAATAATGATATTCAGGAGGTTTATTTTTTAATATTCAGGAGATTTTTGCTAAATAATGATATTCTGATGAAGAATTTTCCTAAATAATGATATTCAGGAGGTGTGTTTTTTTATATATTCAGGAGGTTTTTGGTAAATAATGATGCTTTGATGAAGAATTTTGTTATTTGTGATTTTGAAGGCACCCAACACGTGCTTCATTCTGTGAGTGGTGTCAGCACACCTGGGTTTGGAGGATTCCTGATCACCTGTGCATGATCCAAACTTTCCAAAGAGAGGGGAGCATCTCCAGCTGAGGGAGCAAACCCTTTGTTCGCTGTGAACAGGGATATTTGCAGGGCCAGGAGTCCTTCCCTCATACTCACACAAACCAAAATCCATTTGTCTGAAGGTTGCTGGGCAAGCCAACACCCAAAGACACAGATTCAGAATCTCACAGGGTTTCCTCACCCTCTGTTCAGCTCCAATAAGGAGATATATTCATTAATACAATTTAAGAGGACATGTCTTGAGCCCATGGAAGTCACCATCAAACTCTCACTGATGAGAGTTAAAATGATCATGATGGTGATCATTAAAATGATCATTTACTTTTCTCTGGAACACACAAGAAGTAGGTAATCTCTCTAAATTAAAATGTGTGAGTGTGCACAGGTGAGGCGGGTTGGTTTTCAAGGTAGTTTCGTCTCTCATTTTTCACTGAATATTATTTTATAATTTTTGCACTTTTCCATTTACTGGGAACACTTTAGAAGGTCATTATACACGGCTACAAGATTAAAAAAAATAAAAATTCAATCATTCAAGTTGGATCCACTGGTAGAATCCCCTCACAGGAGTTTAAGTGGGGAGAATCTCTGGTGAACAAGAACATCTCAAAGTATTCACAGGATGGTTATCACACGTGACTCCTGGTGAGGTTTTACAACAATTTCAACAAGTCAGTCCCTACCTTGCTAAAACAAACCCCAAAGCTTCACCATCTGCCACTTTCCATCTTCTTAAATGTTAAGGATATATTCAAATGTTTCCTTTCAGAAATAAATACATCAATGCCAGAGAATTCCCTTTCCTCCCACTGGCACTTCAATGTTCTGCTGCTACTCTGCAGCACTTCAGGAGCCTGAGAGAAATGCAAATCTTCTACCTCAGCACAAACAAGAAGAATGAGAAGTCTAATCTGAGTGATTATTTTCAGCCTATAATCCCATTCTTATCACACTGAAATCTCTGAAATAGATGTGTGTATTGAAGCTGCTTTGGAGTTTCTCCCTAATTTTCACCAGTGGAGGTCTGTTCAACCTCAGGCAGCAGAAGAGGTTTATTTGGGTGCCACACTGGGTGCTTCTTTAATTCCAAGTCAGCCAGGCCTGGACAAAGCAGAGATGTGTTTCTAAAGAAAGATGCTCTACATCATAACACACAACACTCTTTTCCTGACCCAGAGATGGGGAAACTGAGAGGCATTTTAAAAATTTTATTCAGTTTAGACTAACAAGAGAAGGGTTGTGATAACCCCCACCCCTCAAATCCTTCCTCCTGACCAGAGCGAGCTCAGAACCAAACCTTCCCCTGCCCCAGGACCAAACCTTCCCCTGCCCAAGGACCAAACCTTCCCCTGCCCAAGGACCCAGCTCCCTGCTCCAGGGAGGGAGGGATTTTGGGAAGGGAAGGATTTTGGTGGGAAAACAGGAGCTCTGTGACCTGCCCACCCTCTGTGCACCCAGTGTGGCACCAAAATAAACCCAGCAAGGCAACTGTGCCCAATAAACGCCACAGGAGTGACAGGGAGGAGTAACCTGTGCCATCCAAGGAATGTAACTGAGGTAAAAATTAAGCATGCTGAACAATTACTCAGTTTGCTGAGCAGCTGAGCTCAGAGCAATAGCTTGAGCACACCCTGTCTCACCTCAGGTGACAGCATTTTAAAGAATTTAACCCCACAGTGAGTGTGAAAGGTGAGGATATCCTCTGTTCACCGTTCCAATCTTCTCTCAAGTGCTGCTGCTGCTTTCTCCTGATGCCCTGCAGTCCCACAGGTTGCAGGGTCCTTTGGATGGCCAATGGCCCTGAACACAGGGCTCTGGGTAATCCAGAATTCACAGAATCACAGAATTCACAGAATCATTGGGTTGGAAGAGACCTTCAAGATCGAGTCCACCCCAGCCCCAGCACCTCAACTGCACCCTGGCACCCAGTGCCACATCCAGGCTGTGTTAAACACACCCAGGGATGGTGACTGCAGCACCTCCCCGGGCAGCCATTCCAGAACTTTATCACTCTTTCTGTAAAAACTTTTCCCTGATATCCAACCTGTATTTGCCTTGGTGCAGCTTGAGGCTGTGTGCTCTGGTTCTGTCAGTGCTGCCTGGAGACAGAGCCCAGCCCCAGCTGAGCACAGGCACCTTCCAGGAGCTGCAGAGTGATAAGCTCACCCCTGAGTCTCCTTTTCTCCAGGCTAACACCCCCAGCTCCCTCAGCCGTTCCTCAGAGGGTTTGTGCTCCCAGCCCCTCTCCAGCCTCGCTGCCTCCTCTGGACTTGCTCGAGGGTCTCAAGGTCCTTCCCAAACTGAGGGGCCAGGCTGGACACAGCACTCGAGGTGCTCTGCATGCCCAGGGGGGGACAGGCAGAGAGTTTGCTTTATGTAACACAGCAGGGAAGAACAGACCCTCCAATCGTCTCTTTTGAGCTGTAAAATGCATCAAAAATTAGCACCAAAATTCACAAAAGTTATCACCTCAGTGTGAGTTTTGGGGAGGGCTTTTAGACCACTCAGACAGTCACACTTTCCTCACCGATTGTCCCCTCTTGGACAGGGAACACAGAGCCCTTGGAGGTTTTGGTTGACTGTAACATTCTGCACAATGCTGCTGTTTCTGTGCTCTATTGCTCTCAGGGCTGTTGAGCTGTTCCATTAATGGGATGGCTTAAATCCTGTTTCTCTCATCTTAAATCCAGTGCATTAGGCTTAGCATTAAAACCTTGCTATTCTAGACGGAAATATTAGATATAATTTGGATATTCATTTTCAGAAATAAATAAAATAACAATGGGGCTATTCATTTTATAGCAATGGGTCAGCATGTCAAGAAGCCATAAATGTTTTCAATTAATGTTCTCTTTTTGCAATATTTACAGCATTATATTAAAGAGAGGAGATAATATGTGATATATATGCATTAATTTTTTATTTTATGAATATTTCTTCATAATATTTTTTGTAACTGACTTGACCATCACACTCATCCTAAAATCTTCAGGCAAAGCCATGTGCTGGTGCTGGTTCCACCCCTCAGGAGGACAGGGACAGTGTGCATACAGAATTAAGTAGCAGGTTCACATCTCTCTATCCCCCAACTCCTCACCCTGTTTTCCTATTCCAATAAAGTCCCACCAGGAGCTCAGGTGAGCATGGACCACGCATCAATGCAGAACCAAAGCCAACCACCTTACCCCTCTGCAGAGAAATATCCATGCTTTTAGAGAAGGGAGAATTTGATTGAGAAGATTAAATATGATTTACTGAGTTGAACACAAGATTATACTCTTTAGAAATGCTGTAACAATTATATAGGTCAAAACCAGAGATAAGTCAGGCACTAATTTCAAAAAAGAGCCCAACCAAGCAACCAAAAAACCTGCAACAGAACACTAAACTCATTTAAATATTAACTAAATCTCCACTATGCATTGCTGTGGATATTTAAGGTTTTTACAGCTAAATCAAGGTGTGCACAAAGCCTCCAAAGTTGAGACCAAAGCTGAGATATCCATGGAAAATTTGTTCCCTACGAGGCCCTGAGGGTTTCTGAGCGTGGAGAGAGCTTGAGGCAAAGTTCACCTGCAGAGCTCACCTGGTGGCCCTGTACAGACACATTTCCCCCTTCATTTTGCAGATTTTCTGTGATTCCCACTGCTGCTTTGGACAGGGTGCCCCTTTGGTTTGTGTTTTGGTCTGTCTGGGCCTGTTTGTTTTATTCTCCAGAGCATTTCAAATCCCAGCTAATATTTTTGGATCGGCCGCGCGGTGACAACAACGTTGGCTTCTTTCCCCCCTCCATAAATAAAGCTTCAGAAAAACCAACATATTACAGAGTATTTTCTAGTGGCCTGTGCTATTTAAATCCCCTGGGAGGGCTTGAGGAACACAAACACGTTTTCCAGGGACACCAGCTGCACTGGGAGAGCCGTGAGCCCCTGCCATTGTCCCCAGCTGTCAACACGTGGCATGATGTCACCGGGCTGGTGGTGGCACACGAGGTGATGACAGGCACTCAGCAGCACCTTCTGCTCCCTCCTCGCTGGCCTTGGACACAGCTCAGCTTGTTTGCATCTTTTAATGGCTCATTTCTGATTTCTTTTCGGGCTTGAAACTGCTGGTTAAGGGGCAGCCAGCCTGAAAAGGGCTTTGATCCCAAATCTCTCCATTTTGGGGCTGGCAGGGTGGAAATCCTGAGGGCTGGGTGATGTTCTCCAGCGGTTATTTGAGAAGGTTCCATGTAGCTGTATTTCTCTGCACAGAGAAAAGCAAGGCACAGCTTCCCAAAGATGTTTCTGGGAATCACAGCTCTGACCCTCAGAGAAAGGAAAACCAATTCTTATCTCATTTACTGCTGCTGTGTTTTAAAGCAAGTGGAATGCATTGTGGGAGATTGTTTACCTGAAAAGAATTAGTAATTAGATTCTGGTGTCAGTGTTTTGATTCACTGAGCAATTGAATCCAAGTGTGTGTGTCGGGACTGTGGGCTGACAGTCACAAAATTCTAAACAATTGAGTTGAGTGCTTGTTTAGATTCAGTGTAATAGAGTAGAAAATAATATAGTATAATACAGTAATTAATTAACCTTCTAATAAGATAGAGTCTTCCTCAGCTTTCTCCCCTCGTTGGGGTTGCCCTGCATTTCTGATAGTCCCACTGGTGAGAATTTGGGATATGGAGAACCACTCTGCTTTAGTGACCAAATATGAAAACAATGCTGAGGAAATGCTCAGTTCCTCAGCACATTTGGTGTCCCAGGAGATCCCAACAACTCCAGTGACCAAGAGAAAATTCCCCAGAGGAATACACTGAGAAATATTTGCATTTTGGTCAGGGTGAATGCTGTCTCTGCATTGTTCCTTGAATGGAATATGCCAGTAGAATATAAACTGAAGAGAAGGTTTTAACAATCCATGAAATACACTGAAACAGCACATTTTAAAAGCTATAATTTAAAAAATCAAGACCTACTTAATTCCCTCCTAAAACTCTTGGATGAATTTCATTAAGTGTAGAGAACAAGTCCAGTTCTTGGTGTTTTCTCACATTAGTTCAGACTTTGGAGCCTTCCCTAAGAGACTCACCCTGTATCTCTTCCAGCTCTTTTCTGCAACTGTTTTCTCATGCTTGTTTTCCACTACTGACTCTGGTTCTGATCATTTTCAGATGTTTAAAGGATTTGAAAAGCTCAAGGATGTCCAGTATGTCTACACCCCTTTTGATTCATCACTCTGTGGAGTGAAACTAGAAGCCAACAATAAAAAACAGTACCTTCTAACAGGTAAAATGCAGCAAAATCGATGTTCCTGGGGATTCAGAAGGGCTGCTTAGAGTGAATTTGCTAAAATATGCAAAGGAATGCATTTATGTAGTAAATACAAACACAACAGCATGTAAAAATTGTGTTCAGCTGTAGTTATAGCGTGACCTTGTGTGTTTTCCACCCTTCCTGCAGCACTCAGAGCAGCTCCAAGGGAAGGGAAGGTCAATCATGATATAATCAGTAAATAGAAGGAATTTTGATTCAGTATTTGCCATTATTAATTAAAACCAACAGCACTGATTTTCCCAGGAATGCAAAGGCGCATAATGAGAAAACACCTGCCTGTGTGTCTGCAGGTCTGGGGTTCCAAGTAACTACAGATTTTTCTAGACACTCCTAAAATCCAGTTTAACTGCATTTGCATCCACCCCTTGCTGGCAGGTTATCAACATCTTTAGAAAAAATATCCTTCTTCAATCTTTTACATCCATCCAGCATGCAATTAGGAGAACACATTCTCTCTGTTATAATTAAATGAATTTAAAAAATTTCAAAGTGTGACTAATTAGGTGCAATTAGTTAAAAGCTCAAGGTGTTCTTGCACTTCTGATATTTAGAAAGCACTTTTATTGCTTTGATTTTTTGTGTTTTCCATGCTGCAGGCCAAATTTTAAGTGATGGCAAAGTGCTGATCCACTTGTGCAACTACATTGAGCCGTGGGATGATTTATCCTTGTCTCAGAAAAAGAGCCTGAACCAGAGGTACCAGATGGGCTGTGGCTGCAAGGTGAGTGCAGAGCAGATAAATGGAAATAAACACTGTTTGTTTGTATTTTTAAGAATGAACCTAGGTTCAAAGGAAGCTGTAATGTGAGTGTAGAGCAGATAAATGTAAATAAACACAGTTTATTCACATTTTTGATAATAAACCCCAGTTCAGAGGAAGCTGCAAGTCAGACTAATTTCAGAGCACATAAATGTAAATAAATCATGTTAAATCACATTTTTGAGAATGAGCCTTGGTTCAAAGGAAGCTGCAAGGTGAGTGCAGAGCAGATACATGTAAATAAACACCATTTATTTGTATTTTTTGTAATAAACCCCAGTCAAAAGGAAGCTGCAAGGCAAGTGCAGAGCACGGCAATGCCTGTTGTCTTGCACACCCTTTACTTGCATTTTTGAGAATAAACCCCCATTCAGAGGAAGCTGTGAGTGCAGAGCAGACAAATGTAAATAAACACGGTTTATTCACATTTTTGAGAATAAACCCCAGGTCAGAGAAAGCTGCAAGGTGAGTGCAGAGCAGGTAGATGTAAATATGCACTGCTTATTCACATTTTTGAGAATAAACCCCGGTCAAAAGGAAGCTGCAAGGTGAGTGCAGAGCAGGTAGATGTAAATAGGCCCCGTTAATTCCCATTTTTGGGAATACCCCAGTGCCAGGGGGGCTGCAGGGTGAGTGCAGAGCAGATAACTGTAAATAGGCCCCGTTAATTCCCATTTTTGGGAATACCCCAGTGCCAGGGGGGCTGCAGGGTGAGTGCAGAGCAGATAACTGTAAATAGGCCCCATTAATTCCCATTTTTGGGAACACCCCAGTGCCAGGGAGGCTGCGGGGTGAGTGCAGAGCAGATAACTGTAAATAGGCCCCGTTAATTCCCATTTTTGGGAACACCCCAGTGCCAGGGAGGCTGCGGGGTGAGTGCAGAGCAGATAACTGTAAATAGGCCCCGTTAATTCCCATTTTTGGGAACACCCCAGTGCCAGGGAGGCTGCGGGGTGCTGAAGGCCTGTCTCCCCAGATCACCACGTGCTACACGGTGCCCTGCTCCATCACGGCGCCCAACGAGTGCCTGTGGACGGACTGGCTGCTGGAGCGGCGGCTCTCGGGGCACCAGGCGCGCCACTACGCCTGCATCAAGCGCAGCGACGGCACCTGCAGCTGGTACCGGGGGGGGCCGCCCCCCGAGAAGGAGTTCATCGACATCAGCGAGCCCTGAGCGCCCAGCGCTCCCCAAAGCACCGCCCTGGGGCTCCTTCCACCCGCCTCGCCCAGAAACCGGCCCCGTGTCCCCAAAGGGCCCGTGGGGCTGGCACCGGGGCAGGACGAGGGACAAACCTCCTGGAGGCACCTGCTCTGCTCTGTTATGCTTTGCACAGAGGGCTGGCAACGTCCTCCAAGGCACAACAAATCCCGTTTTTGCCAATATGAATGTACAAGAACGAATTTTGCCAGAATTTTGCCCCCTGTTTTGATAACCTGCAGATTAAGAGCTCCCCGTGTTTTATTCCGAATCTTTCCGATGAACTACGGAATGTTTTATAGAACTATTTTTTTTTTTTTCTGTATGAAAGTCTTGGATACGAAAGAATTATTGTACAGTGTATATGTAAAGTATTATAACAATGTGCTATTAAAAAAAAAAAAGATTCACAAATATTTCCTTATCTGTTGAATCGAGTTGAACACTTCTGTGATTAAAACAATCTGTTCTCCACATTTTGTACTTTCCTTATGTCACAGCTTCCTTTATCCACAGAGTTATAACTTCCATTGATAACAAGATTAAGAAACAGCCTTGATAATCAAAACCCCCTTCCCAAGTCAGCATTCCTATGGACTAACCACAACTTGCTGAAGGAAAAGCCAGATTTTTAATCCATGGGTTAAAGCATTAATCCATGGATTTAAGCTTTCCATGGAACAAATTCCAAGCCCAAACAATGACAGGCTAAAACTGCCCAGAACTACAAAAACCATCTCCATCCTCAGGGCAGCTGCAGCCCTTAAAACCTCCCGAAATACATGACCAGTACTTGTACCCCAGCACTGTTAAAACTTTAGAAACTCACCTGAAAGTACCCGCACTAAATATTGCATAACTCACACTGCTTCCACTGGTTTCTCAAAGCTCTCGGATGTTTGACCCTGTTTAATAGCATTTAATTGTTTTTCATTCATGAACACCCACCATACCCTGTCAGTGAATTTGGCTACCTGTGAACTCGAGCTAGAGAAGGGTTACAGCACATTTTGCCTGTAACTTTTTTAGTGTCATAACTTTCCTGAATTGATGACTGGAGTTAGTAACTAATCCTTCACACACGTATTTAAGTTGATAAAAGTAATTCAGTTCACAGTGGTGAAATTCTGGGAAGTGTAAATGCCCAAGTTCAGACTATCTGTGCCCCAGAAAAAAGGGGCAGAGCCCTCAGGCAGGATGGGACTCTCCAGTAGCTGCCTTTTCAGACAGATTTTACTGTCTAAAGGACAGGTTTGGAAACGTTCTCCTAAAAAAGATTTATTTTTTCTGTGGCTAAGTTTACACATTTCCAGTGAAATGCAAATGGTGCAAGGCCAACAGGAAAATGTGTCATTATCCCTTGAGGAATATGTGTCCCATAATACATAAAAGCCAATGTTTCACTTTTTTATTTACTATAAATCAGTCTGGCTCTTTTAATTTACAACCCTAAATTAAAACCATATCTATGTGCTGCCAAATGTAAAGCCCGGTTTGTTTTCTGCTCAAGACAAACCAAAAATTTCCCAACACTAACAATTTGGACCACAGACTTACATAAATGAAACATAAAGAATAAAAAGCTACATTTCTTCTGAAAAAGAATTGATATTGCAGTGACAGTAGGCAGCAGTGACAGCATTGGCAGAGCTATTTACTGACAGTGCTGTGCATTTATATTATTAATTTCCAGAAAGATTCAAAGCCGGGCCTTATTTCCTTGTGTCAGATCAAACCAATACCTAGAGAAGCCCACAGAGCTTAATAAACACAAAGGTTAATATTCAGTGGTTAATATTCAGTGGTTTATATTCAATCCCAGTCCTGTGGCATTTCTCTCCGAATCCATTTTGATGGGATGGTGCCTTTTGGATAACAGCAAACAGGTATTTTCTGCTTTTTAGCTCCCCAGAGCTCTGGTCCTATTTCAGTTTTACAGTAATTAGACCTGAACCTCAACTCACCCAGCCCAGATTGCCTTCTCTGGGCACCTTGCACAAAGAAATGCTTTCTCTGATATTCATGGACAGACTGTAATCCAAATTGCGTGCCACAATTAGTTATAAAAATGTCCTACTTTTCCTGCTATAAAATATCCCTCATGAGGTGCTTCACAATGAATGTCTGTCTACTTTGATTTCTGGCTGAGCAGAAATCTGCCCGAATTTCCCACTATGGCTGGTACCAAGATTTGTTTTTTTCCCTCCTATCAATAAACGTGGCAAGAAAAGCTTTACAAAAGCCCAGCTCAGAATGAGATTTTATTTTCCCTGAGGAAGACTCTCAAAAGGCCTGACTACAACGTGGCAATCTGAATATGTTATTTTAATATCAGGATTTTTACTGTAGTGGCATTGATACCTTATCAACAGCAGATTCTTTTTACTTCTTGAAACTGTGTTTGTGTTACATGAGAGGGTAGAGCAGAAATACAGCCTGGCACAGCATTTTAATTTAATTTGAAAATGGCTCACATGACTTATGGTGAGAGTAGGGAAAAGAAGAGAGAAAGGAGTCTGTATAGGTGAACAGGGGAAAAAAGTCACCACCTGGAATATTGCTGTGTTTCCTCAACGTTCCAGATAGGTTTTAATTAAATTGTTCAGCAATTACGTTGGAAAAGCTCTGTTGTTTTTCCAGAGAACAGGAGAGGTGGGAATGCAGTGAAATAAAGAGAACTAATTACTGAGGGAAAGGCTGTAGATATGACTCAACCAGCAATGAGTTCAAAAGCCTCACAGCGTTTTTGTGATCAGTCTGGGATGAATGTTTCTGTTTCAAAAAGTGTTTCATTAAAGCAGCTCGTTTTTACACAAAAGAATGGCATCTTTGTTTATTTACCTTGCATTGCCTAAAGCCTCAGCACAAATGATCAGCAGAGGATGAAAGCAGCACCTCTGGCACGCTCAGCTGACCCTCAATTCCCAGAGATTTGGGGCTTTTTCCATCTCCCCATGTCCCCCCTGAGCTGGTTTGCACAGGAGGGGGGAACAGCTCCAGGTTCCCATTTGGAGAACAAAAAGGGAAGCAAAAAGAGCAAGAGGAACACGAAAAAAAATATTTTAGACTGCAATTGCCAAATTCTGCATCAACAAATGCCAGCGAGGCCAGCTGTTGATAAAGTGTTGAGAACCCAAAACAAAATAACATGCTATGGTTTCAGTGCAGCATCAGAAGACTCTGATTTCCAGATCATCTTACAACCCGCTCCAGAAATTCAAACAAAATGTTGTCTTGTACCCCATTGCCTGATTATTTCCCAAGCCACAAAGTTCCAGATGCTTTCTTGAGGAGGAATAAAACCAAACAAATGAGTGTCATCACAGGCAGCTCTTGCAGCAGCTCTGAGCGGCAATTCAACACCCAAATGGATTCATTTTCTCTACGTTAACATTCATTACCACAGAAATATGTAAAAAAAAATTACTCGGCTGTGGAGAACGACATTCAAAAGTTCAAAAAAAAAGATAAATAACTTATAAGTTCTGACTTTAATGAGCAATGTAGAGGAATGAAGACAGGAAAAACCACTCACAGGGTTGCTACAATCAGAAAAATATGCCATATAAACTTATAAGTCTGAAACATTAGCTCTTGTCCCAAAATGAAATGTTCTTTGTTTCTATGGACTGCAGTTTAGCAATGCACCCAAAAGTCCTGCTTTTTTTCAATAAAATTACAGCCAATCTCAAGTTTGAAGGATCCCTTAAGGGCTATTGTGTCCCACTCCCTGCTCCTCACTGCTGCCTAAAACTGAGCCACACCCTAAAACCATCATCCAGGTGCTCCTTGGACTCTCAGGCTCATCTGTGTTATTCTTCTTTCTGTGGAGCACTGGGAATCAGTGTTAGCTCAGGTGCCTGAAGATCAGAAGTCACAACCAGCCTGATTTTGGCCGAGTTCAAAGCTCTGCAGCGCCCAGTGCATCACCTCCAAAGACAACAAACACTGTGAGTGCACCAGAAAGGACTGGGGGGAAAACCAACCATGGAAGAGACTCCTGCACTTCCAGAGCTGTTCAGCCTCTTTGTAGGCATCTAATCTCTCTGAGCTCTGCTGCTGGGCAGCTGAAGAGTGACCACTGTGCCATGTGAGCACCCTCCAGCTCACCATCACAGTGATTTCAAGGGCTCACCATGTCCCATTATCCCCCCAAAGCTGCCAAAATGGCTTTTGGAGTAGGCAGTAAATGGGAGAAGGGGATCGTGTCCCCCAGTGCCTGTTTTAGGGGCACAGGGAGCAGGTTTAGCACTGCTGGTTGCACCTACCATCTCCTTGTGGTTTGGGTAGAACGTCTGCTCGATCAGAGGGAACTTCTCTGGGCCCAAAGCTTTGTAGACAGACACCAGCTGGGCAAACTGCAAAACAAAGCAGAGCAAAACAAAGCTCAGGAGAGGAACCACACTGTGCCCACATGAGCTCCTGCTCAGGACATTTTGCTTCTTGTCCCTAGTGTCTGATAAACTCAGCAGATCCCGGGGTGCATCCTCTCTCCTCCTCACACACCCTTTAATCCACCCAAGCTGTGACTTTGTCTACAGACCAACACAGAAAAACACCTTGAAAAGTCAAACCCTCACAGGTACAGGAACTGAAATACATGGCAATACTGGATTTCAGATATCTCATTGTCTGTACGTTTGAAGATGATTCTGTGATGATAAAATCATTATAATTTTGCCTTTTCTGTCATCTTAAACCTAAAGCCCAGGCATATTTACCATTCATTTAGTGGCTGGCACCTCCCTGACATGGATTTGGCAGTGCTGGCAAAGAGATAAAAGTAACTTTGCCATGCTAACTGGGCAGCTGAGGAACAAACTGGAGAAGTTTCATCTCCCAGGCTGCAGCCACGAGCCATTCCCACATGGCCATCCTTGGAAGGGGGTGATTTAAACTGCTCCCTGTAATGCCATTCCTATTCATGCTTTTTACAGAATATTTTGATATAAAACCATGTGTTATATCAGAATATTCTTGCCCCACCACCAAAGATGAGGATGATTTAAACTGCTCCCTGATATGCCATTCCTACTCATGTTTTTTACAGAATATTCTGATATAACACCACATGTTATATCAGGATATCCTTATCTGTCCACCAAAGATGGGGGTGATTTAAACTGCCTCATGTTATACCATTCCTACTCATGTTTTTTATAGAATATTCTGATATTACACCACGTGTTACATCAGAATACTCTTGCTCCACTACCAAAGATGAGGATGATTTAAACTGTTCCATGTTATGCCATTCCTACTCATGTTTTCTATCAAATATTCCGATATAACACGTGGCCATTCTTGCACTAGCTTCAAAGATGAGGATGATTTAAACTGCTCCCTGTTTTGTCATTCCTATTCATGTTTTTATACAATATTCTGATATAGCACATGGCCATCCTTGGATGGGGGTGATTTAAACTGCTCCCTGTTATGCCAATCCTATTCATGTTTTCTATCAAATATTCTGATATAGCACATGGCCATCCTTGGATGGGGGTGATTTAAACTGCTCCCTGTTATGCCAATCCTATTCATGTTTTCTATCAAATATTCTGATATAATATTCTTTTAATGCTCCCGTGACACATCCTGCCTACCTGTACTCTGGACTGCAGCAGCTTGACACAGAACGTTTACATGTAAAACAAGAGAACTCTTGATTAAATAGAGATGGCTTTGGGGCTGCTCTCTCTCTTTGCTGAGCAGATAGCTCTCCTCCGTTGACATTTGGGAAAGGAAATCCCTCCTGAGCCCGGGCTGAGGGTTCCAGGGAGCAGGAGGCTCTGGCAGCCCACGGCAGAGCTGTTCCAGGGCTCCAAAGCCTGGCTCGGCCGTGCCTGTGATGTGTTCAGCTGTCACTGTGCCAGCCTGGGACATAAACAACTCAGCACAACACTGAATAGTGGGATTTGCTGCTTGCAAACAGCACAAAAAGCACACAACAATAGAACTCTGTCCACAATGCAGATAAAATACCTACTCTGAGGAGAGGCTCAGGGGGCAGGGAGAGCAAAAACTGTTTAAAGGGGGAAAAAAAAAACCCATGAAAGCTTTGCTTGCATTTCCAGCTGGCTGAGAGGACTTGTTTAATTTAGTGGTGTTTACTTAGGTTTGGTAAAATACATCTTTAAATTTGGAAGGCCAGTGGAAAATACCTTAATGATGAGCAGTCTTCACCAAAAGCCTGAGGAATTGTAGTTGGGTTGTGGGCTGTGCAAATCAGGCCTCAAGGAAAGGAAATATTATCACAGCTACCAAAATAAGGTGGTTTGTGAATAGGATTCCTGACAACTTACTCAATATTTCAGTTCTGATCCAAAAGCCAAATTCCAAATTCCACAAGAAAATACTGACCATTAACTACATGATTTTTGCCAAGCAATTGTTAGGTTAAAATAAATGTATTTACCTATCTTTAAGTAAAAACCTCCAAAGAAAAAATAAAATCATATGATTGTGTTTCCTATGATTCTTTCCCTGCTTTATTTTCCATATTCACTGGAAGGGAGCAAAAGACACTGAGAAAATGGCTTTTTTTGTAGGGATTGTGGCATTCATGAGAGAGGTAAGAAAGCTGTAATTGAGATTGATGGCTGGCAAATGCCTGTTTACTTTAAATAAAATAGTATCAACCACAGATAACAGACATGTTTCACTCCAAAGTGTCCTCTAATCCAGTCATTCAGCTCGGAAACAGCAGGTAGGAAAAGCAGGTTCCAGTTTTTGAGGCAAAAGAGAGAAATCTCTCAAACTGCCGCAGCTGGGGGATGATTTATCCTTTCCCCTGCTGAGATGCTGCTTCACCTCCATGTCTACAAACCTGGGAATCTCCTGTCAATCATTTCTCCCCCAAAATGCAACCTGAGAAATCCAGCCCCAATTCACACCAAATTTCAGCTTTCTAATTGTACATCCATAAATGGCCATAAATCTTTTTTATTTTCCCTGACTGCTGCTGGGCTATTGTTAAAGACAAATTTCATTTAAGTTTTAATGGCCTTCTATCAATTTTAAAGTGGGATTTGGACTATATATTTTTATCTTTTCCTTTTCAGCAGCTGAACACCAGTCCTGGGCAGGAGCATCATCATTTTAGATAATAAATTATTGAATTATCTAATCCAATGTCAAATGTTCACAGACATGGGATGTTCATGAAATAGAAAAAAATTAACAGAGCCAGGGAAGTATTTTACATGGATATCAAATCCCATAACCATCTAAAAACCCCCCAACTCCTAGAGCTTAATATTTCAGCAAAAGTCATTTTTACATCTTAAGAAAAAAACAACAAAGTGGAAAAAAGTTCTCTGTTTAGCAAGCTGAATTTACTTCTCATTTTCCAGTTTTGCATCTTATTTTCAGTCAAAAAGGGATATCCTCAGGTACATGTGCTTACAGTTTGCAGATTATTATTTTGAAAGGAAAATGGTTGGGTTTTGTAGCATTTGTTGTAATGGCAGCTCTTTTCTAGTCAGGGTAAAATCTGTCCACACCCAGGCCAGGATTGTTCCTTTATAACAGAACAGGACAGTGACAGCTGTGCTTTTTCTCGTGTCCAACAAGGTGTGACACAGAGGAGAAATATTTTGTCAAAAAACCCATTTATTCCCTTTGATTTCATATTAAATCTTTCTGGGGTTTCACCACCCCAAGACTGGAACTCCAAATGTGACTGCGCAGATCGTGCTGTAACCAAGCAGGAGTCACCAAAAATCCCTTTGCTGTCTTCATAAAGACTCAGATAATTCCTTTGCTTATCACCCTTGAGGAGTTAAAGTGTGCTTAATTACATGGATGCCATCTCTGAGGGGCTGGGGTTTGTTCCTGAGCAAACCACACCAACTCCTCCCTCAAAGACAATCAGATATGATATATAAACCCAGTTCCTGCAGATGTTGCTGCCTCTAATTCCAGAAAGCTGCTAATCCCTCTGGCCAGGCTGCAGGATTTGTGGCACTGCTCCTTCCAGTGGGGAATTTCCTGGGATCTAGGAATTTAGTAGGATTTTAACTCCAGGAATGGCATCTCCCTCTCCTGTTCCCTGCTCAGGCAGGACCCCTGGGCTGTGGGTTTTACTGAACCCATTCCATCAGAGATTTCCCTCTTCTGAGGGTTCAATACCTGCCCTCTTGCCAAGCTGAGAACTCCAGCTGCCATCTAGTGCTTCGTGGGAACTGAAACACTACCCAGGTCTCTGCATAGTCTGTTACACCCACCCAGAGGAGCTGGCATTCTCTAGGAGCTCAGAAATGGGAAAACTTACATGAGTGAACACTTCTTCAACCTGTCTCATAGAAAAAAAACCAAACACTTTTGGCTGAGATTTAACTCATCTCTGGCTGCTCCAAGGCGCGGGCTCCTCTTAAGAGTGAAGAAATTCCATGAAGTGCCAGTTTTCCTCTGGATGTCCAGCTATAAACTTGCCTCCTTCCAAATGCATTAATGAGGATCAGAATTTGTGACTGAAATTCCTGAAGTTAGTTTTTCCAATTTTCTAGTGGGATCTCAGTGCTCACCAGGGATGGAGGCCTGGAGGCCTCTGCCATGGGATTTTCCCTTTCCATGCACAAAGGGAAGGTCCCTTTGCCCCGCAGTGACCTGCACAGGGCCCCTGGAGGGTGTGCAGGCTTGGTTTGCATTATGGGCTGGTTATGTTACAATTTTAGGGATTTTACAAAGAAAATGACACATTCACTTCTTCATCTCTTCCGATGGCACCAGGAAAAATGACCTAAAGTCCATTTTTAGGCTGAAATGTCCCTTTCCAGGCTGAAATATCCATTTTCAGGCTGAGGCTCAGAAACGTGGCGGGTCATCCCATAAAGGCTGGGTTGTCTTGTGAGAGTGAGAGATGAAGCACAAAGAGGCGTCCTTGGAGGCCAGCAAACTGAGACACAAACATTTGGGATCCTTCAGAGGGAGAAGGAGTGAAGCAGCTCTGTGGAAGGGGCTGGAAGGATACATTTGACACATGTTCTCTGTAGGAGTCAATCAACTTTGGCCAAGATTTTTTACTATATCTGCACTTTAAACACAGTGTCTGTACTGTATTTTAATATTAAATTACTGTATTTTTGATATTATTACCTGGGAAGCATCTGTGTTACCTTTTTGTGCCCTCCACATGCTTCTTTGTTGAGACTGGTGAACATCTCTTCTCTTACACTTGAGCAAACCCTGAATGCTTTTCCAGAGGGCTGAGTTCACACACGTTTGATGCCTCACAGGAGAATGGAGGGGAGCAGACCCTGCCTGCAGCTGACACCCTCCTCTGCCAGCAGGAGCTGACACACAGCTCCATGCGAGTGTTCAAACTCCCAAAGTCCACCCAGACCTTGACACGGGCACTGAAGGGTGAAACAGCTCCTACAAATCAGTTTGGGCACACGAGCAGAGTGTAGAGGAGATGGGAACTGGAACAGAACTCGGTGCTCCTCCAGTGGTTTTCTGTCAGTGATGAAGAGAGAGAGACAGGGATCTGGTGTGATGGTCAAAGAATCCCAATTTCTTGTGGGGTACAACTGCTTATATACTTGTTCTGGGAAGACAGGTAATGTTTTACTGCAGTGACTGGGTTAATCATCACATAAACAAGCTTATGCATTTTAAACATCTCTTGCTAGCAGAAGTCTGATGTAATTTTCTTTTTCCTGGTAAACCCCTCTGATGGAATCTTCTTGCAGTTTTGATTTAATCCTCAAAGTCCTCAAAAATCCTCAAAGTGCCAAGGCATCCAGTTACCAAATCTCTTATGCTAATAAGCCCAAATTCCATCATCTCTCTTGTGCCCCAATATCCCTGTGGTTTTCCAGCAGGACCCAAAGCAAAAGACAGGACACTGGGACTGGCAATGCAAGGATTGCTTCCATGGACCCTGCATGGTGAGTTTGGTACCACAGGGGAGGTGCTCCTGAGGCTTTGCAGCCCAGCCTGCCCAAGAGCCCCAGAGGGGATCACCCCCAGGAGATCTCTGCCCCTCTGAGATCTGTCCCTGGGGCATTTCCCCTCAAGCCCTGCCCAGGATCAGCAGCATCTCCCCCTTGTCCTTGGCTGCAGCTGGTATTTCCTCGCCTCCTTTCCTGTCAGCTCCCTCCTGGCCCTCTGGGGCTCTTGCAGCACCTCCTGAGATGGAGCTGCTCAGCCCCTGGGGGTGTGCTGGCCCTTCCCACAGGGATTTGGGCTGTCTGCTCCAGCTGTGCAGAATTTCCAAGGGCATTTTCTGAGCTCCAGCAGCTCCCCTGCAGCATGGGAACTGCAATCTGAGAGGCACAGCTCTCCCACTGCTAATCACCATGTAATTAACTGCTGGAATATTTTCACTTTAGAATCACAGCTGATGAGATGCAAACCATTAAGAGCTTCTACAGGATGCAAAAAAAAAAAAAAAAAAAAGAAAAAAAGTCTTAAATAAAAACCTCATGGCCTTGGAAGAGCTGCATGAACTGGCTTACAAATTACCAGAGTGCATCCATGAGAGAAAAAAAAAAAGTTTTCTACAACAGTTGGAAAAACAGGATTTAAAAAAATCCTGAAGAACCAGAAAATGGTCACAGTCAGAGACATAAAAACATCTCCCGGCTTGCAGGGTTGGGCAAGAAGGCATCTGGCAAGGAGAGACACCTTGGCTGGTGGAAGAGGCACTGACAAAATGTGTAAACAGTGAGGAAAGTGAGATTTAAGGAAGACATGTGGATTAAAATGAAGGAAAACAGCCTATGAGCATACAAGAGTAGAACACAGATCAAGACATGCCTGGTGTACAAGAATAAGCTAAAGGTAATTCCATGAGGCCTAGATCCAAAAGCCTTCTGGAGCCCTTTATTTTGGAATGAAAATTTAGAGAAGGAAAAAAGTTTGTGGAAGTGAGAGGCTCTGGGGCCTCCTTCCTGGGTGCTCTTCAGCAGGGAGAAAATGCACTTTATTCCGCTGCTATGGGAACAGGGAGTTCAGTGAGCTGACCAGAGAAACATTTGCGCTGTTGTTTATTTTGATGGCCTTGTTCTTAAGCACTTCTCAGAAGGGTTTGGGGCTCACGGCAACACAAAGAGGTTTTCTTGTTCGTGGGGCTTTTTACAGATGAGGATCAGTTCAAATAGGAGATTTCCATGAAAATACTGAGTTCAGTGAAACTTGTAGAGGAAGGAATCAGTGGTGGGTTTCCAGGGTGGGTTTCAACAGTGGAGATTTCCAAGGTGGATTTCCAGGGTGGAATTAAATGGTGGATTTCCCAGGGTGGAGATTTCCAGAGTGGAAATTTCCATGGAGGATTTTCAGGGTGGGTTTCCATGGTGGGTTTCCAGGGTGGGTTTCCATGGTGGAGATTTCCATGGTGGAGGTTCCATCTTGGGTTTCCATGTTGGAATTCCATGGTGGATTTCCAGGGTGGGTTTCCAAGGTGGGTTTCCATGTTGGACTTCCATAGTGGGTTTCCAGGGTGGATTTCCATGGTGGATTTCCATGGTGGGTTTCCAGAGTGGGTTTCCAGGGTGGCCAGAGTGGAGATTTCCATGTTGGGTTTCTATGGTGGGTTTCCAGGGTGGATTTCCAGGGTGCAATGCCACTCCTCAGACACCAGCAGCCAACCTCTGCTAGGCCCAGCAGGGAAAGCCAGAGGACCCCTTGGGGTGGCTGATGCCCAAAAAGGGATTTCACAGCATTTTAAACTGAACCACCCCCTAAAAACACCTCAGAGAGCGGGGTGGTGCTCACACACCCCAAAAAGAAACCCAGGACACTTTGCATCCATCTCAGAGGGAGCTGGAGCTGAGGATGGAAGTGGAATATCCAGGAGTGCCACGGGGAATGGCAGTGCTGGTGGGAGCTGTGGAGATGATGTGGGAGAGCTGCACTGGAGGAGAGGGAGAGGATGGAGTGGGGATTGCCCCGGTGGAGCCATCACCACAGGAGGGATTTTCCTGGATGGGTGACAGATTCCTGTGTCAGGAAGAGAAGTGTCACCCCCCTGATCCTCCTCAGTTCTAAGACACCATAGTCACACATTGGAGAAGCAGATAGAACCTAGATTTTACTGCAAAAAAAAAGATTTTCTAAGATAATTTAATATGATATATAACACACAGGTTTCCTTTGTAATTACATATTAAGATTGCTCAAGAGATCAAACATAATTTACATAATCTGGCCTCCAGGTGTGGATATTTGCCTCAACCAAGCACAAAAAGAGATTCTGAGTCTGTACTGTAGCAGAACCAGCAGATAATACAAAGGACTTGAACCCCAGCTTTACAAGCTGTTTTGAGTATTAACTTCACAGCCTCTGTTTGAAAACAGTTTCTTCCACCAGAAGCTAAGAAACAGTTAAAAAGTCCATTTGAATTTCCTGCCACTAGAAATGTCCAATGCAAAGCCAGTCTGTAATGGATGTCAAGAGTTCCCACTGCTGCTTTTTAGTGCAGAGTGGGAACAACCTACTACAAAATTCAGGAATGTAGTCAAAAATTCTATTTTTGCTTTAAATTATCCTGATGGCAGTAAATGCTGATCAAAGCAAAACACTCCCATACTCAGTTTATATATAAAGCACTTGAAAGTGCATGCAAGGATTGATGAATACAGAGCTGAGAGAATTACTGGCTGTATGAAATAGAATAATCACCACCACACTGAGATTTATTTATTTATTATTTAAGGATCTCCACTTCTTCTTTTTTTTATTTTTTTAGCCAGGAATTTCAAATGACCTTACTTATTTTAGGAAAGCTAAATCAGCAAGGAAGGCTGGAATATTCCCTTCTTATTCCAAGACTAGATTAAACTAAACTGGCTCTGTGAAGAGGTGCAAAGAGCAGACACACTACTAGGTTTAATGTATTAATGTATTTAGATTTCTAGTTATGCATTTAAACTTAGAATTGTATTTATGAATTTGGCTCCAGTTCAACGTTCAAACCTGGTATTAAATTGTCTTCTGACCAAAAAGCTTACAATGTTTTCACCTTCCTTCTGACACAGTTTTGTGAATTCACTTTCAGCTCTTGCACAACAAATCCATCAACATGTTTTGCTCTAAGTGGCAGACTGGGCAAAGAGTTCAAAATCTTCACTGGCTGACAGAGAATTAAAACAGGTTTTACTCAGTTGGGTTTTTTTTATGCAGGTTTTTTTTGTTCTTAATAAAGTTCTGCTTGGAGGAAAAGCACCTGGAGATGCACCTGAGGCCTCTGACTGCACTTGAAATCTGTAAATCCAATAGCCTTCTGTAAATCCAAAATTCCTATGGCTAAAGGCCACAGAACTGGCCACTGCTGCAAATATTTGCTGCTGGGCACATGGAATATGATAAGATACTGCCACATGTCACCTCATGGGGCTGTTCTAGCCCTGCCACCCATGTCCTGGTGTCTCAGGAGCAGCTCTGCCCTGCCTGGGAGAGAAGGCAGCTCCTGCTGCTGTCCTGGGGCAGGGAAAGGGAATTGAGCAGCTCCCTGCAGTGAAAGAGCAGGAGAAGGTCCCTGCATCCCTCTGGCTGCCCTGCCTTCACCTGTCAGTGAGATCAATCTTGCCAGAGTGGCTGAAACTAGAAAGTTCAATGCTGGCCCCAGGTTTGATCTAATGGAACAGATAAAACTGACTAAAATACATCTCAGTGCTCCTAACGTTCATCATGATGGCAGACATCAAATCTGAGAGTCCCTAAATGTCTTCCCGAGCTGAGCTGCATCCAGATTGCAGGTCAGCATTCTCCAGCCTTGACCTTTAAGAAAATCCCCTCTGGCATATAAAAAAGAGCAATACCCAGCCAAATTCTGTGCCATTGCTCAGCATTATTGTACAAATCTGACTTTTGCTAACGAGCACAGGGTTTTCTTACAGTGAAATAAACATTTAGAATCTGTTTTTTTAAACCAAACATGGAATAGCACTGAAAATCTCCCAGATTTACAGCAAATAGGTTTTCAAAATGCCTCTCTTCTTGCACACATTCATTTTGTTTGTGGTTTGCTCTCCAGAAGATGCTTTGACACAAAATTGAATCTCCTCTGCGTGGTTGTGTCTCCCATTAGCATAGCTTCAATAATTTCTGTCAACAGGAAGCTGGAAGGAACAGAATTCATCTCTTTTTTTCTGCTCCTCCCTGCAGAGTCCCGACAAATGTCCTGCCAGGGTTCCAATCTGTTGCTCAAGATTTTTAAAGTATAAGTGGGAGTGGAAAAAGCACAAGAGACCAACTTGGAGCAGCAACACAGAGGAGAAAACAAGGTGGGGAAGAGCACTAGGTGGGGAAGAGCAAGAAAGGGTAGTTACAACAGACCTTCCAAGAAAGAAAGGTAAAAACAGAGAAGTTAAATGTTCAGTTAGAGCAGAAAGGTGAAGACAGATAAGCAGAAAAGCATCTGCAAAAGAAATGCAAAGCAGAACACGGCACATGAAGTCAGAGTTGTGTAAGCTTGGCAAGAGGAGCAAACCAAGGAAAATATCAACAAACTTGCAAAGAAGTGTTTGGCTGTCTGCTCCCAAACTGAAGGAAAAGAAACAAACAACGACTGTGAGATTTCCAATACTACCAGGTCTGACAAAAAAAGCCATACCCAGCCTTCCTTCCCAGGGGCTGTGGCTGAGCAAGGAGAGAAATTTTGGCATAACCACATGTTCTGTGGCACTTCTCTAACATTTAAAAGCTTCATTTGATGTATGTATTTCTATAACAATAAATTCCTACATTGGGGCACAGTGGGACATCTGAAGATGCTTCAGCACAAATGGGTTCCCATCTGGAGCTCTGTGTAAAGAACACCAGGACCTTCCAGCTCTCTTCACACACTCCCAGGTATCTCTGCCTCCCTCTCTGCCAGCTCTGGCCCAGAAAACCCTTCCTGGCTGCTTCCTCTGTTCCCACACCCCTGGAGTGCTGGAGCAGAGTGCCAGGAGGGCACTTGGATGGGCCCAAGCTGCTCAGCAGCAGCTCCCATCCCTGCAGAGCCAGCTGCCTCTCACAGGCTGGACAGCTCCGCCCATGCCCAGCTCACCTGGGCTTCCCAAATCCCTCTGGGACTCCCTCCACTCCCTCTTTCCTAAACACAGACCCTTCCACCACCCTGGCAACATCCAGTTAGGGTCACAGAGCTCACAAATGAGAGTTGTGCCCCCTCCTGCAGCAGAGGGAATGTGTGGTTGAGGCAGCAGCAGACCCTTGAAGCCCCCAGAGCACCCCTGCAGCCTCCCAGACAGATGTGCAGCCAGCTGCAGGGGCTGGGATGCTTTTCCCCTGCACTCAAGGAGCCAGAACTGCCCTCATGGAAGTGGGTTGATTTTGTGGGGGTTTTCTTGCTCTTGAGCCGTGCACAGCTGCTGTGCACAATGCAGCAGCTCTGGAGGCTCTGCAGGCCTGGAAGGTTTAGCACTGTCAGAAAGAAGCTGGAAGCACCAGCCCAGCCCCTGTAATGCCTGTAATTATCACATCACAGCCAGGCTGAGCTGAAATAAACCCCAACCCTTGATTCTATCTGCAGCAGCCTTGGACATTGAACCTTGCAGCCCCTGACAATTAAATCAGAGTTTGCCTGTTTGGCGTCACACAACTCCACCTCCCTGCCTGACTCCACTTATCAGCAAGCTGATGGACACAGTGGGGTGGGCAGGGAATAAACTGGGGTGCTCCAAAAATACTGCACCCCATCACCAATATTTGCAACTGAAGCTAAAATCCAGCAGGGCTCAATTGAAGGAAACCCTTCAGCATGCAAGTTTCACATCAATCATTACAAGAATGATTAAAATGGATACATGCAGGAAGAATCAATTTTAATTCAACAGAGGACACTGGAAAATCACATTTTGTATTTTTTAATACATGTTGTTTTGTTGGTTTGTTTTTTTTTTTAAATATTATTTCCCCAGTCAAAATAATGGGATTTTACCTAATGCTGCAAGCTCTGATACCATCACACATTTTGCAGTTCCTTCTGGCCTCCATAATTACTTCCCACACCTCCACAGAACCACAGATTCATTTGGGTTGGAAAAGCCCTCTAGGACCCCCAAGACCAGGAACTAACCATGAACTTCTAAAGTCCACCATTCACCCTTGTCCTTAAGATCCACATCCACGTGGAACTTAAATCTCAAATGCCTCCAATGACATCATGTGCAATCAGAAAGTTTGCATAAAGCTCCTAAGCCTCAGTTCAGGGAAGCCTCCCTTATTTCCTGAATGACGTTTTCTAAAGGAAAACAGATAATTTAAACGATATCAAATATTAACTTTGGATCATCAATGATGCTTTTTTCCCCCTCTTTACTTTTTCTTTTCATAAATGCTTTACAGCAGGATCTGCACCCCATTAAACACGAGTAAAGCTGTCAGGAGAATTGGGAATTCACAAGGACAGTGGATGTTTTTGCCTCACCTTAACTCAGTGTAGCTGTAAATTGAACCAGGTAAAACTCTAGTCTTGTTTGATGGGGTTATTTCATGCCCAAGACAATTCCTTTGCAACATGACCCTGCACTGAAACTTTCAAATGTTTTAATAATAATTCTTCAAGGGGGGGCATGAATCTTAAAAGAGTTCCTCCACAGTTCTGTGTGAGCTCAGCAATAAAGAACTCAGCCTTTCTTTGTAAAAGCCATGCTTTCCCCCCAGCTTTCTGACATCCTTACTAGCATTAAGTGAAATCCATCTCGAGGCAGGGCCATGAATTTTCCATGAGCTAAGTGCTAAGTGTTATCACAAGTGAAATAACCCGAGCGCTGGAACAACCCCACACTCTGGACACATTTCAGAGCACAAACATCTCTCCACACACACTCATTGCAACGTTTCCTTCCACCTGGCTGCTCCCAGCCCAGCTTCTCACAGGGCTGTGCAGTGCTCTGAACTCCTGCTGTGCGCTTGGAGGAGCTGTGCGTGCCTGACACCAGGGAATACAAGCTTTAAGTCCTGCTCTCAGCACATTCCTGGCCATCGTCCCACCACACCCCACCTTTCAATAACAGACCTCAGATCAAACACAAATTTGTTCACTGTCTATTGGCAAGTGCAGAAAGCCAGAGTACAAAAGGAACTTTCCTGCAAAATTGAGGGCAGGTGCTGCAGCTTGTGGCACAGAGTGTGAATCTGCCCTCAGAGCTGAAAAGATGTTCTACATCTGGAGCTGTGTGTTCCTAAAACACGAAACACCTGACAGGGTGAAGAGAAATAATTTAAAGCCCAAAGACCTTGTACATTGAGTTCTAACTCATTTTATTTGAGAGCTCTTTTATGACCAGTCTCACCTCCCCGACTTCCCCTCCTAGCAGATCTACACTACTCCTAATTTTGCTCTGATATGAGGAAGACTCACTGCCCACTCAATGATTTCCCATCCTTTTAAGGCCCCTTCCATTGCACACCCCCTTTTTTCCCCCTGCTGTTATCAAAGTTGTTATTCCCTTCTGCCACTCCACATTTTACCTGCAGGAAAGTCAATCTATTTCTCATGAATTAATAAAGATTGTTACTTATGGCTTTTTGTAGCATTCTGCTTCTCCTTCTTCCATGGGGCTTTTGCACTTGAAATGTTTGTAGAGAGAGCTTCCACACAAATATCAGGGGACTGCTGTTGACAAAGGGGTTGTGCAGGAAGAAATCCCTGCCGTGCTCTCAAGAGGGGGTTAATTGATGCCAAATCCAAGCATGTCCATGGCCGTGGAGAGCCACAGTGGTTTTTACCCTTGGTTTTAGCAGGCAGCAGCAGACTGAGTAGTTTATTCCCAGGCATCCACAACAATTTTCAGCAGGGATTTCACCCAGGCAGGGAGCACACACCAGATTGGTCCAAGCAACAAGGCAGATGATGATATTGGCAAAACCAACAGTGCCTGGATTCTGCTCCAACATCAGAGCATCCATGAAGTTGGCTGAGTTAAAGGATTTTTACCCCTCAGGGTATCTGTTCTGGAATGACCTTATAAAAGCAAGAAATATCCTGAGTAGGGGGAGACCCACAATGGGCATTGCAGTCCAACTCCTGACCCTGCACAGGACATCCCAAAAATCCCCCCGTGGGCCATGAGTTCTTCCCCTGTTGTCCTCTCCCAAATCTGATGAGGATTTTGTGCTGCTCTAGGAAATGCAGAGTTCTCTACATCTCCCAGCACCACCACCAGCACAAGGCAGGATATTCAAGTTTAAAAGCCAAACCAAGCTCCTGGTGTTTGTACAGAAATTATTTCTGTGCTCACACTAAAAGCTCACACTCCTCACTAAGACCCACCTGAAGGGCAGGGATAAAGTGATAAGGACACAGATATGGCAGTCAGTAAGGAGGAATTATTCCTTACTTTTTATTGCATGTAAATGCTACTGGCTTTTCCTCCCCACCCAGCTTTATTGCATCCAGTCAGTCAAAGAACTGGGAAATGCCACACAGCTGGAAAATGTGATGCACTCAAATAATGAATTCAGCAATGTACAGCGTGTACTGAGAAGTTGTAAATGATCTATCAATTATTTATTCCCTCCCTGCAGCAGTTCACTGCAGCATAAAAGGATAATAAAATGAGCTGCAAGAGGTATATGTTAAAAACTGCTGACAATTGTTGGGAGGGATTTTCATAGTAAGTATTAAAAAATTAACATCTTCAAGGCAATAAAAAGTATTGTAGTAAAACTCCCCCGCAGTGTGAAAAATATTGACAACTGTTGTTTTCTTACCGTGACACCAGAGGAAAAAATGAAGTTTTGGCTATTTATAAGAAGTGGGATTTTTAAAGTTGTTTTATCTGTTGGACAACAGAATTGTAGGAGCAGTGATGCCCCGTGGATCAGCACCTTTTACAGCAACACATTTTAACTTGCTGCTGCTAATGTTTAGTTCTTTATGAACCAAAAGGACCACCAAATTCTGCCTCCATTTCTCCAAAACTTGTCAAGAAAAACGGCATTGGCTTCTCCACTGAAACTGGCAAAGATCAGGGGCTCTCCTGGATGCCTCAGTGCTCCAGGGGTAACTGAAAGGACCAACCCCTACCGCAGAGGCACAGGTTATGAAAAGGGCTTTCAAATGAGGAAACGAGTCGCTTCAGACTGCCTCGCTAAAGCATAGCCCCAAAAATTTCACAGGAATGAGGAAAACACTGGCTAGAGCCTGTTCAAATTATGTTCAAACCCACAAATATGAGAAATATTCTCAGCTTGCTTTTCCCAGACAAATTGTGAATAAACACTCTTTCCTCACTTGAGGAAGTGTGTTAGCAGGGGGGAGGCATTCCGTTGGATGCCTCACTTATTTCTCTATTTGTACTACAAAGATTTTTCCTCTCTGTCTCCACACTGGCTCTTTGAAAAAAAAATTATTGAAATATCTTAGTTTGGTTTTTAATCCTTCCACTATTTCACTGGTCAGAGAGGGAATTTGATTTGATAATCAACGTTCATGAGGGGGAGTGAAACATGCAATGCAGCAGCTGAAATGCCAGGCCCGGGAAATGTCCAAGCGCAGTGATTTAGCTTTTATGTTTTTAAATCCAGATTAGGATTTAGCTTTTATATTTTTCAAATCCTGTACTGCATTAGGGTATAACTTAAATACTCCACATTGAGTGTTAGTTACTGTCTTCACATTTTGGTCAGACACAGCAATTCCCCTCTGGGCCTGGAACTCAAGGACACCTCACTGCCTCAGGCCCCAAAAAGTACAACCAAAAGGGACTGGGGGAGCAAACAGGGGGTGAATGGCTGCATGACCTGCAGCTGGAATTGGAGCATCAACCCCTGCTATGGGAATGCCCAAACTGATAATTGTGTGAGGAACTCGTGCCCATCGCCCGCCTTGGGAGCAGCCTCTGGAGGCCGTGGCTGCCCGAGCTGGGCCTGCTGAAGGCTTTCATAAATCCCCGCTTTATTCTCTGAACCTTGCCTGCCCTCTGCTCCGGGGGCTCCCAAAGGCAGCAGCAGCACTCACCACCCAGGGCTTGTCGCAGAAGTTGTAGATGGACTCGAGGGAGTTGACGCTGGGGATGCCGGCGTACTGCATGCCGATGATCAGGTTGCGGAAATCCTCGTTCTCCGCCATGCTGTAGGAATGCTGCCGCACCAGCACGAAGTCGGGCCGGAACGACCTGCCAAAAAACACCCACGGGGCTGACAATCCTCCAGCAAACTGGCTCTCCTTCTACAGCAAGATGTGCAGAGGGGGGAAAATGGCTGGTGGGGGAGCGGGGAAGGGCTAGAAGAACATGCAAACCAAAGGGGAATGATAAAAAGATGGAAAGAACCATGATGGTTTCATGAAAAACACTCAAACCAAAGGGAAAAAATGGAAAGAGCCTAATGGCTCCATGAAAAACACTAAATCAAAGGAAGATGACAAAAGATGGAAAGAGCCATGATGGCTTCGTGAAAAACACTCAAACCAAAGGGAAATGACAAAAGATGGAAAGAGCCATGATGGCTTCATGAAAATCTGCAACATCCTTAATCTGTTCAGCATCCCTTCAATAATGGGGTTCCATTATTGGAAGGGGATGAGGTTCCTCTCTTCAAGAGGAGAGAGAAATTATCATGGATTTCAGGGTGTTCTGCTGCTGACAGATAAATCACATCTGTAACTTCTAGGTGTGTCCTCAGTCTCCAGTTTCTGAGCAGTGACAAGCAAAACCAAAGCAGGCAAAGGGCTCTGCCACAAACTTGGGCTTTTGGGGAACAATTTTTTTTTTCCCCACGATTATTAACAGGCTGCTTTAAGGACAGTAAGGGATGAAGCAACCACATTGCTGGCAAATGGAATCAGGCCATAATGGAGAGAATCACAACTGCACTTTTGATCAAGAGACTTGTCAAAATGAATTTTTTCACTTACAGCTGCTTTTCCCCCTTTTCTCTCTGCTATCTGACCAGCATTTCTCCTGCTGCTTCCCATGGTTCCCTGCCTATCACTCTGCACCTTTGCCAACAATCTGACACCATCTTCACCTTACTCCAACCCTGACATTTTGTTACTGGACAAGGTTGTGGAAAATGGGAAACACAAACCAACGGGACAGAGGCTCCAGAACAGGGCAATTCACTCCCAAATTTGATGGTTGAAAGAGTCTTTCCTGCATTCCAATTTCATAGGGGAAGAAAGCCCAGACTAGCTTGAAGATTTCAGCTTCCTAAAAGAGGTATAACTGCAGGGTAAATTAAATTAGCATAGTAAATTGGTGAAATTATTTACATGCCTTGAATAAATACAAGCTGTTTACTGGAGTGAGACACTCTGAAGATTATTAAATTATTCTGAATTCTCAGTCTGGTAGAATAAAAACAACAATACAATTAAAACCCATGTTAAAATTGCTTTAGCAGTTCTGATATCCCAGCTTGGATGCAGCAGTCCAAGTAGATTAGCTGGATTCTTGAATTTCAAATCACAGGCTCATAGAAGTGTTTGGGTTGGAAGAGAACTTTTAAAGCTCATTTCCTTTTCTAGTGAAAGGCATCTAGTGGACATCTTCCCAGGCTGCTCCAAGCCGTGTCCAACCTGGCCTTGGGCACTGCCAGGGACGGGGCAGCCACAGCTGCTCTGGGCACCCTGTGCCAGTGTTTTACCACTGCCACTGTAAACATAAATAAAAACCCCAAACCTGCACGATCTGGCAAAAGCAACATTAAGGATTTGCTGTCAAGAGTTGCCAAAATGGCACTGAAGCTCAATGAGCAAAACCTGTAAAGAAATCCTTGCCTTTAAAGAGGATTCCTACAAAATACCTGCAGCACAGCCCTGAGATGTTGTGATCAAGGTTTCGTGGGGGTGCCAAGAGTTTGGAACATGCAAATCCAATTTACTGGCCCAGCATGAATATAATACTTAAGAGGATTAATGATGCCTTTATTGCTGCTATTAATGAAGGGATGGGAATATTTTTGGGTTAAGAATGATTTATTGTTCAGATAAATATTTTAGTTTTAGAGGTTGTGAGATTTATGAGAGTAAGTAGCTGGTTATAGTTTAAGAGTAGTGACAAGTTTTTTTGTTATAAGGTAATATATAACTTTTTAACTTAATAGATAGTTGCTATAAGGTTTATTTTGTTTTTCTGACTTATTTTTATTTAATTTTGTTGTACTATGGATATTTTTGTTTAATATGGTTTAGTTATATTTATATATATATATGTTTCTATTATAATTTTTAAACTTCTAGCCTATTCTTTACAGCCACACCCTTACATTATAAACTCTTCACTATTTTATTAATATAGTGTTTTACTTACTTGAGGTATAGTTTTCTTACAATTACAGAAACATAAGTTTATTATTTTTTTGTTTAATGCTTGTTTATTTTATTTTTATATTAATTTAAGCTTTTTCTAAGGTTGTAGATCAAACTCTTCAGTGTCTGTAGAAGTTTCTGTTTTTCCAATTCCCACATGCCCTCATTAAAATTGCAGATCCCTCAGTGAAAGAAAGAGGCAACTTTTATTTATTAAAATAGGGAGGATAACACACCCCAGACAGTGCTGTGGTTTCAAATAAAAGGACAGAAAGTGTGCTCTCAAAGACCAGTGTAATAAAACAATTGGGGAATGGAGGGGACGTACTTTTAAAAAATTAAAAATAAGGAAATACAGTTTGCTTTGCAAAAGCTCCTCAAAGGAATATGATCCATTCCCATAATTGTTCTAGTTCTGTAATTAATGCTGGATGGAGTGACTGCATCCAGAAGGAGGCCAGAAGAAAATTTTAATCGTGGTTCAAACATCAAGATCCAAAATTCTCAGCATTATGCTATAGATAATATAATTTTTCATGGTGTGATTTTCATGCACAAAAACCAAACAAGTCGGTGCCTGTCAAATAATTTTTTCCTCCTAAACTAAAATTTTGTCATTGAAATTTCTATGATTCTGCTAACTAATAATTTGCTCATAAATCTGTGATACAAGATCACTTTGGGCCTCAGATTGATAACAAACATCTCCAATTATCACAGAAACAGAGAATTCTCTCCCATCGTGTCTGCACCTCCACAAGCCACATCCCCAGGGGTCTCACACCAGATTTGAGGGAAAATTATCAGCTTCAGGTAGTTCTATTTGGGTAAACAAATCACACATAGAACTATAATATTGTTATCTCATTCTCAGAGTTATCTGATGGCACAAAGCCCCATTTTTCCTCAGAACAGCAGCACTTTCACCAAGTTTTCTCATGACCTGCAAATCTTTGGAAAATGTTATTTTCTGGAGCTTCCCACCCCTCATTTTCTCCTGACATGTTTTGATGGTAACTTGGCCTTGATACTTTTTAAAACACTTTTTGGAATAGTACAGAAAAGCCACAAGGGAGCAATGATCAAGATCTCTTGGCTCCAAAACTTCCATCATTGGGTAAAAAATTCCACCAACCCTAAGAAGAATCAAATCCCTAACTCTTCTAAGGAAGTAATCTTGCAGGTTTGGCACAAGATCATTGTTTTTGTATTAAACTGCAATATTTTTAAAACATGCCAGAGATTAAAGAATGGGAATTTTGACACATAAGCTTATTTTTTAATATTTTTTCCTGGAGGTTTTTTGTTTGTTTGGTTGGTTTTGTTTTGGTTTTGTTTGGTTTTTTACATGTATGAGTAGACATATTCAAATCTTTTATTTGGAGAGATGTTCTGCAAACCATGAAGATCCAGGACATGCTCATGTGGTTCTGCCTTTAAATTCAATTTTTCAGCCAAACAGGTGCTACACTTCTCTTACACATAAATGCACCAACCAAAATAGGAGCAATTCTCACATTTAAATAAAATATTGGATACAGTTTTGATAATAATTTTGCCAATATAATAATTTTGCTGATATAACTTTTCTAATACTTCCTCAATTTTTTCCTTTGCCCTGTTTCCTCCCCTCACATTTATGAGGCTGTTGACGTTCTCACTGAAAAAAACCAAAAGTTAAATTCACCCTGCCTTCGTTGGCATCATCCTTTTTAAAAAAGCAAAATAACTCTTGGGAAATCTGGGGTGTTTAAACCAAAATGTTTCAAACAGGCTGAAACATTCCAGGAACTGCCCTGAGAGGGGTGTTATGACTTGGTCTGTTTCAAAAGAAAATATTCCGTATTGGAAATAAATTCTGCTATTCTGGGAAAGTCTGGCGGGCACAAAATCACCAAATTTGGGTCCTTCTGTAGCAAACAGAAAACCCAAATCAATAATCCCAACTCCCAGCCACATATTCTTTTTCTGGACTTCCTTCCCTTAATAAATCCATTTTCCCCATGATTAAAATGCCAAGATGATTCCTCCCTGTCACAGAAAGGTTGTCACAAATCAGATATTTTATTTTCTACTCTCCCTGAGGGGCATCACTCCAAATCCACAAGCACAACCAAAGCACTCAGCACCTTTCCCATCCACACGTGATGCCATCTGTTGCTTTTTGCTGATATTCCATTGAGTTTTGCTTACCTGACAACTTTTGTGCCATTTCGAATGACTTGGATGTCAACTGCATAATTGCCATCAGCATGGGCTATCAAGTTGATTTCTGAAAATTCTGCCTATGAAGAGAAGACTCCTGTTAGTCAGTCTGGCTTATTTTACCTTTATTTCCCAACTCCCTGATTTTCAGATTAGGGCCTGAAGTGCTGACAATCTGCATTTGAAATAAAATGAGCACCAAGAGGGCATTGATCCAGCAGTATTTGTCAAGTATGACATCACATTTCAAAAGGTTTTAATCCAAAGAGAGCAAAAGTTTAAAAAATGTTGTGGAAATGGATTGTGGGGCAGTAGCGAGTGGATTTACTCCTCCATGTCTGCATAGAAATGTAGGGATTATATTTTTGCTTTGCACAATATTATCAAAGAGATTAACACAGGCTCAATATTGACATAAAGTTTTGAAGAAAACAGCAAAAAAGCAGTATTAAAATAACATTTTCTTATAGAATTTAGTGTCTCCTCATAGTGCTCTTTCTTTCAATGTTCTCTATGTGCATTTACTCTTTTTTTAAAAAGACCTGGAGCTAATGAGCAATTATCTCACAAAATTCTCAATTAAAGCTACTTTTTCCAAAGTCTTCTCATCCTGGAAATGTGGAATTTAAAGGGAGCTGCTCCCATACTCTGAATCTGCAGTGATTTGAAAGGAAAGGACAGGATGTTTTACATTTATCCCCAGCCTTTCACCAGCTTAGACTCTCACAATAACATCACCCAGCAGAAGAATTGAAATGCAGCCAGCTGTCTCCTGGTGGATAAATAGAAGTGTCTTTGCTGTCCTGGGCAGCAGCACAGAATAGAGAGTGTCACAATCCTCGTTAGTCTGCCCCTGAAAAATGGAATTCCTGCAAGTCTTCCTGGGGCAGAGCTGGGAGCATTTCACACCCCGGCGCTCAGGGAAGGGAGGGCTGAGCTGTTCCTCCCACTGCAGCCCAGGCACTGCACTCAGGGCTTGGTTTCATCAAACCCAGACACCCTCACACCTCCCGGGATCCCTGGGCCAGCACTCCCAAGCTTATTGCAAAAACAGTGCAAATGGGGAGAGAATGAGATCTTTGTGTAGGCACTGCAAATGTCAGACTCAGTCAATCCACTTGAGAACGGGTACCTCCAATTAACAAACCACTTTAAAAGCTTGGTGTGCCATAGAAGACATTGTATGTAGAGAAAGTGTAAAAATGAAATAATTACTGTTGCAGTAACTGGTATTAGCAGCAGGACACTGCAGTAGTTGCCATTTGTATGCTGATGAGAAGCAAAAGGATTTGTGTAGCTCAGAAACTTGCAGTCTCTCTCTGATAAAAGTTCTGGCAGCACAGGAAGGGAATTCCAGGTTTACCCCGAGTTTTTGCTCCTGTTAAAGAAATGGGCTGTGCTGTCAGCTGCCTGCTCTGGCCTAGGTGGCAATGGACAAATTAGTTATCTTCCTTTCCCTGCCTCTCCCTCAATACTCCCAAAGAACCCTGGCAAAGCTTTCCATGCTCCCAAGCCAAGGGCACCAGGTATTCAGAGGTGTAAGGAGTGGATGCTGTATGGTTACAGAGAATTTAGATCAGCTGGATACACACAGTTAATGACAGCTTTCCCTCACTCCTTGAGAATCCAATGACAAAACAACTCAAGGACTGATGCTTCTCACAGCAGCATCTATTTGAGCAATTCAAGATTCAAAGCAGTGAAAAGACTTCTTTAAATCCCTAGTTTCAGCTTAAATGAAATAGCTATAATTCTAGTGCACCCTAAATTATATCTCCATACCTATTCCTATTTATTCTGCATTTTTTTAAACCCCCACAAGCTAGCACTGCACCCAGAGCACATTTATATGCCTGAGTGGGGAATTAGTGATACAGAACTGCCACACGTAATTCATGGAGTGCCTGGGAACTTCACAGTCTCTAAGCAACAACTCCTGAATACAAGATGTTTTTCATGCTGTGAAAATTATGGTCAAAATCCCCTCAGAAGAGCCCACTTTGGGTGCCAAAAAAGGGCTGTTGTGGTTTAAGCCCAGCTGGCAGCTCAGCCCCATACCCATTCCCACCCAGAGGGTAAAAGTGGGAAAACTTCATAACTTTTTACCCAGCAGAAGGGTAAAAGTGGGAAAACTGTGGGTTGGGATAAACAGAATTCAAGGGCTAAAGCCAAAGCTGTGAGTGGAAACATAGGAAACCAACATCCCAGCAGCTCCAGGGGGGAAATTAACTCTGCTCCAGCCCAAACCATCACATTTCCTTCATTGTGAGGGGTTTAGGGTACAAAGATTGTGAATTTTTCTGTACATGAATGCGCAGAGAGCCATGGAATCATTTAGGTTGGAAAAGCTCTCTCAGATACTCTCCATTACCATTAATCCAAGGCCACCACCAAACCCTGTCCCCAAGTGCCACATATGTACAGCTTTTAAATCCCCCCAGGGAGGGATTACATACTTGTATTAAATATATGTGTTTCTATAAATGCACAGATATAAAAATAACATTCAGGCTAAGTCAGTTACCTGTTCCACCTTTATGTCATACTCTCCATGGACCTTTTTTCCACGAAAAGCCTTGGCCCTGCAGGAAAAAAAAAGGAGAGAAAATCAAGGATGCATTTATCTGTAATCAGTGTCTATAGAAAACTTCCTGTATTGCCTTCAATGTCCTGAAAACACACAAAATACTAATGAAATCTACCTGCTGCACATGCACAATTCCCCTTCTTTGCCACCCTTGTATTCTTCACCCCATCCCAGAATATTTTGTAATAAAAAGCGTAATGGGATTTCCAACTCTGAAGTGAAAATGCACTGAAACGATGAAACATCCGAAGTACACATTTCACAGCTGTTAAACAATATAAAAGGAGTCTATTAAACAGGTACAATCTTCCTCTCAAAGTCAACAATGGCAGTGGCAATTCATTTCCCTGTGAACAACTTCCTAACAACCACTCACATTCATCCTTATCCACATAGCTAATGTAGAAAAACTGGTTTCTTGGGAATCCTGTGCTTAGAAACTTTAGATTGTTTTTAAAGTGTCAGAGAACTGGAGAGTGCTGTTGTCAGATATTTGAGTGTCTGCTTGGTCTCCTGATCAGTTTTCCTTTCTCTAGACTGACTTGATATGAAACAATTAATGTGAAAGAAGTTTATGAGCAATTAATATGCACCAGGATTGCTGGGATAAAACAGAACTGAATTCACTGATCCAGGCCCTACAAACAGACATTCCTCCAGGAATCCATCCCTTGTACCCCTCAGGCTGAATGTATCTGCTTTGGACTAAAGGAGGATTTCAACAAAAAAGATAAATCTGTTGATAAAAAGGAATTATTCTGACACTGATGTTGTTGAAGGAGTATGGGAACAGTCTCTCTGCATTTCCTTTGCTCAAGCCAAAGCTTAGGGAGCCTTCCCTGCTTTTTTCTTGTACAAGGAAAAAATTGTTGCACAATTCAAAATCTGAACCCCACAGAACATCACCTCAAGTGTTAAAGAAGAGCAGCTTTGTGCATTTCCAACTCTAACAAAATGCTGTTGTATTACATGAAATCTGCCTCTCCAATGAAAGCAATAGCAATACCTATATTAATAATTTATTTCTCCTGTGATCCTGAAGAATTTCCCCACTGCTTTCAATAGTGGATAAACAAAATCTCTTCATAATCAAATGTAAGCACTGCCTTGGGCAGCATTTCATAAGGAATAAGGGTATTGCTTAAGGATACATCTCAAGGATATGGATAATGGATGGTAGGAGTGTTTATACTGAAATCACACACTAAAATATTGCCCAACCATTAATTCTGTATAAACATGCAATGGGAAAGAAGAACACAAGGAAGAAAGCATTTGTATTATTATTTTTTAAACTGTATTTGTGCAATAAATACACAGGAAAGATGAAGTTTGAAATCCATTGTTCTGTTCTAGGAGGTGCACACTCAGCTTAGTGTTACCAAATATTTATGCCCATACTAAAAGCAGAAGTTAAATATAAACTTAATTTACAGAAATATCATTAATCACTTATTTATCTTTCCAAATTTGCTTTGGAATCCTATAAGAGGAATGTCAGCATTGCCTCTTGGAAGCTTTGGGGATTCTGGACGTATTTTATGGGAAAAGCCAGGAGGTTTGTGCCAGAGCTGGAGGAAGGTCCCACAATCAGGGATCTGCCTCAGGAGGAGAGCACCCAGCTCACATCAACAGACAGCTTTAATGCCCCTCTGAAAAACTAAACACTCACCACTGCAAAAAACACTTCAAACTCCAGTTCTGGTCTGCATGAATTGAACAGCATTGTCCTGGCTGAATTCTGTTGGGAGCAGGATGAGCTCCTGGGTTTTATCTTGGGTGCAGAAACAGGTGAGCTAAGGGCATTATTGGACATCCCAAGATATATTTGATGTAAATACAATTATCTTGGCTACATTATAGTGAAGCTGGCTCTTGGCCTCTGGAAAACCAGTTTAAATACTCAATTTCTTCAAATTTAAATGGTAACTATACAGAGATTAAACCTCCCCCAAAAGCTGCCCTAACACATATCAGCAGCTGGCAGCTCTTTGAGAGAAGGAATGGAACTGGGAAAGCACAGAGAGCCCAAGACAGAGCCTTCTACTCTTCACCCCAAGTCTGCTGCATGTATGCGTTAGTGAGATAACCAAAATACTCATTAGCTGTTAATTAGTGAGATGCTATGACTCTAAATTCAGTCTTTCTACTCAAGCATGAGGCAATCTCCAAAGAGCTAAACTCTGGCATGATTCACATTTCAACAAATGACTTCAGCTTTGAAAATAAACAGGAGTAGTGAGGGCTGAAGTTAAGCAATCTGAGGCTTGAAAACAAACCTGACATTCAACCATTTAAAGAGAATCAATTTTGCAGCAGCTTTAGCCAACAACCTTTATGAAAATGTATAATATTCCACAATATTCTGCAAACGTTGAGCCACAGGCTGCAAGAATGGATCCTGGTATCTGCTGGAGCCCTGGCTGCTGGGAATTTCAGACTTTCTGAGCTCCAGGCACTGACCCCCGGGAGAACACTGCGTTGACCTGAGGCCATAGAGAAAGCTTCAAAATGGAATGACAGAGCTGGGATTGTGGGTGTGGAGTCTAAATAAAAGTGTGTAATATCACACAGTAGAAAACAGAGAGTTCAAAGTTTTTAAATATAATAATATATATAAATCAAGATAAGGCTTTTGAAACAAAACCCGATCCTTCTTCTTCACCTTCTTCTTCATAAGTTTAAGTAGTATTGTGCAGTTAGATAAAAAAATCCACATTGCAAAGCACAAGTAATTAGTTATTAAGTCAAAAATAAAAAATAATTTGTGTAATTTCTTAACTAAACAGTTTATCCTTAAAAAAACTTCGAAAAAAATACAACTCCATTTTTAGTTTATTAAAGTACTATAAAACTCACAGTTTGTAAAACTATAATATAAATAAAACTAATAAACATCTAAATCCAAGCAAGGAATATCATCTTACACATTTAATCCCAACCCAACCAAAAAAACCCCAAAACCTTCATAGGTATCTCTAAAGAATAACTGCAAGTTTCAGGACTTGAACATTTCAGAACAAAGTCTAAAGAATTAGTTAGCATGTGGTTATTGTGAAACAGAACCCAGTTTTCATTTTATTTACTCTACCTTGGAAATTCAGCCATGCCCTGCTTGAATTGTTCCCCATTTGCAATAAAAGGAAGGGGCAGTCCCATCAGAATGACATTCAGTACATACTTATGGTAATTTATTTTATTTTTTACTGAGGGGAGCTGAGGAATGCAATTGTTTGGTGTTATTTATTTACAGAGTTCCACTCAACTGTAGTCTCAAATTCCTGTTGAGCCTTATTCCTCGTGGCACTGAGTGTGGAATGGCTGTCAGCAGCTCCCAGAGCTTTCCAGGACAGGGCCCTGAGGAGGGTGAGGTGAGCTGCCAGCAGGAGTGAAACTGAAAACCAAACACACCCAAACCAGGGACATTCACAGTAACACTGGTCTGCTGCTGTGGATGATTTTTGCATTGGAGGTAAAGAAGAAAAGGAAAGAAATCATGAATCATCCACCTGAAACTCCACCAAAGGCCACAGAGAGAGCAGAGAGCTGGGGAAGGGATGCTGCCCACTGGAGGCACTGCCAGGGCCTCTTACAGCCAGAGGCTGTTCAAAACACCTGAAATATTGATGCATTTCTTGCTGCACAGTTCGTATTTAAAATAAAGCACCAGAGAATATGCAGCTGCCATGGAGGCAGCCTGCCACGAACTCACTGCACTCACTGAACTTTGGCGAGGACAAGCAATGAAGCAGAGTCCTTAAAGGGGTTTCAAATATATAAATGATAAATCTGATTTATTTCCCTATTCAGCTACACAGCATCTACCTACAGTGCCACAGTATCTTACTATGCCATGAGACCAACCTGGTTAAATATGTGTATATATATATATATATATATATATATATATGCACATATGTATATATGTGTGTGTGCATATCTACAGAATATTCCCAAATATTCTATATGTATATATCATATATATATATATATATATACATATATGTGTGTGTGTGTGTGTATACACAGAATGTTCCCAATAACTGATTTACTGGAATTATCAGTGAGCTCCATGTAAAGATACTGACAGACACGTGACACACAGCCAGAATTCCATGGACTTAAAAAGTGTCTCAGTGACAGGCCAGAAAAAGCTGAAGAGAAACCAAGCCTTGTCTTCAAGTTAAGATTTCAAGTAGAGCCCAGTCTCCAAGGTCAAATGGGATTAGAAATGATTTGTTCTTTAGCTCAATTAAAAAAGACTTCTGTAAATACAGGAAGACCACAAGATGCTGTTAACAAAACCAGTGTATGATAAGATCTGTGCAGCATTTTCAGTTTATGGGAATTAAACCACATCCCACTGAAATCAGGGGGGATTCCTGTGTCAGCATCCATGTGCTCTACAACTGACAGTACCAGCCTTTGCTGTGCTGCCTTTCCCATCAGCCAGGCTTTGGGTAACTCACCTCTGATGAGGTTATCATGCTTAAATAGAAATTAAACACAGTGATTTAAGGCTTTCTTTTATTTACTTGTTCCACATTTCTGCAAAAAAACACTGATACGAAACAAAAAAATATCCTACTTAAAACCTGACTCTGAAAGGCCTTGATCTTTCTAACTGTGACTGAGATTCTGCAAAGAGCTGTCTGGATTCAAAGCACGTCCTTCTTGTGTCTGCACGGTGGAGCTCCACCCTTGGCTCCTGCCCCAGCCACTCTTTCACTCTCACATGAAACAGCGATGCTTTCTCAAGGTATTACCTCATGCAGAGATTGCCTCAGAAGGAGCAGCCCACCAGCACAAAAGAAATGTCACAACACACCAGACGTGTGACTTTGGGTGACTTTTGGCTCTAGGAGTGCTCCCTGCTGAGCTGGGTTCCATTAGACTAATGACAATCTCCATTCAATCTGCACAGCAGTGCCTTCCCTGGCTCTGGACAGCACAGGTGATTCCAGCAGCTCCCATGGCTCACACTGCCACAGCTCTGCTTTGCTGTTCATCACCCAGCCGGGGGAAATGCCCTCTCCAATGGCAGCACAGCCATGGCAAGGACACAGGGATTGCCCTTCAAAGCCATCCACCCCAGGAGGTGACAATTCACAGAAAGCCCAAGTGAAATTTGATTTATTTCACACATTTTTCCCCAGCATGCCAGGTAGGACATGACTGATGGACTTCTTCACTCTCAGTCCATCATTTTGAAGGGGAAAACAAACTGCTCATAAAAAACAACAACAAAAAGACAGGTGCTTCTGCCAATATGTCTGAGGTTTTATGGTGTCTCTGTACCTGAAATCACTGCATCAAATATTTCTATACCAGAGCTGTCAATCAGAACAGATGGAAAGAGATTTACTGGGAACAAAGACAAGGATTCCTGTCCTGGTGCATCTCAGCACAGTCCTCCCAGCTGGCCTGCCCCTGGCACTGTCCCAGTTAATTCTGCCAGGATTTCTGTGTCTCTGAGCTGCCCATTTATAGAGGAGCACCAGTGCTGGAGCCCTGGCTGCTGAGAATTCCAGACTTTCTGTGCTCCAGGCACCGACCCCAGGAGAACACTGCATTGACCTGAGGCCCTGGAGAAGCTTCCAGAATGGAATGACAGAGCTGGGATTGTGGGTGTGGGGTTTGAATAGAAGTGTGTGATATCACAGGGTGGGAAAATTAGAGTTTAAGAGTTTAGAATACAGGAATAGATATGTAGCAATATATATGAGGCAAGATGGAGGCTTTAGGGCAGTGGCTGGTCCTTCTTCTCCTTCTCCTTCTCCTCCATGGGTTTGGGTGGTTTTGTGTGATTGGATAAAAAGGTCCCCATTGTGGGCACGGGTGGTTGGGTATTGGGTTAAAAGTAAAAATAATTTAGGTGTCATTTCTTAATTGGACAGATTATCCTTAAAAGGCCTTGCAGAGAGGGAGATGGGGCTCCATTTTTAGTTTGTTGAAGTGCTGTAGAAGTCAGGGTTTGTGAGACTGTGACAGAGATAAGAGCTATCAGACATCTGAGTCCAACAAGAAATCCCTTTTCACACATTTAATCCCATCCCTGGCAAAAAACTAAGATAAAACACACACGAGGGCACAGCCACCCCCCAAGTCACACTGAGCAGGGCAGGAGAACACTGCAGGAACCACTGCTCCTCCTCTGCAGGGATTCCCTGCCCTCACCTTTGCACCCTGGAGCAAAGAACTTGTTAAAAACTTGCTTAAATCCCAAGTATGAGGGTCCTGCCTGCACCGTCATCCCCTTCCCCACTCCCTTCACCAGCACTCCCGAAAAACCACAGTAAACACTTCCCAGAGGAGGATTTCCCTGCCCAAAGAGATCCAGCTCTAAAAACTTATTTAAAAATAACCCATAGCCTAGCTAGAAATAAAGAACACCATTTTATTAAGCAGCAATTATTCAATTTCCCTGTCTGGGCTGCACACAGCTCTTGCTAGAAAGGTGAGGGTTTTTTTTCACAACAACTTTATTTGTGGCACCTTCAGAGGCTTCCATAACCTCCACCTCAATCCCTTTTTTTTATTCTCCTAATTCATTGCCAGCCTCTTTTTTAAACAAGTTCTCCCATCCCTTGACATGTACCAAATCCCCTCTACTCTGATCATTTAAACTGGACAGAACCATTTTGTTCTTTCCATTTTTTATTCTTCCAATCCTTTATATTCTGGAGGGTTTCTGTTGGTGCCTCTGCTCTGTGCCTGAGCAGTGTTTTCACTGGAGATGTAATGCAGAAGAAAGTGCCTCCTACTCCTGAATGTCTCTGCTGAACTGAAATCTTCTGGGTCTTTCAAACAGCATGCTCAACTGAAAATGCCTCATTTTCTGCCCACTCAAGGTGAAACAAGCCCTCTTTCATGCCCAAACACCAGTCTGCCTTGCTGGTAATGTCTCAAAATCCCACACCTCCCATTATGTAATATTTACCATTAGCCCATTTCTTCTCTGCAAGATTTATGGTCACGATGTAACTTCTGTGAGCTCCTTCTTTGCAAATGGGATGACAAATGAGTATTTTCAAATGTTCATTCCCTCACCAGCAGAAGACCCAATACATGATTCAACATATTCTAACCTTTTCCAAATCTGTTACACTCATTAGGACTGCTACTACACTTTCCCAGGGCTGGGGTCATAAAAATATTTTGTACTCATGAGATGAACAGAAAGTTCCAACTTTTCTACAGGAAAACACTGCCAGCCAAATTACGAAATATTCCTGCTCTGAATCCAGCTTTTATTGGTGCTTGCTGCTCGAGCCTCAAACTGCATCTTCTCCACCAGCTGCCCTGAGCTCCTTATCTCCTGTAGCAAATAATCCAAGATAAAGTAACAAATTTTGGCATTTCCCTACCAACTAAGTAGTCCATCCTTCCCATTTCATCTGCTGATAACCAAGATAAAGGAGTACAAACAGTTATTGAGCAATCCTGCTTAGGAAGGAAGGCACATCATCTTGAATAAAGGGCAAAACTGTCCCACAGTGCAGCCCCTGGTGAATAGCTTGGGGCAGGAAAAAACCCAAACCAGCTAAGAAGGTAACCAAAAGGTATGTTAGTTTATTTTTTCTTTTTGAGGTAAAGAAAATCCAGTGAACCTGAGGACTTTACACGGCCAGGAGGTCATTTCTGGCACCATCTGAAAAGCCAGATAAACCAGCATGGGGTGAAAGAGCCTCTGAGACTGAATCCAATCCAGTTTTCATTTTTTCAGAAATGCATCTGCCTTTTAATTGTTCTATTTATACTGAGTTCTCCGAGGTGTTTCAGATGTTTCTCAGGAAGGTGTGTGACTCTCTGAGGTAAATTTGAATCATTTCTGCCTGGAGAGACTACAGTGTCACTTCATATATAACGTGTTGCACTATGAACATTGTTTGAATTTTCACCTTTGAGGACCCTGAATTTAACACAGAAACTGTATCTTAAAAACCTCTCTGAGCTTCTGAATGAACCACTCAAAGGGAGGAAAGAAAGAGAGGGAAGAGGCAAGCAATGCACTGCCACTAACATCACATTACAGGAATACTTGAGGCCCCATTTGAAAAAAAAAAAAAGCCCAAATAATCAGAGTAAAACAGCATTTGATGTTTCAATTTTCTTTTTCATGCAGTTGAAATTTATGTTTTTGTATTTATACTCAAGACCACCACGTGCTGCCCTGGTTTTTTGGGGGGTTTTTTGAGTGGATCAATCAGAAAACCTCATCTTGGCTTAGCACCTGCACAGCTGCAGGAAGGAAAGGAGTTTATGGCTTTTGCTGCCCTCTCCTGTAGGAAGAAATGCAGATGAGATTGGCCAAAGACTGGATTCCAGTCACTGAGAAACAGATCCATGATCAAAGCCCTGGATTTCCTGGCTTTAAGGGACCTGCCCAGGTGTCAGCCCCTCTTGGGCAGGAGTCACAGGGAGGAGGTGCATGGAAATATTGGGAATATTTCAGTGCCTGCCTATGCTCAGGATGGGTGATAGGCACCAAAGGCATGAACCTAACTACAAATGGCTTAAATCTACCAGAAAAAAACACATTAACAGAGCAGTCAGAACACTCTCAATGTGTTTCATGCAGCATTACCAACAACTCACAATGAAACTAATTACTGACATCCCATGGATTAAATTACTGCTAATTGCTGATGCTTTCTGTGATCCTCTGCTATTTGCAGGTGAATTAATGAATATTTCCAGGCGGGCTTTTTTCTCACTCGTACCCAGAGTTTCCATGGGTTTCATGAGTCTCCTCTGACTCTAAATGTGGATCTGAAAGCTGGGTGGTACTTCCAGTGCAGTTTCCCCTCCTCAAGGGAAGGAGAATTTCACACACTGTGCTCAGCAGAAAACAAACAGAATTTATCAGTTCTTATGGAAGAATGAGCCTCAGAGACATGCATTTCCAGAGGAAGGTCCAGAATGCCGCCACAAAAACTCAATTACCCCACAATTCTCACGTTCCAATAGCCACGGGAATGACATTGTACAGATAATTCTCTGTGCAAATGGATACCAAGAAAGTAGAAAATGTTTTTGCCAGTATCACCTTTGCATGGTTCTTAAGCTTCCCAAGTGTGTTAGAAAACTAAACTCACCACCTTGTAGTTCAATATTACACCTTGAAATACAATCACATAATTTTGTCTGTACTTCAAAAACCCATGCTTGGTTTATTGATTTCAATATTCTCTAAAAAGCCAAACAACCAAGGGCCTGTGTTTTGAGGTTTATTAGCTTCTCACTACAGATTAGGGAACAACAGAATTTTCCAGCACTGCTGGTTTGTGAACGGTGTTTTCCACAACAATAAACTGGCACCACAAAAAATGCTCCAGACATGGACATTACATCCCTTCCCCAGGTGAGCCTGACCTTGGGAATATGGACTTTGAAAATTCCTGCCCAGGAACAGTCCATAAAGCTCAAAGCCAGGAAAATCTGCTGGGATCTGTAACACAGAGCAGAGCCCAAGGTGAGGATGCTGTGACGAAGGGGAAGCCAGCAGAGATGGGAAAGGACTTTGCTGACAGTGGTCTCTGACAGGCAGCTGTGCAAACACTTTATTTGCTCATGGTGCATCTAATCAGGAGCTGAATTAAAACCAGAAAATCTCTGCCAGAGAGAGGCACACTCATTTTGGTGTAACTATGCAATAAAGTAACACAAAGTCCCACCTTGGCTCACACCCTTCCCATCATTTGTACAGCAAAAACGATCCAAGACTTCAGAGCTTAATGGCCACTGGAATCAGACAGGCTCCACACCCTCCCAGGTGTTTGGTGCAGAATTACCCAGCCAAGGTCTGCAGCACTCAGGGCACGTCCAGCTCTGCAGTGGGGGAGCATGGAGCACCAGAGGTTTGGGATTTGGGGACACAGCAGTGTCCCCAGGGGCTGTGCTGGACACCCCCTGCACCCCGAGCCCTCCCAGCTGAGAGGAGCAGGGGCAGTGCTGGGATTCCGACATATCTGCCCTTCCCCTTCCCTCTATTTTCCTTTTTTTGCATGGCTAAGTGCTGTCAGATCTGAGATTTACTGCCAAAACATGGCAGTGTAACAGGCATGAAGCAACTGAGACGCAAACAAGCATTCTCTCCTGACACACGGCCCCTCATGGCAATAGTTGCAATGATTACATAATTGAAAATTCATAGAATTGATTCCCCTCGTGCCTACAGGGGTGAGAACGGGACCTCTCTGTGCTCTTTTCTGCACACGACAGCAAAGCCTGCTCCAAAATCTCAGAGGTTTGAGTAGGGCTGATCTCTGCCTGCTCATTCCCTGGGTGAATTTCACACAGCCCTGAGCCCATGGTCCCCCAGGAGATGAACTGGGCCCACTCAGCTCATCCTGTGGGATTCACCTGTGGTGCCAAGGAGATGAACTGGGCCCACTCAGCTCATCCTGTGGGATTCACCTGTGGTGCCAAGGAGATCAACTGGGCCCACTCAGCTCATCCTGTGGGATTCACCTGTGGTGCCAAGGAGATGAACTGGGCCCACTCAGCTCATCCTGTGGGATTCACCTGTGGTGCCAAGGAGATGAACTGGGCCCACTCAGCTCATCCTGTGGGATTCACCTGTGGTGCCAAGGAGATGAACTGGGCCCACTCAGCTCATCCTGTGGGATTCACCTATGGTGCCAAGGAGATGAACTGGGCCCACTCAGATCATCCTGTGGGATTCACCTATGGTGCCAAGGAGATGAACGGGACCTACCCAGCTCATCCCGTGGGATTCACCCATGGCCCCTCAGGAGATGAACTGGACCCAGCCCACCCCATCCTGCGGGATTCACCCAGGGTCCCCAGGAGGCTGCACGAGGCTGTGGTCCCCTCCCTGCTGATGGCTCCTAGGTCACCCCCAAGGCTGCAGCCGCTGGCAGTGCTTCCCCTGGAGAAGGGGATGGGAATGCTTTTCCCATGGAGGAGCTGCCATTTGGCAGAGCCCCCCAGAGCAGCCCTGGTTATGTAAGAGCCCAGTCTGCAGTTGGTTACTGGTAAATATTTTCACTTGTGAATTTATGACTCCAGGCAAGGACGATCCTCCCAGCGAGTAAACAATAACAGCACTCAGAGGGAGAATGTGTTCCTGATTATTCCACAATAATCCTGCTGGGACACAAATCCAGGATGTGTTGAAAAGCTCTTGGAGCTGGAGACTCAGGGTGTCCATCCTGCAAGTTTAGGAAGGGAAGGCTGCTGCACTCAGCCGGCTTTGCTACTGCATCCACACAAATTCGTCTGCAGCTCTAGCAGACACTGATTCCAGGCAGCTCTCCTATCAAAATCCCACTCAATGGCACTCTGCCAGTTCCTTCTCAAATCCTTCTCTTTTTCATTTGTGAGCAGGGAAGAAACTAGAGCACACAAAATGAGCAAGTAATGCCCAAGATCCCAACAGCACAATCAAAAGAAAATTCACAAGGATTCACAGACACGGCCATTAATTTTGTTAAAAGCAAGTCCATGAATCTTTTTGACTACTTTTGAAGTCAGGATTTTCCATCTTTTTGCCTCTTCTCCTCTTTCACTTTAGAGCTTCTTTCTTACCCCCAGTAGTTTTTATGACTTTCTGAACCAACCCCTATTTCCCATAGCAACCAGAACACACCTGGCGAGCGTTGCACTCATTAACTTCATTGCAAGCTCCTGCAGTCTGAGTTTCTCCATGCTCATTAATTACTCACCCTGTTCCACTGCCCAGCAGCTAATTAAAAAAAAAAATTACTGTTGAGTTACAGACAGAATCTGAAGTACTATTATGTTTTGTTTTGAGGCTATTTTTAAGATTTCTTATTAGTAGATCTCATTTTTTTTTTTGATAATCCAGCCATAACATGCACTGACTGTGAAGAAAAAAAAGGACAGATTCCTTTATGAAGATTTAAAGGCGACCAAAGACAAACTTAGAGACTTTTAATAAAGGTTTTTGTGTTTATGGGCATTTCTTCTAAATGCGTTTCACATTCTGTCAGCTCAACCAGGATCACTCAAGACAAAAATCCTACATTTCTTTAGATGAGTTTGCATCTCCAGCCATTTCAGACCTCACTGGGGTGCCGAGGCCACCTCTTTTCCAGGAAAGGGAAGCAGAGCAAACCAAGATCCGTTTCTGCCAGGTGTGTTTTAGGGAATATCGAATCCCTGGAGTGAGTTTGAGCTTCTGCCCCTGCCCAGGCTGGAGGAGAGCAGGTCCTCACCTACATCCAGTCCAGCACTGCCATCTGCCGGGAGCTGCAGCCCTGGAAAATCACTGGCAAAACCACCCAAGCCTGGAGTGCTTTCACCAATTTGTCAATCTAATTGCTAATTAAAAAGCAATGGTGGTTTAATTTTAAATCCAAATATTAATCGCTGTAAATAAAACCGGAGCAAGCAAAGGTAATTTGAGCAGTAATTTCCATCTATTCACCATTGCTACCTATTGAGCTCTGATTCTGCAAGATTTCAGAGGGAAAGGAAGGAGCTGAGGTATTTTCTCAGCTGGATTTTCGATCAAAATTAAGCAAAAGAATTCATCACTAGCCAAGCTGCAGTGAGGCTTTCATGAGGCACAGGGATACAGAGAAGGCACTGACCAAAATCCATCTCTGCCTTCTGCTTTTACATTTTACCTCAGTTTGAGAGACTGAAAAGTTCAAAAATATATGAAAAAAATTAATGAATAATTATTTAATGAAATAATATTAACTAGATTAGATTCCCTAAAGTTTTCTGTCTTCCATCAGAGTAAATCTCACTTTTTAGGTTATGCCAGGTGTGGAGAGCCTGGTCCCACATTGCTGAGGTGACACCTGGGCCTGCCCTGGCTGGGGGACAGCTCCAGGGAAAACTCCACACGGGACAGGAAAAGCTCCACACGGGACAGGAAAAGCTCCACATGGGACAGGAAAAGCTCCACACTGGAGAGGGAGGCGTGGAGGGAAGGCAAAGTGGAGCCTTGCGCTCAGAAATGAACACAAGACAGATCTAGATGCTAAAAACTGAGACAAAGAAAAGGGGAAATTCTCAGTTTATGACAATTTTTTTGCATCACTCATCCCAAAGAAAGAAGAGGAAACATGGTCTTTAGATGTCTACACAGGCAGCAAAGAATTTGCCAAAATTACTCAGTTTCCATCATTTGTGAGAGACTAAATCTTAATTGTAAGTGTCCTCTTCTTGCCAGCAGCCCTCAGTGACAGCCAGGACAGCTGGGGACAGTGACACATTGATGGCTTATAAAGTAATAATGGCTCTTTATAATAATTAATGTTTCTATACATTAATTATTATAATAGCAATATTAATAATAATACCTTATATACTTCACTATATGCAACAATCAATAAACAAAACCATAAAATTTTTTTTTCAAATCAAGAGAGAGGGGGAAATGTGGGAAATGGATTTGTAGAAAATTCTCAAAGCCTGACAGACGGCTCGCAGAGCATACATCTGTAAACAAACCTTAAGATAAAAATACTGACTGAGAAATACTATAGAATAAGACAAACATTGCTGAGAGAGAAATAGAACTAGAAACAAGTTTCAAAAGATAGCCTTACAAACACGACTGGATACTTTAGAGAAGTAGAACTATAAAAGACACATTACAGTAAGACCCACAAAAACTAATTTTAGATAATTATCTTTAAAACATTTACAGTATAGTGTGACAAAAACTAATAAGCCAAAAAATGCTTATAATATATTATAATTAAGAAATAGTTAACTTCTAATTGTAATAACATGAATTATAACATCTATATTGTCTCACCCTTCACATGAAACTAAAAATAGAATAAAAGTTTTTAGAACACCTCTCAGTTACCCCATCTCTGAGTGAAAAAAAAATCCTAATCCAGCAAATGGCTGCACCCCTGTTCTTCTCTAACTTCCCTTCCTAAATTTCCCTCAAATTTTCCCCAGCACCCACTCCTCATGGCAAGAGGAGTCTAAAAACCATCCAGAACCCCCATTTTGAGCTCAGAGAGGAACAGATAAAGGTGAGCAGCTCTGTCCAAAGCTGTGTTATTTCCATGGTGGCCCTGACAGGAACCAGAGGAGCATTATTGCACATTCAGCCACAATTCCCAGCTAGAAAAACACCTCAGACACACTTTCCCAGCCAGAAGAGGGGCTGCTTTCTGCACTTAGCTGCTGGAGAAGGGGATAACTGGGAGGGTTTGGTATTAACCTTTGTCACCATCATATTTTCTGAAAAATCCCTTCACCCAGGATTTTCTCCTGGGAAGCTGCGAAGCCTCAGAGAAAAAGGAAAACCACTCTTATCTCAATTGCTTCTCCTGTGTTTTGCTGCTTTGGAATGTGTTTGGAGATTGTTTCCCCACAGGTGATTGTTTCATTGGTTTCATGGGAATTGTTTTCACTCTTTGGCCAGTCATGGTCAGGCTGTGTGGAGGCTCTGGAGAGAGTCACGAGTTTCATTATTATCTTTTGGCCTCCTGTCTGTATCCTTTCTCTATTCTTTAGTACAGTTTAGTATAGTTTTAGTACAGCATTCATTTATATAATATAGATCATAAAATAATAAATTAGCCTTCTGAGAACATGGAGTCAGATTCATCATTCCTCCAATGACGGGGGTCTCAGAAAATACCCCAGCCCTTCCTGTCACAGATGGCTGTAATGGCACCTGAGTGCAGCCCCAGCACAGCCAGCAGGGCAGAGCAGCTGAAGGAATGGGAATTGCTGTGTTCCCACAAGCAGCACACCCAGGCCACCCCAGCGGGGCTGGGAGCACCCAAGCCCTGCACCCCAAGGGCTGAGCTGGGAGGGACAGGCACAGCTCCACAGCCAAGGAGGGAAGGGCTCAGGAACCTTTCTGAATTGCAGCTTTTCAAAAACAATCTGCAAAGGCAGCAGGTCAAGGCTTCAAAATGTCCTCCTTTCCCTACTTGTGTGAATCCCACATTTTGAGCCTCTTTCCTGGACTGACAGCTCGAGGCAAGCAGTGTTTTAAGGGCTTAATTCCAACCCACAATATTGTGATACTTTGATTAATCGGCAGTTCCAGTGTGAGACATCACTTGCTTCAGACTTTGCTGAGGGCTTGTTTTGGTACTATCCCCCAGCAAAAGGTATCACAACTTTCTGTCTCATGCCTGGATTCACAGTTTCTTACTCCTTTTCCCTTCTTCCCTCTCACATATTTAAGAGTTGAGAGCTGGAAGCCTTCTCAATCCCAATGTTTATCCAAGGCTTCCATTTCATTATCACACTTATCTCTTTTTTTCTCATTCTGTAGGCAAGCTACAGCTCTCATTTTCCTGCAAGACAATCTCAAATTATTTATCCTATTGGCCTTGGATGGAGTAGTCCTGGCAACCAAGTTTAAGCAGACTCCAAGGACTAGTGGTGTCTTGAGATGAAATTCCTCCCTCAAATCCTGCAATATGCTCCTTTCTGAGCAGAGGCAGAAACCCATTAACCTGAACAGATGGGAGGGAGTCTGTGGGCAGGCAAAATCTGTTAGAGCAAAAACTTAGAATACCAAAAAAAATAATTAAAAAATCTGACTCACAGGCCTGGTAAGAATCACAAGATTGGCATCAGAGATCCCTAAATTTTAAGAGGAAACATGTATTTTAAAGAAAATAGACACATGAGTCTTTATTGTTGCTGCGTGCTTTTGACTCCCCTCAAAGGAAGGGAACCCTGATTTATTTGAAGGGAGAACTGGGGTCATGATTTGTTTACAAAAGCTTTAACCCTAATTAAAAAAACAACAACAAAAAGAGAGGTAAGTGGGCACTGTGGAACCTCCCTGAACAAACAGTCCATGGTCTGCTGCTCAGCCTCCCGGCAAAGGCACAGAAAAAATACCCACAATGATGAGGATTTCCTTTTTTTTCAAAGCTGCTGTTCCAAGGATTTAGAGTTTTCTGCACCAAGCTTAATTGCACTTCTCCTGGGCTTCTCATTCCCAATGGAACTCATCCCAGAACACACAGGGCACGTGGAAAATTTGTGGAATTATCCACAGCATGATAGTGACAGGATGAAGAGAAGGAGGAGGAGGAGGAAAGAGCAGGGAAGGAAAGGAGCAGGAGAACAAAACAGACTGAAAAGTGATTTTTCTTGCTGCACAAGAGCATTTGTGCTGTCAGTGGAGCAGCAGGAAGGCAGGGACAGGTAAGGACACCTGACACTTCAAAGGGCAGCAGTGGTAGGTGATCTCAAAGAGGCACAGAAATGGATCCACAAAATCCACTTTGGTGCAATTTGTAATTCTCCATAAATAACACAGTTCTACATCTTGTTAGCAATTCCTTTTAATTTTTAAATAGATACAGGTATATAAAGGATCTTTATATATTTTTGTCTCTTAAGATCAATGTAAAATATATTTATATATTGTATGTATTTAAATCCCTTTTATATTTATAAATTTCAGTTCAATAAAAACCAATTTCCATAACCTAGTTCACCATGATATCAATGTGCCTTACTCTGAAAAATACCAGACTACAAAAGAAACATGCTAATGTTTCCCTATTTAATTTTTAGCATTTTATCTAACTATAAATTTGTAAATTAAAACTAGGGCAGGAAAATCATTGCAAAAACACAGGTCATTTAACAGAACACAAAAAAAACCCTAAAGTTGCAGTTTTAGAGGTGCAGGGGAACAAGAAAATGCCTGTAGGAAAACTGACTCTTAGGTAAAATGATTTATTTCCCTCTACACAAATTCCTCTCTCAAACAAGAAAAAATTGCATTACTTCAAAAAAAAGGATTTCTCAGATGGAAAAAAAAAAACCCAAAAACATCAATACAAGGTTTTGATTGGGGAATACATGAAACCAAAATGATTTTGTTCCTTTATCAAAACGCAGCAGACGTTACCATGGGCCTGAGAGACTCTCAGAACAGAAAATAAAGTTTGCCCACATGAAGAGCCCTCTTTAAAATATTCCAGAGCCCTCTTTAAAATATTCCATGAAATTCCCAAACATTTACACAATAGATATGTATTCTACAAGAAAAATATTCCTGATTGCTCAAGGTCATTGGGGTAGAGTGATGAATGAAAACCTGAATGCAGGTAGTTAATACACGGACACAGAGATGCTCTTAACAGAGTTCCCTGTTGCTGACCTGGGTGCTGAAAATAGCAACTCTCGGTGATACATTTATTATTAACACTGTAATTTGATGAGAATTTAATTTACAGCAGATGAGAATGGGGAATAGAAAAAGGATTCTACACCGCAGCATCGAGGGAAAAACAATTTTTGAAACAAAATAAGAAAATAGAGCAGCATTTGGCTTCGTGTGCCTTCATTCTCATAACTCGTGTTTTAAAGCCCCACATGTCCCAGTAAAGTGGCACTTTTTCAGGGACTTTATTATTTTGATATTTATTATTTTATAACACATTTATTATTGCATGCTGAGGGTTGGCAGAGCTGCCAGCGTTCTGGCAGGCATCAATGATCCAGACAAAAAGGATCACCTCTATTTTTCATCACTCCCATGGCTCTGGGGAGGCTGGTTTTACCTTCCCTGGGATGAAAAAGGAGAAGTACCTCAGCAGAAAGGCCATTCCTCACTCTGTGTTCTCCCCAAAGACAATTTCTGTCACGGCTTTAGTGCCAGGCTCCAGATTTGGGATTCCACAGCTGGAGGAATTCTCTGTCCCTCCCTGCACAGCCACGACAAATGGGTTGATTCCCTCCTTCCAAATTTTCCCTCTTGCCCAAATTTCCCAGCCTGTTCCAGTGGGACCCCTGTGCCAAGGAGCTCACAGCCCTAAAAGCAGAGCAGGCAGGAGCTGTTTATTCCTATTTATTCCTGCTCCAGCCCTTGCAGCTGCAGGTGCTGTTCCCAGCTCCCTCTGCCAGAGTTCATATCCATTTATATTGTAAAAAAGTTTATATTGTAAAAGTTTATATTGTAAAGTTTGTATTGTAAAGTTTTTATTGTTCATCTTGCGTGGGACAAGGTGGGTTCTGTGCTCAGAGCCCCCCTGGCTACAAAGTAAAATGCCACCAAAAGGTATTCCCTGCAAATCCCAAGTGTCCTTCAGATCTCAGTGGCCTTAAAACCAGAATATTAAATGGGTATTTAGCTGTTATTTACCACCCTTTTATAATGCCACCATCATCTTCCAAATGTCATCATCCTTTGCTTCAGCCTGGAATCTAAAAGTGTGATTATTTCATACACAAATGTCTTTGTGGTGCTAGAAAATATAAAGAAAGCCCTCAAATCTGCTTGACATGAAAGTTATCAGCCCCAAACCCTCCTCTGGCCTACAGGATTTACATTCCTAAGGATGTAAAGTCTTGCCTAAGCCAAGTTGTGAGGGTCTCCTTGCTTTTGGAGAAGTCCTTCTGCATGTGATTTCATTATTACAGCCAGAGCTAAATTTGCTTTAATCAGAAACACGTGAGCACAGGTGGCACTGTAGAAAAGCCCGCAGAGAGAAAAAAAGCAGAAAAGAACTAAAAAATACAGAGCAAAGAGTGGCTTGACAAAGCTCATTGTGCTGAGAGGGGAGCTAGAAGGGACGGGGACAAAAAGAGCTGCAGCAGTGCCAAATCCATTTGGAATGTGAGCAGCAGGGACTGCAGGGATGGTGGAAAGGCTGGTGACTCATCCCTTCTCGCTCTGCTCTGAGGGGTTTCCATTCCCTGCTCTCCATCTCCGCAGCCCCCTGGCTCTGGGGTTCCATTCCCTGCTCTCCATCTCTGCAGCCCTCTGGCTCTGGGGTTCCATTCTCTGCTCTCCATCTCCACAGCCCTCTGGCTCTGGGTTTCCATTCCCTGCTCTCCATCTCTGCAGCCCCCTGCCTCTGGGTTTCCATTCTCTGCTCTCCATCTCTGCAGCCCCCTGCCTCTGGGTTTCCATTCTCTGCTCTCCATCTCTGCAGCCCCCTGGCTCTGGGTTTCCATTCCCTGCTCTCCATCTCCGCAGCCCCCTGGCTCTGGGTTTCCATTCCCTGCTCTCCATCTCTGCAGCCCCCTGCCTCTGGGTTTCCATTCTCTGCTCTCCATCTCTGCAGCCCCCTGGCTCTGGGTTTCCATTCCCTGCTCTCCATCTCTGCAGCCCCCTGCCTCTGGGTTTCCATTCTCTGCTCTCCATCTCTGCAGCCCCCTGGCTCTGGCCATGGATGTGGCATGAGCTGATGGAGGCACCTGATAAATCCAGACACGGAAAGCTCCAATGGCCTGGGCACAGCAGCACCTGGGTGCCAGGGCATGTCACACATGCACACAGGTCACACACATCACACATGCACATGTGTCACACATGCACACACGCAGACATGAACACATCACACATATGTCACACAGGTCACACACACGGCACACATGGCACACGTGTCACACATGGCACAAATGCTGATGGATTTTAAACCTGTGCATTTGCTCCCTCTCAAACCAGAATAACTGTTTTTCTTCCCCTGAGGACGTGAATGAATCCAAGTGCATTTGACACCAATTTCCTTTCTCTCACAGCCACAGTCTTATTAAAGCTGAAATATCACAGTGGAATTATCAGGTGCCTTAGGCTGAAAGATTTAGCTGGGGGTGTGCATTCTGTTTGCCCTCTGTCAGAGCTGGGGCAGTTCTCTGCTGTTCATGGGGCAGTTTTCTTTATCTGTCCCACAAACCAAGCCTCCCTCCAGGAGATCCCTTCTGTCCATGGGCCAGCGAGTGTCCCTGCATGGCTGATCCAATTCCATCATCCCACTGGGAGAAGCTCCACCATGGGGAGGAGCCAAGCATTCCTACCTGGATACAATCTGAGATTTTGGGACACCAGGGCAGCCTTTTCCCACTGCATTCCCAGATGAGCAGCTTTCTTCTCCACTGCATTCCCAGAGGAGGACCAGGCCCATCTCCAGCACCCCTGGACCTCCAGAAGAGAACTCCAGCCTTGTGCAGGATCCCTGCTCCAGCAGAACCACAGCTGGCACTGCAGGAGGGCTGAGCCCCCACTGAATGGGACTGTGCCACCACCCTGACCCACAGGGTGCCAGCTCCTGCTCTGACTCTGCCAGTGGGGTTTGTTTTGTATCACTGCATTTTATTTTACTTTTCCCAGTAAAGAACTGTTATTCCTGCTCCCATATCTTTGCCTGAGAGCCTTTTAAATTAAAAAAAAATTATAATAATTGGGAGAGAGGGGGTTGACATTTTCCATTTCAAGGGAGGCTCCTGCCTTCCTTAGCAGACACCTGTCTATTCAAACCAAGACATCAGGTAAAAAAACCCAACAACCCTACCTTTTAGAAACCTACTTTTATGCCAAGTAATCTTTAAAACATCATAAACTCTTCTAAGAGAATCAACTTCATATCTAAAAATTTTATAATATTACAAAATATTCCAAATGTTAGTTATAAAATTATTATAGTAATACAAAAAGGTTTTAAACAGATTTAACACCAACATTTGCTAAATGATGGCCTTCCAGATTTGGAAGAGGATGTGGATTTGTAAGTTGTGACAGCTGCCATATTTTAATTTATTCATTACAGAGGATCTGTGCCACAGAGAATGGCCAAGGCAAAGGGCTGACACTGCCTGGCACACTGGGCAGGCCATTTCCTGCCAAGCCAAGGTGCTGCAGAGCTCTGTGGATGCACTGAGAGATTTTAGAAGTGGGAATTAAAAAGCAGAGTACTCAGAATTTAACAAAAATGGGTTGAGGTTCAAATCCCAAAACCCCCCTGCAATTATGAATCACACTAAAGTTCTTTTCTCTCCAAGCCCTTTCTCCCACCTGTGTCTACAGTGGAGAGCAGCTGAAGGAATGAATTTTTAATTCCCAGGCATCACATGACACAGGAATTTCCTCAAAAACATTAATAAAACCCCCACACAGATCCAGAATCCAGCACCTCTGTAACAAGAGGATCTGTATTAGAAACAGTGACACAAAATTAAACTGCTAAGAACTGGTGCCATACACAAATTGTTAGATGGTACATGGGCTCACAATAATATTCTATCTCGAATTTATCAACAGGTGAAATAAATTGGTGATAACAAATGATGGATTATTCCATGAATACATCACTGAATTAAAAAAGGGGAATTTTGTGTGTATATTCTGTACCCTTCCTCTTCCCTTCCTTTCCCAGTCCCTCTCCAGTAGGATTTAAGGATTTTGAAAAGAACACTATTTAATTTCCAGGCTGACAATTTCCAAAATACTGTTTTGCTGCTTTTTTGCGTTCCTGACTTAATGACTTTGCAAAAACACCGAGTCGCTTTTTGTGCAGCCAGCTTTGTAAATCTGTAATTACACCTCATGGTTACAAATATCACAATTGCAGCTACGTTGCAATTCAGAAATTTCCCATTTAAAGAAAGTGTTGCAATTTCTTCAAGAGCATTGTTGCATCAATGTTGAATAATTGCTACATGAATAAAAACAGGGGAAAATCCAATGTGTGCTGCTCAGAGAAAAAGCCGTGCTTTTTTTAATATCACCAAATCCAGAAAATGTGGATTTGAAAAAAAAAAACAAAAACCCCAAACATAATCCAAACACGTCCTTCCACAGTGACCTCACAGAGAAGACCGGTTATTTCCTTTTGTCTTTATTATCTTTATTTTCTATTACTTTGAGTATGTTAAAATCATCCATCTGATGAATAAAATCACGTTGCTTTCCTGTACTTCACAAAGGTTCTGGAAATAGATGGCCTTTGCAAGGAGAGATGAATTCACTCCACACACTCTGAGTCAACTGGAAGGGAAGGAGCCGCAGTTATGCAAGTCACAAACCCAGCTGAAATCCTAATTTCACATCCATGCTTCCACAGCCTGCTTACACACAGCCCCTGTATATATAGAGATGCAAATCACTTTATTCCACTTCTCCAAAAGCTCCTGGGTGGTAAAGACAGGGAGATCTTCTGTCAGTGAGCTGTGCACAGATTGACTCCTGAGTGAGGAGGAAATTAAATCCTCCCTGAAGGAACAGTCATAACTGTGCATTATTACATGGAAAAGAAGGGCCACACGTGAAAAATAAAATAAAAAATGCTTTCAGACATGAATCATGGACTCATATTCAAAATATCCCCCTGGAATTGTCATCAGCAGGCACTCTGAGCTGAATTCAATGCAAAATGTGGGTTTATTTTCCCCCCTTGCTCACACAGAGGAATTTTCTGACAGATGGGAGGTGAGTAAGAGGCCGTGGGCTCTCCCTGCAGCAGCAGCAGCTCCCAGAACAGCCCTGCCCGATGTCCAGCTGGCTCAGACCCTGCACCTGAGCCCAAATGCCACTCAGAAAATGGGACAACACCACCTGAGACAGAACCTGGAGGATCCTTTGGCTGCCTCCAAACCAGGGCTGAGCACCAGCAGCACACCTGTGCTGCCCAGCCCTGTGGAAAACGAGCAGATAGTACTGTATTTATGTATTAGCTTGTGCATGCTGTTAGTGATTTCAGGTATTTAGAAGCAGCATCAATTATAACTCTCTTTAGCTGCTGGTTAGTATAATACAATCTCTCAGCTCAGGTGTGCGCTGCGTTGCTCACAGAAGTGGGAGTGTAATGAATGTAATGTCTGTGTATCACTTCTGCAAATAATGGTATGATAAATGTACTGTGTTATAGGCCTCAGCAAAACATAAGATGTGGGAAAAAAAGGCTTTTGTGTAACTAAAAACAGTGTTAGGCTGTGGTCTTTGCAGGGCAGCCAGGACGAGGGAAGAGATGAGAATTTTGACTCTATTTTTTACAAGGCTGATTTATTGCATTATTACATATATTATATTAAAAATGCTAAACTAAAATTGTACTAAAAGAATAGAGAGAAAGGAATCATCAGAAGGCAAGACAAGAATAGAATGGAATAAATAACAAAGTCTTGCAATTGACTAGAGAATCTGACTCAGTTGCATCCTTGATTGGTTACTAAGTAGAAACACCTCACATGGAGCAATCAAGGAAGCACCTGCTACATTCCACAACAGCAATGGGTATTGTTTACATTTCTTTCCTGAGGCTCCTCAGCTCCTCAGGAGAAGAAAATCCTGGCAAAGGATTTTCATAAAAATATCGTGGTGACATTAGGCCATGCACTGACCAACCCGTCCAAGTGATAACTGTGACACAAACCAGAGGACAATTAGAGAAAACCACGTTAAAATTAAGGAGGACATACTAAAGTCTTATCAGAGGATGTGAAACAGCAGGATGGAGACACAAGAAGAATTAAAATATATTGGCCTGACACACAGGATGTCATGCAGATAAGCTGGAGTGCGAAGAAGTCAAACAAAGGAGCTCCCAAAACATCAGAAAGTTAGCAAGAACGTTTGAATAAAAAATTCCAAGAGGTGAATTCTGTTTTTCACAGCCCTGGCAAGCTTGACTGCTCACCGAGACTGGTGCCAGGGCAGCCTGGCAGGAGCAGAGCAGGGACAGGCCAGCACAGGTGAGCACTGTCACTGTCACTGCACGGGGACACAGCGCTGGCACGGCCAGGCAGAACACAAAAGGCCTCCATGGTGCCCCTCTCCATGCCACACATGGAAATTGATGCCTTAAGCTTTAGCTTTTATGTTTTTCAGATCCTGGACTGCTCAGGTGTAGAACTCTAAACTCCACAGCCTGCCAGCCACCATTCTTGCACTTTATTCAGACACAACAATTCCTGAACCTCAAGGACACCTTTACTTTGCTTCAGGCCCCAAAAAGTACAACCAAAAGTGCCTGGGGGAGCAAACAGGGGGTGAATGGCTGCATGACCTGCAGCTGGAATTGGAGCATCAACCCCTGCTATGGGAATGCCCAAACTGATAATTGTGTGAGGAACTCGTGCCCATCGCCCGCCTTGGGAGCAGCCTCTGGAGGCCGTGGCTGCCCGAGCTGTGCCTGCTGAAGGCTTTCAGAAATCCCCGCTTTATTCTCTGAACCTTGCCTGCCCTCTGCTCCGGGGGCCCCCAAAGGCATCAAAATCTCCAGCCTGGAATGGAGCAGGGCAGGCTGGGGGGCTGCAGTGCTGGGTGGCAGGTGCTGAGTGTCCCACGGCATATGAACCTCACCTGAGTGTCCTGTGGTGTGTAAAACTCACCCTAAAAACAGCTCTGTGAGACACATTTTCATCAACAAATTTAGCCCTACCTGAGGGGGGAGGATTTAGAAAGGGTTGAACTGGTGGGGAGGAATTGCCTCACCACTTGTGCTCCTGATTGTTGATTTTTGTCAATTATTCTGATTTGCTGAATTTATATATCTGTATTCATGCCACTGGGGGGTGGTTTTTGTGGATTTTTCCATATCTGCCCCTGGAGGCCTCCAATAAAGACCAACCTTTACATTACTTCCTATACTAATATTATCTCAAAAGTTGAGCAAAGCATAATTGACAAAAATCACCAGGGAGCTCTCAAAGGGCTGGTTTGGGACTTGGTTCCCAGAGAGAACCAAGATAGGACAGAGACTTTGGTCTTTCTGCCTAGGGAAAAAATAGGGAAAATTACTGGGAAAACCAGCTATGAATACAATAATAGGCTGCAGAGCTACCAATCCATGTGTGAAGAATACAGAGAATAAATTAAAGAAAAAAGGGCCAAAATCAATCCAGCATCACTTATTTACATACACTTCCTCCTGTGAAACATATATTTAGCAAAGAGCTGTGGTGTTCCTGTTCTCTCCCCTGAGCTGTGCTTCAGCCCTGCAGCACGACTTCCCCTGCAGTCGTGCCTCAATTTTCACCATTGAGGCACTCAGGCACAGAAGAGCCCAAAAATAAAACAAGTGCTTCCATTAGCAGCAGCACTTGGCAGCTGGGGAAAATCAAGCTTCACATTTCTGTTTGGCTCAGCAGAGCAGACTCAGACCTTTCTACCTGCTGAGCACCAGCTTTTCTCACCTCACTTGTGTCCTCCTCACACCAGCAAGGAGAGGGAATGTTTTGGGTACAAATATATAATGGTGAAGTTAATTATTGTAAAGTCATGAAATGGTAAAAGCTGAAGTAGCTGATGAGAACAAACTCAACACACACACACACACAAAAAAGAAATCATTATGAATTAACATTTAAAAAATATTAATAACAATTATTCCAGCTGGGAGAAGACAAGCTTGTGGATTGTAACTGGTAGGATTCTACTCCTACATTTCTCACTGTGTTGGGTAGGATGTCCAGAATTAATCTTGGTACTTTTGGACATGCTGAGGGGTGCTTCACACAAGAGATTTCCACATCCAAAGTCAGCCCCATCTGGTGGGCTGTGTTCAGAACACCTGCACATAAATTGTCAATAAATATCTTTTTTACACTGAGAAAATTGTGAAGAAATTATTATTTGAAGTGATTATTATTTGAAGTGAGGCTAGTAAGGCCTTACTCGTGTAGTTCAGGAACTAAAATTCTTGCATTGCAGGTCTGAGTCAGGTAACAAAACCCATTTTCTGTCATGTCCTGCCCCTGGTTCTTGAGACTAAAACTAATTGTCGTTCTTTAGGTGATAATTTCCCAGTATTATTAATTGCATCTGGCACCTAAGATATAACAGCTATGCTGTACTCGATATCCTGACAAATACCTCCAAAAATCAACCACCTGTCATATGCTTTTCTCACTGAAATAGGAAGGGAAATCACACAGAAGGTGTATTTAGACTGATGAACTTCATTCACAAACAGAGTTTTTACTGAGAAAGTTAATTCAGCTTCCCACAAAAGCCAGGCTTTTGTGATCACCCTGTAGCCCTGGAACCTATCTGGGCACTTCCAACTAAATTTGAGGGAGAGCTGGAACCTTACAATCCATTTAACTCTGTGAAAATAATACAAGGAAGTACAAAAATACCTAAACCAGCATCTCTTCACAGGTCAATAGCTGGACAACACATCATCCAAACAAGCCAAGCGCCTCAATGTGATTTTGGATACCACTCTGAACCCTTCCTCCTGTGTTTCCCTTGCAGTCATTCCCTGCAGAAGCACGAGGAGATCTCTGCACAAAGAGCCAGGCTGTGCTGTGATAGGGATGAGAGGAATGAGGGATCTGTCTTTCCAAACCAGCTGTGGGGCTGCTGGTAGAGAAAACCAGCACTGAGAGATAAAAGAAGCAATGGGAAGGGTTCCACTGATTGTTGTCTGGAAAAAGAGATTTGCCTTTACAAACAAACTGTAGGTTGGCTGATAAATGAAATTGGATATTGAAAGATGAAAGGAACAATGGGGAAAACCTCTAAATTCCATAAGAATTAACAATTTAAAGGGAGGGTTATACAGTGGAGGGAAATCTCTGGTATCGGGTGATTTGGGAAGTCTGTGCCTCTCAAGTACCTCAGCCAATGGGGAAAGAGAGAAGGGAAATGTGGCTGGGAAATTGGGATAAAAAGGAGGCTGTGCCCTCCAAAAATGGGAGAGACCCCAGGGGAATGCCCCATGGCCTCTCCCTTTATCTGAATAAAGTAAAAAGACTCCTCTGTCTTCTTTCTGGACAGAAACCTCTGGTGATTGTGGGTTTATTTTCCTGACAGGGACATTCCCAGCTGGCTCCTTCCTCCTCCCTGAGCCAGGAGCAGGAGTACGAGAGAAGGGCAGTCAAGCAGAGCCCTGTGCTGGGCTGCGAGTGGACATTTGCTCTGTGCTGCCTCCCGAGTGTCTGGGCACACACATGGTGTCCCCAGCGCTGCTGCCAGCTCCTGCTGAGCTGTTCCCAGTGCCAGGCAAGGCTCAGCACCTGCTGCTGGCACTGGGACACGGCCCCAGCACACTCACACTGCAGTTCCCAGCTGGGGCAGGGCAGCCAGGACCTGGGGAACACACAGCAGTGAGGCTGTGAGGAAGGGCTGGATGTGGTGAATCCCTCTAGGAAGGCTGTTCCCTGTCACCACCATATTTTCTGAAAAATCTCTTCACCCAGGATTTTTCTCCTGAGAAACCTCAGAGAAAAAGGAAAACAATTCTTATCTCATTTACTTCTCCTGTGCTGTGCTCATGTGGAATGTGTTTGGAGATTGTTCACCCACAGTTTCATTGGGTTCTGCTGTGAATTTTGACTCTTTGGCCAATCAGGGCCAAGCTGTGTCAGGACTCTGGAGAGAGTCACGAGTTTCATTATTATCTTTCAGCATTCAGTAAGTATCCTTTCTGTATTATTTAGTTAGTATAGTTTAGTATTCTTTAATATAACATAGTATCATAAAATAATAAATTAACCTTCTGAGAACATGGAGTCAGACTCATCATTCCCTGCCACGAGGCACACGGCAAATACAAGAGCTCTCCACCCCCTTGGAATTATTTCTGGATTCTCCATCTATTTAGGAATTCACCCATGTGGAGAGCAATGCAACTTTAATGCATTTGGTTTTTCAGTCACCCTCCACAGGCTCCTTTAGAATAATCCCTGGGCTACAAAGCCAGAGGCAGCACCTGGAACAAGGGCATCTCTGCTGAAAGCCTTAAACCATTTGCTCTCTTTGTGATATTCAAATTTCTTTGCTCTCATGCACCACATTCCTGCTGGTATCTCATGGGATCTGCTGGCCAGGACTTGGGGAAAAGATGCCCCATGTCTGGCAAACAAAATCAGGGAATCACAGAGTATCCTGAGGGGGAAAGGACCTGCAAGGATCATTGAAGACCAGGCAACCCCAAAATCCCACCCTGGGGGCGTTGCCCAAATGCTGCTGGAGCTCTGGCAGGCAGGACAGATTCCCCAGGCTTTTCCCAGTGCCAGCTGCTTATTCCTTGGAGTCTGGAGAAAGGACAGAGCACGGCAGCAAAAGAGGTGGAGGTGGAAGATGAGCATTCTGTGGACATTTAGCAACAATAAAAAGTTTATGAGCATTCAAGCCCTTGATTTATATCTGTGCTCCTGGAAATACTTAATGGAGACAGGAGAGCAACCCTGTTTCCAAGGTTAACTGAAATCAGCACATGAAATAATGACTGACTTAAACCACAGACAGATCAAGAATCTTTCATCATCCATGTTTCCTTCTAAGGTGCTGCTCTGACTGAAATTACTGGCCTAAGTGGTGTGATCTAGAATGCAAAGTTAAAAAGCATTAAACAAGAACACAGAGATGCAAGAACACAAACAGATGCCAAGCAATCGAGTACCCGGTGTTGCTGAATTTCCATAACAGCTCACAAAACTTCTGCACAGCCACCTTGTTCAAATTCAAACCAGTTCCACACCCCGGGGACAGCAACTGTTGGTGCCATCAACAGAAAATGCAACACACAACAGAAATTAAAAACGACCTCCCCCAGCAGCCACAGGGTTCCTGAGGGTTTAACCGCTCCACTGAACAGACTTCACAGCTCCTGTCTAGATTTTTGTTCTCAGGTAAAAATAAGTCAGCTCGGAAAATAACTTCTCCTTGCCTCTGGTTAAATTATGTGTGAATTAGAAATGCTCTCTGCACTCGCCTGCTTTCCCAGAAATGATATTGATGCTTTTATTTTGGTTTTCACTCAGCAGCAGGGGGGATGTGCCCTTCACAGGTCACCAGAAGTCTGTGACAAGCCAAGGGTAAAAGGGGAGGATGGAAAAGCTCAACAGTGGAGTAACCAAGGCTACACAGTAAGAAAGTATGAATTAGGTAAAAACCACAGAAATGAGATTTTAATATTCTTCCTTCACTTTGCCCCACTCTGACCATGGAATGTGAGAGGCATTCCTAGAATTTGAACCCACAAATCCAAAAATTAAACAAAGAGGGTAGAAATCATCTTTTCCCTTTGTAAACATCCTGGATATAATGAAGACACAGCTGAAGACATAAAGGAAAATGTCTTTTGGGCAATATTATCTGTAGAGTTCTTTAATATTCATAGTTAATTTGGCAGGGAGTGTCTTCATTTGGATCAAAACACAGGAGAAAATTTCAAATTGAACAAACTGTCCCTGACTTCAAAGAAAAATTAAATCCATGAAGATAGTTTCTGTGCCCTTCCTGGGTTTAGTTTCTGGCCATTAAAAAAAGATGTGTAAACAAATAAGGCCTTTAACAGCAGCACTTAGTAGTGATTATTGAAATACCAGGATTGTATTTCATAAGTCCTGACTGTGCCAGAGAAATCAGAGCGAATTCATGGCACAGAAAAGAGAAGGAGTTTCTCAAAAACATGTGCTGAAAGTAAATTGTACTAATGCTTGAAGGACCACGGTTACAGCAGCAAGATTTCTTCAAGAAAAATGCAATCATTGGGGTATGCTACAGGCTATGATCTACAGATCATTAAAAAACCTGTAATTTTTTTAGTTCTGGTTTTCTAATGATGGAATTTTTTGAGGAATATTTATTTTCTCAGGTAGAGAAATAAAATACTTCCTCTTTCATCCTCCTCTTTGACTCCCCACAGTGAATATTGTACATTGCACCAGGGGCTTCTTGTCAATCAACAGCTTCTTCTTTTTTTGTGCTGTTATTTTGGTAACCTTTTTATGTTTACTATTAATATAATAATACAATTTTATATTTAATATTAATGTTTAAAATTTTCGATATATGTTAATATTGTTAATATGGACCAGACCCAAATTTTTAAACCAAAACAAACCCTTTAAAACACCTTGAAGCAATTTCTTGGAGGTAGATTAAGAAATTATTTACACTTCTGAACCAACCATTCCACCCAACCCAGACCTTACTTTCTGCTGAGTTGTCACCTAATACTGACAACATTTTTGGAAGGAGAGCTTCCTGAGAGCCACTGGAAATTTAAAATATCACTGCAGGTCCACAGCAGCAAGTTTTTCAAGTATTTCTTGCAAATCAAACCTCAATTAGGACACCACTCCAGCTTTTCGACTCTAAATGATGCTCTGCAGTAATCACCATGGGCACAAATACCCTAATTTAAAAGCAATTAGCAAGTTGCATCATTTGTAACAGAACATTCTGAATACATCTGAAATCTGGCTGTGCCCTGCAGTTTGTTTTTTTAATGTTTCAACTCCATTTTTTGCACTAGCAGAAAGAAATTGTTAGCTAAACCTGTAAAAACCTGCTGTTGTATTATTTCTAAAATCCAACTTTTTTTTTATCAGAGAAAGCATATTTTTGTTGGAAAAACAATTTTGAATAAAACTGGACAAGTATCCTGTAAAAAAAAAATATTTAAGAAAAAAAAATTTGTATTGTGGCAAAAGTCCTAAATCTGCCTGACTCTAGCAGATAAAAGTTAGTGCTGTCAGGTATAAACTGTGAATGAAGAACAGGACCATCATTAACAGGGAATAATCCAAATTAAATAATAATTAGATAAAAATTAAATAAATAATAATTAAATAATGATTAAACAATAATTAAATAAGCCAGTAATCCAAAATGGTAGCTGAAAGCAACTGACCACCTTCAGCTCCAAAAACCTGGGCCAAAACCTCTCACACAGCCATGGCCCACTCTGCCTCTTAAATCCAGATTTCACTGTCTTTCAGCTCTGAGAACTGTAAATGCTATGTTATAGAAGGTGTGTTGATCATGTTTCAGCAGAAAATACAAATTTCAGAGGAGATGATGGCAGGAGACCCAGCCATGAACACCAACGGCACTTTGGAACCGCTTGCTCTGAGAAATGTTGGGGTTCTGAGGCATCTGCGAAGTGCTAGACACAAATGGGCAGCAGAGCTTTTCTTCTGGCATAAAGAATGCACAATTCCTTCAGCTCCTCAGCTCTGGCTTTGAGAAATGGGAACTTCTCAGTGCACAGACACGACAGATGGGATCCCATGGAGGAGATGGATCATCTGACACCGTGTCCTGCTGGGAGGATTCCAAAGGGTTTGCAACCTTTGCTGTTCCCCCCAAGATTTGCAAGTTTCCCTTAAAAAAAAACAACAAAAAACAAACTGAGGATGACAACAAACTTTCACTTCTGGAATTAACAGATGGAAATGAATTACCAGCTCGAGAGGCAACAACTTCTGGAGGAGCCACCTCAAAACATCAATATTTTTAAAAAACCACCACAAGCAGAATGCAGCCACGGGTATTCTACAGAACAAACACCTGGACAAGGGGAAAAAAAGAAAGGTGTGGAATTATTCTCGTTTTTACAGCTCTAGCTCCTCTGAAAAATCAGATTTCCAACAGACAGCTGTGATGCCAAATGATGGCGCTTGGGCCTGACCTCCACATCTCTCAAAAGCCATCAATTCTGGGCAGTGTTTTTCATCCTCCCAGCTCTGGAGCTGTGCAAAGCAAATTCCATTTCTCATTTCACAGCTTATCTTTGAGGCTGTATGCACAAATTAACATCAGTAATGCTTGAACAGTTTAAAAAAGAGGAAAAAAGGGAAATCAGCAATCTGCAGAAAGCAGTGACTAATGTCCTGGAGCTTGTCTGGGCCTTTATCACTCAGGAGCAGATGAACTACTACAAAATTTGAGCCACCTCTGCTGCCAAAATTTTACTTGAAGTGCAGCACATTTGCAACAGCTCTACTAAAGAACTTGCTTATAACTTTTTTTATTTTTAAAGTAAAAATGAATACAGAAGGAACAAGAAGTGCAAAGAAGATAAGCATCAGGTACCTGAAGTCCTTCCAGGCCCATTTTGCTGGGAATGCTATCATGACTATACTCAGATGTCAAAATGTCATTTGATAATAATGTTTAATATAATTTAGGTGTGATTTGCTGCTGACAAGCAAAATAATCCCCAAGTGTTGTCACTTACACTACACATAATGTTGCTTTAGTGTGCTCCACACGCAACTCTGGTCCTGAAAGGATTATTCTCTGTTTCCTCAGGAACTTGCAGAATTAACATGTTAATTTAGACATTCCTCTTTAATTTCTCTTTAACATGAAATTTCTCTAATTCCTATGCTTATGTCATGTTGTGGAAAAGATAATCAATGGAAAATACAGATATTAGCCAGGTTCATCCCCATTCTCACAGGGACCTCAAAAACTTGCCTGAATAAGTTCCAGCTGGGACTAAAATGACTGGACTGGCAAATAAACAATATGTAGGAATTCAATTTAAATATATATATATATATATTTGGAAAAAATCAGGGAAGGATTAAAACTCCTGAACACATAAATCTGTGAGGAATACCATGATGGAAAATGGAGCAGATATTTAAACCACAGCAAAAAGCCCCAGAAAAAAAATGGAGGAAGAATCCCAGGAAGAATCCATCATGGGTGTATTTACTGCTCCCATACCACACGGATATAAATTCAGTTCACTGCCATGGAATATCTCATTTTCTGTTGCTTTCTGCACATGGTGGTGCCTGTTCAGTTAATTGGTTTCTGCAGACTGGACAAGAGTTCCTGGTGCAGGATAAGCCTAAGAAGATTCCAATAATTCCTCACCCACGGGAAGCCTGAAATCTGCATTACCTTGTATTTGCCCCAAGCTAACTTATTCAGAGCATCTCTCTTTTCCCAAATATCCTGAGCTTCAGCATTGCTTTGCCTTGATAAAAAGCACATTCCAGAAGCTGGTGAGGTGACTCATCCACTCTGCTTTAATCTGAATATTCCTCCTTTGAAGTTGGGAGCTGAATGCTGACTCAGACCTTTGATAATCCATGGACTGCCATGCAAATTAATAAAAGATTTGATTAATGTGACTGTGAAATTTTATTTTCGTAGGCTACCCCACTTCTGGGGATGCGACAGAAGAATTAGGAATTATTTTATGCTCTTGAGGCAGCCCCCAGATGAAGGATGGCACATCAAAAACTTGAGTTTGCAAATAAAGCACTGTTAAGAATACAAAATTCTGTTGGTTCAAACAAATGTCCAAGCTCTGCATCTTTGTAGTTCAGCTGTAAGAGACTATGTGTTTTTCCTTCCGTTTTAATTCTGCTCTTTATAAAATACTTGGCTTCTGACTGAAGGCAAAATGTTCAAAGGCAAATGACTCAACCCTTCAAAACTGAAAAGGGCAAAATTTTGATTACTGAAAGGTGAGGCATGAAACAAACAAAACTTGCACCAAACTGATCAGCACATCAATCTGTATTTGACCTACACGCAGAAAAAAACAACATAAGTTCCTAACACCGGGCTGCTGCAATCTGAATAATTGCCATATGGTGTGTGTGGAAAATATATGCAAATATTCTGCATGCAGCACGAGTAAATCCTGCCATAAACTGGTCTGGCTTTGGGTTTTCTCTTTTCCCTTTTCATGGCAATGCCAGCAAAGCCAGTGCTGAATATTCACTGGACTGCAGACCTGTCTTTCCATTCAGGCAGCACTCACAGGTGCTTTTATTTATGGTTTATTCGTGTTTTTCTGGTTTATTCACATATTCTGTGCTTGAGGAACTCAGCAAAGTTCCAAATTACTGGAAAGGGGAACCTTCTAACCTCCTTCCCACTAAGTATTGATGCCAAGCCCTCCCCCGCTGTGGTTTCAGCACTTTGGGAGTGCAGAACCTGAGCTTCCACACAGTGGGTGGAAAAATGTCTGACAAGTCCCCTTGGGAAATTACAGCCGGCTTAATTACAGGTTGTCAGCTCAGAAATAAATAAATAGAGTCTGATTGGGTTAGTTAGTGGGAGCAAATCTCTGCTCCAAGGAAAACTGCGAGCTGCAGGAAAACAAATGCGGAATTATCCTGCTGGAAGGTGTCTGAGGCACTCAATTGCTCAAATTCAGTGTTCCAGCCCATGGAATTAATGCTACAGTCCAGGGAACACGGTCATTAAAAGACATTTAGAGGCCCTGTGGAATGTAAACAAAACAATTACCTCCCTACTGCCTCTCAGGCATCAGCATCTAGATAATAGCAGCAAATTTTGTTAAACTGATGCTTAATAAAGTAAAAAAAAAGGGAAAAACTAATCAAAAGAACTCCAAACCTGAAACCTGAATTTTAACCTTTCTGCCGAGTCAGAGTGTAATCACCCTTGATAAAAGGCAAAGGGAATGGTACCAGAAGCTGTTCATTCACTATTACCAGCATAATCTCCACGTATTTAATACCTTTAGGAAAGTATAATAAACCTGATATTTCTGAGCAGCCCTGCCCTCTCTATCAGCCTTATTTTGTAAAATAGTTCCCTTGTTTTTCTAATAAGGAGGATCCTGACTGAGGGATGATTTCACCCTCTGCTGCAGGACTTTCTGGGCTTTATGCACATTCCCATCCTCTTCTGCTGAAGGAAGTTCTGGGCTCACCAAGACAAGTTGGGTAAAAACACAAACCCTTTCCTCCAGGAGAATCAATTCCCAGGCTGTTTCAAGGCTCAGACTCCTGAAGCTCTATGGAATACGTAAGCTGTCAGCAGAATTTCTTTCCAGCTGCAGTGCTGCTGTTTTCCACCAGCTGGAATGATACCTGGCTATCAATTAGTTAAAAACATCATTTACATCAGCTCTGCCCACTGACGGGAGAGCAAATTTGGAAATCCAGCTGAGGGGTGGCAGGGCTGGGTTTGTGCAGCACCCAGCACATGCTGGGGGGTCCTGGTCCCAAACTCTGTGGCACAAACCAGGCACAGCAGGGAGAGCACAGGGAGGGCACAAGATTGTTGTGAGAGGGATGAGGGTGAGCAGAGCCCCTTCCACAGCCTCAGCCCTAAACTCCCCCTCATTATCATATCAGTCTGACACATTTTAATTATTTCTCATTAAATAGGACATAACATTTAGGAAGGTAATAAATTTTATTAGTATAAAATAATTAATAAAATAATTAAAGTTTTATTAATATAATTTTATTGATGTAATATTTTAGTATTTTTCATTTTAGTACTTTATTAGCAGGAGATAAAATTTAGATTAGATTAAATAGGTTCTATTTCAGAATAGATGAAATAGGCTGAGTAGCTCATGCAGATACAGCAGAGCTGAAATGCTGAACTCTGTTCCAGCAGGAGTCAATTCTGTCAATGATTTATGGAAATAGAGGTATCAAATGAAGATTTTCCTCTTTTTAAAGAGTGTTTTCAATACCATATCTTCACATGTCTTCCTTTAAATACAATTATTCCAAGAAATAAGCTGCTGAGAGCACAGCTCACATTCTTCTCACCATGAGCCCATTTTCCAGCTGGGGAAGTGGAAATATACTGAGCATCCACTCAGCACAACTCAAAATAAAATCTCCTGGATGTCAGAGAAAACTGTCCCCATTCTATTCAAACAGCTGTCACTGAGTAAGCAACTTTTATATGGGGGAAATAAATTTTTAAAAAATCATTTAAGTGGGTAGACATTTAGTGTTGCAGAGGATTTGTTTCCCTCCCTGACCTCTGTTCTAATCAGCAGAATTGTAAACAGAAAATACAGAAAATATCTTTTGTTTTCTGCACGGACACTTTGGGAACCATAACCTGCCCTTTCATAAGAATAAGAACATAATTTCCACTTCTCTCATGTGTCCCTGCTCTAGATTTTAACAACAAAATTTTATCACTGCAGAGGCTCAGCCTTGCACTAGGCTGAACTGATATTTCTTTTAGATTTTCCAATGGCAGAGGTGACCTTCAGTGTTTTAAATTCTGCTTAAACAAGGCTTAGACACCTTGAAATGCTTATTCCAAAACCAGTCTCCCACATTTCTGCTTACTCACACAAACAGCTCCTGCTGAAACCACCCAAGATTCTTTACCCACCCAAGGTCTGCTCTTGTCTCATTTGATTTTCTTCCTGAGCCAGAGAATGGCCCATACTAAAAACCAGCAATTTATTTTGGTTTTTTCACCACAACTAGAATGGGTTTTGAGAAATTTATAAATGTATAGGATCGGTGGGGGAAAACCTAACAAGACAAACTGAATTTGGATTGAGGGTTTTTCCCTAATAACCAAAATAAAAACCAATAAACCTATTCCTGAGCTTCATGGCCACAGCAGCTCCTGGTCCTGCCTGTGTTTTCTGCAGCCCTAAAGATCCTTTCCTCCTTTCCTTCCCCACCACTGGCACCAAATTCTACAAACTGGTTTTTCCCCTCCTGCTTGCCCCTTTCTGGTTGCTCCTACTGCAAGGAAATAATGGTTGTGCTGCAGAGAGATGTCTCAGAAAGCACACAACAACACAAGAGGAAAACCAGCCAGAGAGCAGAAAACAAAACAAAAAAACACCAAAACAAACAAAAAAATCCACTCAAAAGATAAAAACAAATAAAAAAGAGAAAACTCAAAAAAAACCCCCAAAAGGCAGAAACCAAAAATCTTACACATTCTCCTTCCATAACACATTCTGCAATTCTTTAAATGTCAGTATCCAAATCCTAGTTTCTAAATGTATTTTTATCCACAAACATGGGATGTTTGAGCAGCAGAGATGTGGTTTTGACTTCTAATTTTGCAAAGTGAGCAGGTCCCAGGCTGCTCTGGCAGAGCCCAGCCTGCAGCTGAGCGATGCTGAGTGCTGAGGTTTCACCCCTGATGCTTCCAGGAATTTCAGGAGCTGAGTAAGTGGAGCCTAAAATCGATATCTGTCCATTCTGAGACCAAGGTTTGGATTTCATGGGGCTTCCATGCTTCTTTGAAGCATCTCAGGGCACAAATAATGTGTTCATGGCCACGGTTATACACACAGAACGTTCATGCAATTTTCAGGTTGTTTCTCAGGCTATCAGTGAAGTCATCAACATGTAAATATATTTGAATCTTGTCAAAAAACACTGTATTTAAAAAAAATGAAAAATACTGTCCTCTTAGAAAAGCATTTAGTATACAAGGATCTGATATTTCACCTTTAAAATAAATATAAATATTTCATATGAGACAATAACTTGGAATACTATGTCTGTAACATCCTTAGCTCTGGATAAATACAGAGTGGCAATCCGGGTCAGCTAAAACAGCTCAAAACTCACATTTTGGGACCTTTTATCTATATGTGCCTAAGACAGCAGGTCTGCTATAACCTCTAGAAAAAAACAGCAATAATTTTTGTGTGTCAGCCCCAAAAGAGAAACCCTGCCTGTGGGTTTAGGCAGCGTCATCACGGGAGGTGATTTCCCTCCCAAAAACACAAAGCCTTGATTGCTTGGAGCGTCTCCTCAATGAAACTTCAAAGAGCCCATGCAAATCTCCTCCCCAGATCTGCACAGCCTGATTTCAATATTGTCACTGCTAAATGGGTATTTAGCAATCGTTTAGGGCTCAATATTCTTCCCCTTGTATATTTACTGAATATATTTGAAGCAGGCTATTTTAAAATCCTGTTTTGCTGTTCCCTGATCTGAGTCATGGGGAAAGCAGCAGGGCAGGAGGGGATGGCACAGAGATTTTGTGCCAGCATCATCCCCTCTGCAAGAAATCAAAAAGGAATCCTCTCACAATACCTTTCTACACTGCCCAGCTTCCAAAAAGGGGAGGAACAGCGGTTTTATTCATCCAAATTAACATTAGCATTTCAGTGCCTCCCAACAGTGCTCAGCATTTCCCTCACCTAACTCTGGACAACTACTGAGTTGTCAGGAATGCTGCTGGAACATGGCCTGAGAAGAGGAATCCTCTCACAGACCCGGGACAGTCCAACACACAGCTCAGAGGGGAAGAATTCCCACTGGCCTGGAAGAAAGCACTGAACTAAAAGTGCCCGCACGGTTTGTCATTTCCTAAATTCCATTTTCACCCCACAGAACTGATCTCATCTGTAAATATTGATTTGTAAATACTTGTTGACAAACCAAGTGAGCCTCAGAGCCCCACTGCAGAAGATGGAGAACAGCTTTATTCACACCAGAGCAAATCCAAACGGATGAATCCAAACAATAACCCCAAAGCCGCAGAGGGTGGCTGTGCTGCTGTGGAGCAAAGCCTGGCATTGGCAGGAAAGAAAGAGGACTTGTCAACACTGACCCAATTCTCACAGCTGGAGACTCATTTTTGGTGTGTCCAACCCTGCAATCAGTGCCAAGGCACCTAAATTCCACCTATTGCACACATTATTAAAATTACTCCCTGAATGCCACAGCCATTAATTAAAGCAAACAGCAGGGGGAAAGGAGCTGAGAGGAAGCCAGGCTTTCCTTCCGAGCCCCTCCTTCCCTTTTGTGGAGATGTGGGGAACATTACACATTTCTAAATCCTGTTTCTGAATTAGGGGGAGTCAGGACAGGTGAAGATCCTGGCAGCACAGGGGGAAATGCAGAGGTGGCAGCAGGGACAGCAGGGGTGGCAGTGCCACTGTGGAGTGTGAGGACAAGGGCTGGGTGCCCTCGATGCCTGCCCCCGAGGTGCTCAGCCAGCCCAGGGTTTAGGGGGCAGCACACCAGCGAGAAACCACCCAAGAGGAGAAAAATTGTCAGTGAACAGCCCCGAGCATCCTCAGGGATTTACTGGCGGAGGCGTGACAGATCAGTGATGCCACGGGTGACTCTCACCGTTAAAAGGCAAATATCCTGTATCTATGTGAGGAGAAGTTTTATAGATTTACAGTTGTGTTTTACCCCCTTGTGTTGTTATTATGGGGTGCCCTGGGTTTGGGACATTTGGGAGGGTCACTCGTTACCATGGCAGCCGCTGATCTCCAATCAAGGTGTCAGGAATGATCTCCACCCCTGGGCAGGGAAGGAGGAGTCGATGGACAGAACTTTGGGAGGGGCCACAGGGTTAAATGCAAAACCTCCACTGTGAGGGTGAGCCCATGCTGGGGAAAATCCTCTGCTCCTGGGGCTGTAAGATTTTCTCTATTCACTCTCCTGTTGTGTTTTTGATAAGGTTTTAATAAACCTTTTACATTTTTTGAAGGTGAGGATCATTTCTCACAGAGGGAATAACTTCAGGGACTCCAGATGGCCCCATCCAGCACATCGTGTCAGGCACTTTTCATCCTGAACCTGGTGCCTTAGCATTTTAGTTGGTATATTTTTCATGTATTTGCAATCCTGCAGTTCTTTAGTGCAGAACTCCAAACCCCACACCCAGTGTCAGCTGCAGCTTTCCCATTTTGGGCAGACACAACAATTCCTCTCCAGGCCTGGCAGTCAAGGACACCTCACTGCCTCAGGCCCAGAGATGGAAACAAAAGGGACTTGGGGGAGCAACCTTGGGGTCAATGACTTCATCACCTGCAGCTGGAATTGGAGCATCAACCTCAATATGCAAGTGGACCAAACTTATAAAAGTATAAAAACCATGACCCGTGGTCCATTTTGGGTGTAGGCCCTGGGGGATTTCATCTGCCCAAAATGTCCCTGCAGGCCCTTCAATAAATAGAACTGCTTTTTATTGCCTTAATTCTGACTGGCCTCTGTTTTTTGGTAGTCCCAAAAAGGATCAAAGAAAATGTGGGATGGTTTTGCCAGGCACTATAAGAAACAGAATTCAAGGATAGCACAGGACAGCAGAGTTTCCATTTGCTTAGAGAAGCTGAGAGTTAAAACAAACAAACAACCTGGGCATTATTAAATGCATTATCAATCAAATGCTGATGTTAATTAGCAGAACAAGCAGTAAAGAAAGGCAGGAGCAGCCTTCTGGCACACTGAGTAAATTTTGCTGTCAAAATTGGCCCTGTGAAAAAATAATTAATGTCATTGGATCTTGGCTAGTGCACACAAGGTAAGAGTGGTAGGACCTGAGAAATAAAACATCAGAAATACCTGTTAATATCTGTTTAAATATCACAAATGGCTGGGTTTGCTTTCTTGAGTGCACTCATTTCAGGCAGTCTCAGCTCATGATGGCTTCAGGGCTGCTGTGGGTGTTTGGGGATGCGTTACCTGAGACAGGTTTGTCCCCAGAACCTCTGAATAAGCAAACAGCTCATGAGCAGATTCCAGCCCTTTGAGCCACACACAGAGGCTCCGTAAGATAACAATGCACAATCAAAGTGCATTTTAGGCACTTTGGGATGACTTCTGTACCCACACAGAGTCAGTCTCTCCTTCAATGGAATGGTTCATTGCATCAATAAAGTAAATCAAGATGTTGGGTTATTCCTCAGCCACTCATTTTCCCATGCATTCAGGCCTTTGTGACACCCTGCAGTAGCATTTGAAGCACACACTTACACTGTTTACAGAAGGAAAAATACTGGACCAAAGGAAATATTTCCACACAGGAAAATCCATCCTCGGTTGTGTCAAATATAAATGGAATTTTGCCTCTTTGCTTTCTTTGCAAACCTGTTCTTGAAGGACATTACAATCCTCCCCGGTCAGGGGAAACTGCTGCCTGATTTTTGGATACCAAACCAAAGGTATTTGTTGATGCTTGTTCTTCTCCCACTGTCCTTTACATAATCCCCTCCTCCAGACACCTTCACACATTCCAAGGTGTAGGGAGCAAATTAAAATTAAGGATGCCAGTAAAAGCAAACAGCCTGAGATCTGATCCAGGCTGTAACTCTCCAACAAACTGCCTGCCAGGCTGGTGAGAGTCGTGCATGTGTTATATAGGTCAGTGCAGGAAAGTTGCTTATTTTAGAGAAGATTTTATTCCCCAAAGGGAATGTGAGCTACTGAGACAAAGCCAGACCTAATCAGAAGGGGAGAGCTACATCCAGAGGGAAGAGAAATGTTTTTACAGCGTCAAACAACACCTTTCTACATTGCCCAACTTCCAAAAAGTGGAGGAAAAGAGGTTTTATTCATCCAAATTAACATTAGCATTTCAGTGCCTCCCAACAGTGCTCAGCATTTCCCTCACCTAACTCTGGACAACTACTGAGTTGTCAGGAATGCTGCTGGAACATGGCCTGAGAAGAGGAATCCTCTCACAGACCCGGGACAGTCCAACACACAGCTCAGAGGGGAAGAATTCCCACTGGCCTGGAAGAAAGCGCTGAACTAAAAGTGCCCGCACGGTTTGTCATTTCCTAAATTCCATTTTCACCCCACAGAACTGATCTCATCTGTAAATATTGATTTGTAAATACTTGTTGACAAACCAAGTGAGCCTCAGAGCCCCACTGCAGAAGATGGAGAACAGCTTTATTCACACCAGAGCAAATCCAAACGGATGAATCCAAACAATAACCCCAAAGCTGCAGAGGGTGGCTGTGCTGCTGTGGAGCAAAGCCTGGCATTGGCAGGAAAGAAAGAGGACTTGTCAACACTGACCCAATTCTCACAGCTGGAGACTCATTTTTGGTGTGTCCAACCCTGCAATCAATGCCAAGGCACCTAAATTCCACCTATTGCAGGGGAAACCATTGAACACAAAGGGTACTGGCAGCTTCTATTCCCAAGGTAAAACTTGGCAGGTATTTTGCAAACCATTTTGTGAAGCTGAAGGACTGTGAGCAGTGGGAAGGAGCTGAAATGGGAATTCAGAATTCAGTTTTTAGCCTGTGGCCATGTAGTAGTAGCTCGCTAGGCTGGAAGCCTAGAGGCTGGAAATAACTCCTTCAGACTTATTTTAAAGTACTGAATAAAACAACATATTTTCCTCTCCAACCAACAGCTTCTCAAGACAGAGTTTCTCACAGAGGAACTATGAACTCCCTCAGAAAACTCAGTTTCAGTCTCCTCCTGACACAACCTCCACAGATCAGCTGGGATTTCCTAAGCACACACAAGCAAACAGTCTTGCCTTGGTCGAGCCACTATTCCTTAAAGGATTAAACAAACAAAGACAAAATTCAAATGTACTTCGAGACAAAAATTAATCCACATTCATTTTAGCTTCGTTTTCACTGCTAACAAAAGGGAATTATTGGAAAATTTGCATGGACTGCAATCAGGATATAAGTCATCCGGTGTTTGAAGCTGTGCCTTTGATAGAAATCCCACTAAAAAAATGCAGGTTTTGATACTTCAGAGAGAAAAAACAGAGTTGTTTCCCTTACCTGTAGATATTAAAACTCTGAATTATGCATCCCACCTCACTGAGGGCCAGTCACAAGCTCCGGTGGCCACTCAGCCCTTGCTAACACAGATTTCCCAGAGGAGCTAAAACACCCCAGAACACACAGCTGAAAAGGTTTTCACTGTCATCTCTCCTACTTCCACCCTCTCTGAAATAATTTGCAAAACTCTTTTATGCACTCCCCAGCAGCACAGTTGGTCAAGTACAAGCTCGTGGTGTTGCCTTTGGCAGTCCTTGCTGGCTCCTGGCTTTTGCAGGTGTGCATTGCAATCATTCAGCAGCTCTGCTGGCAGCACAGCCCAGCTGGGGAGGCACTGGGGCAACTGGGACTGAAGGCTGGGAGCTCCAGAGCAGGGGGGACAAAGCCCTGCCCGTGCCCATCCCCGTCCCAGTGAGCACACATGGCCCAGGAACAAGTTACATTATATATTATTATATATTATATGTTGTTTACCTTATAGTATATATAATATAATATCATATATTATATTGTATTGTATTATACTGCATTATATTATACCATATATGATATGATATTATATGATATTATATTATATTATCATATTATATTATATCATATTACATTACATTACATTATATTATAATATATTACATTATATTACATTATATTATATTATATTATATCATATCATATCATATTACATTACGTTATGTTAATTATTATATTATATTATATTATATTATATTATATTATATTATATTATATTATATTATATTATATTATATTATATTATATTATATTATATTATATTATATTATATTATATTATATTATATTATATTACATTATATTACATTATATTACATTATATTACATTATATTACATTATACCAGATATGATATGATATGATATTCAGCTATAGATAAATATCTTTTTCAATAGCATGAAAACAAGAAACCCGTCCCTTGCTCACTGGCATCACTTTGGGATATTCCTTTGGATATCCCTTGCAGCTGGAATGCCCAGGGTGTCACACCTCAGGCAGCTCCATGTGGTGACTCAGCTCTGGTGGAAGCCTTTGGTGGGGTTCAGCTCTCCTGAGGTTTCTGGGATCAGGTTTTTCCTCCCACAAACAAAATCTGGGGTGCTGAAGGGAATGGCTGAGCGAGGTAGAAGGGATTCTTCATAGGAACACAGATAAATTAATCAGAGCAGGACATTCAGCCAGTTATCTTCATTACTCACAGGGTTTAAAGTGATTTCCACACTAAATTAGATTTTGTCTAATTTATAGATGAGTAGTTCATCCCAGACACTTTGAGGAGGACTCTGAGGTCACTATCTGGCACTATTAATGCATTCCAGAATTACCTGAAGGCCTTAACTCACAGAATTTAATCACAAAAAAACCCAAAATACCAATATTTAAAGTTTGCACGCTCCACCTGCAGAAATTTCCAATTATTTTGCAAGATTTATCAGCAAAGAGAAAATAAAGCTTAAATAGTTCATTTTTTTTTTGTTACTAAATTATTGTTCCCTTCTTCTGGTAAATCAACTAAATAAAGGAGTTACCTTATAAAAAGCACTCTGACTCAGATATAAGGAGCCTGTTATTCTGCCTTGTGGTACAGATTCTTTATTTTGCAGACAGTAAACATTTATATGTATTTAAATACTCTTTTCACACTGCTTTCCATTAATGACATGAGCTCAATTATGCAAGAAGTGGCTTTGGCACACGGTGAGCAGGAGCAGTGCAGCAGATGACACACCAAGCAAAACTTCTCTCACTGCAGAGTTTAGAAAGGGTAAAACCAAATCCTGAAATTGTAAATATGAAAATTTAAAATGTCTGCAAGAAATTGAGCAGAAAACTTGGTTTACTCGGCAAGATAATCTTGCCAAAGTGTAAACTTGGGTGCCACTTGGGAAAGTGAGGAAAAAATCCATAAAATTACCAAATCTAAAGACCATACAAAGAAAATACAATTGAAAGAACAGAAGTTGATGTCTCCAAGATTTTCAGTCAGTAAACAACAGGGAAACTCTCAATGCCTGCCTTTCTGATCTGAAATGAAACAAATCTGTCATTATTCAGTCCAAAATTACTTTCTGCAACCTGTACTTCAATGTTGTCACTGCTGCTGACAAGAAGTAAATCTAAAATACTGATCTCCCTGGCTGCAATAAACCTCCACTCAAACCAGCCCTCTGCTGCCCCTTGTTTATCTGAAATGGACCCAGAAATCAAAAGTTTCATCCCTCCAGCTAGCAGAACCTGTCCAAATGATTTCCCACTGAAAATTGATCTGGAATCCAAGTTGCTCATAAATATTGCAGCCGATTCTTTCATCATTAAACATCTCAGGGCACCAAAGAGTTCCTGAAAGCAATTGATGGGGGAAAGGGTTCCACAATCAGCTCAGAAGGAATTGATGAATTGTTTACATTAGAAAAGGGTGGGAAGCATGGGGAATGTTCTGCTGGTTTGCCAAAAGAGCTTAGGAAAAAAAAAAAGAGTGAGAATAATTGGTTAGATAACATTAAAACACTTGTACAGAAAATAAACTGAGGCTGTAATCCCCTAAATCTTTCAGGATTATATTCTAAACCTCCCAAAATGTCTTCCCAACTGGCAACTTTTAAAATAACTCTAAAGCCTGTCAGATTAACTTCATCTTGAAACCTCAGATCTTTGCTGCATGCTTAATCTCCACAAAACATGGTTTAAAATGCCAACACCACCAAGGTATGTTCAAACCACTATGATTAGCTTCATAATTTACAAGTATGCAATGAGAAAAACATTTTAAGAGTTAAAAAAAATCTCAGTGAGTGAAGAGAGAAGGGGAATTTTATAAAAGTAACAACTCGCCAGTTTTTAGCCAATCTGTAAACTGAAAAAGATAATCTTAATTTAACACCTGAGCCTGGGTGCAACTTCAGAGAGGAGCACAAAGCAAAGCTGCTCAACAGCAACCTGACATTGCATGGGGATAATGCAGAAAACTGGGACTGGGGCTGGGGCCTGAGTTGGTTTGGAACTTGGATATATTTGGTCAGTGGCATTTGAAAATATCTGAATGTATTTGGTCAGTGACATCGGACTTGCACCTGATATGCACGTGGTCAAGTCCGCCTGGTAGGATGCTGGCACGGGTTAGGAGGAGCAGGATTTGCAAGGCTGGTGTCTGTGGTGAAGCTGTGACACAGGGGCCATGGGAACAGATCCCCTGGGGACTCCAGATGGAGGAGAATGAGTGCACACACTCAAATCCTCAAGGGCTTCCAAACAGCGTGACAACGCAGGAAAGAATTTCCATTTTTTGTCACTGTATCCAAGCAGGGACTCATGTACAACTCAGCTCTAAACTTGAAAACAAACACACGTGAGAACAGAGAGCCATGGTGTCAATGGAACAAGAACTAACAGCTGCCACACTAGGGAAACAGAAATAGATGTTTTTCCTCTTCCTTTCATCCCCAATGGCACAGCAAGGCAGAGCCTGGACAGTGGAACCTTTGCTGTGTCTTCCCAAAAACACAGCAACCCTGACCTCCCTCCACTCTCCACCTCCTGCAGATTCTGACAGCTGCCCATCATCCTTGGCCTTTTAATGAAAAGCAGCTTCAATAAAACCTCTGACAGCTTTTACCGTAATGTAAGCAATCCTGGCATAAAGAAACAAGTCTTCATTCAACTGGATCCCTCTGAATGAAAAAGAAATAAACCCTGCTGAAAAACACAGGCACACTTGACACTGGCAATGTGATGAACACCCAGTGTTTGCAGGGGATGGAGGTGTCCCAGAGGATGGAGGTGTCCCAGATTTGGCTGTTCCATACATGTTTCCACCTTCCTGCCTGCCTGCTTTACCCCAGGAATGTGCTGTCTGTAACAGAATAATTTGGTACACGCAGGGTGAAGCCTCCCCTGTGTGTGAGCGTTCCTGGAGAGCTGCGGGGATGGGGGGATGCGTGGGGGAGGGCATCAGCATCACCAGCAGCACCAGCAGCACCAGCAGCACCAGCATCATCATTAGCAGCAGCAGCAGCAGCAACAGAATCAGAAGCAGCAGAAGGAGAAGAAGCAGAGTCAGAAGGAGCAGAAGGAGAAGAAGCAGAGTCAGAAGGAGCAGATTCAGAAGGAGCAGAGTCAGAAGGAGCAGAAGCAGAAGGAGCAGGGTCAGAAGGAGAAGAAGCAGTCAGGAGAAGAAGCAGAGTCAGAAGGAGCAGAAGGAGAAGAAGCAGAGTCAGAAGGAGCAGAAGCAGAAGGAGCAGAAGGAGAAGAAGCAGAGTCAGAAGGAGCAGAAGGAGCAGAAGCAGAATCAGAAGGAGCAGAGTCAGAAGGAGCAGAGTCAGAAGGAGCAGAAGGAGAAGAAGCAGAATCAGAAGGAGCAGAATCAGAAGGAGCAGAGTCAGAAGGAGCAGAAGGAGAAGAAGCAGAATCAGAAGGAGCAGAATCAGAAGGAGCAGAGTCAGAAGGAGCAGAAGGAGAAGCAGAGTCAGAAGGAGAAGAAGCAGAGTCAGAAGGAGCAGAAGGAGAAGAAGCAGAGTCAGAAGGAGCAGAAGGAGAAGAAGCACAGTCAGAAGGAGCAGAAGGAGAAGCAGAGTCAGAAGGAGAAGAAGCAGAATCAGAAGGAGCAGAAGGAGAAGAAGCAGAATCAGAAGGAGCAGAGTCAGAAGGAGCAGCAGCATCAGCGGCCGCCCCCGGCCCCGCGGGGCAGGAGCCGCAGCTGAGTCACGGCTCTGCCTCTCCCCCCGCCAGGGATTTTCTCTCCAAGCTCGCAGACATCGCTGTGACAAGGGATTCTTCCTTTCAGAGCTGAACCTGCAGCGTTTTGACGTCTAAATTAGGGATTTGTCCGAGCGTGTCCTTGTCCCCGCTCCGTGGTTAAAGCCACTGCCCTCCCCTTTCCCCCAGTGTCTCTGCTCAGGCTTTTGCTGGAATCCAAAGGTGAAATAAAATTCATAGTCATAAAAAATTAGTGTAAATTTCCACACCCATAAACTTATCGAAACTGTTATATTTATTTCAACTACAAAGTATTAGCCTTGGATTCGAGCTGCTGTTTAATACAATCCAAATATGTGCCATTTTATATTTATCACAAAATCCTTCCCAGCCCTGGAAATTCAGGAGACGGATCCAAACTTACAATTCTTTTGGATAAAAGCCTCTACTTCAGAAATGGGGCAAATCTGTTCCAGTGATTTGCTACAATGGACAAGGTTTAGTCTTTGCTGTCCATCAGCTGTCAGGAGGTCAAAGCCTCCTTTCCTGAAATGTTTTCCAAATGATCTGCCGAGCGAAAGAAAAAAATTGCAAAGGCAAGGTTCAGAACGGCAGGAATTATATCATCATCATTTTTAAAAAGTATTTGTACAAGTCAAATGAACAAAAGATGCTCTTTGCCACCCAAAACCTTGAGTATTCCAAGCTGGTTAGCATATGGAACACGAGACTGAAGCCAGTTGATAATTACTTCAGTGAAAATTCTCTGCTAGTATTTATGTGTTTAATTCTACGTTTGCTAGATGCCCGTGGGGATAAATATGTCTTGCTACTGAAAAGCAGCAAAGAAATAGTGATAAATAATAATTCAACACAGAAAACCAGTTCTTTTTGTTCCTTTTAAACCCCTCTGCTTTGTACAGCATCACTGTGTTCCACAAGTACTTAATCTACCAAAAATAGGCTACAAAAGTCGACCTTGGTGCATCCTGGAGGTGTCCAAGGAAGGACTGGATGTGGCAGAGCTCCTGGCTGGTGACACGGTGGGGACAGCTTGGACCAGCTTGGATTTAAACCTATTTGCTTCATTTGATGGAATTTCTCACTTGTAGGATAATTCTTTATTGCTAATTTTTTTTTTAATATAAAATTTAGGGAGTTCCCTACATGTCATCACCAAGAGCACTCCTGCCTTGTAAGAAAACTAAAAACCAAAAAGGCAAATATGGGTTTGCCTGCAATTCCTGCACTGATTAGAGATAAGTTCTGGTGTTTTTAAGTAATTTTCTGGATCAATACCTGAGCAGGAGCCAAATTATCTTCTGTCCCAACTCTGCCCTACCTTGCAGAACTGGAGCCTTAACTCAAAGCTGTCCAACTCTCAATTTCATCCTCCTCCTGATTTATTTTGCAATTTGTAACTCTGTGCCCCATGATCCAAGCAAACAAATCACAGGTTCAGGAAAGCCCTGCCAGTCTTGACAAGGTGAATGAGATTTTCTCTGCATTCTCCAGTCTGCCATGAGGATTTGCTTCTCCAGTAATTCTTGGCCCTAACAGTAAAGTATAAGCAGCTGCTTCTGAGCGTTGTTACTTCTTCCACATGATTCTGTCTTTAACCACAATCCAGAGTCAGATGAAAAATTTGAGATTGTTAATGGATGTTCTTTCTCCGGGAGCATCCTGCAATATACTCGAAAAATTCAGGACTTGCTCAATCTGTCTTCTCAAAAGCTGAACTGCTGCGATGCTAAAAAAGTGTGTGAGAAAGGGGCATGAAAGATTGCAAGGAGTTGATGCACATTTCAAACACTTCCCCATGAAAATGTGGTTTCCATATTCCTCCAGTGTACTCATAACTCTCCAGAAAGGAATGTTGGAATTTTGGAATATGGAAAATTGCAGTAATGTATTTCTGAGTTATCCAATTATGGAGACCAAACTGCTCCCAAAGTCTGCTTTGCTACTGGAACTACAAGATGTTTTTAGTACACGTGAACCAACATCTACACTTCAGTACTGTACACATCTTGCCTTAGTTTGATTCTCTTTAAACACCAAGATCAGCACAGGGAATCTGGAAAGTCAATAATAAATGATAAATAATAAATAATAACAGTGCACTAATAAATATAATACATAATGTATAATATAGAAATAATTATAATGAAATAATATAAATAAATAAATATTCTAATGGATTAGGAGTGCTGATATTTTATCTTAGATAAATTCTGTTGAAGAGGAACGGGAAGAGGAAAAGTTAATTTCATACAGACAGCAAGAGCACAAAGAAAGAACTTTGCATTATGACAACCTAAATGCATTTGATCCTGTAATTTAAATGTATGGCAAAACAATAATCTGTTCAGGTACTGAATGCAATTCCCTGTATCAGTGATGAATTGAGTATTTTAATAACCAGTCATGAGAATTTTCAAATTCATTGTCACAGCTTGAGCAAGGACAATTTCTTCCAGCCCATGTGCCCTTTAGAAGCTGAGTATTTCTAATCAGTGAGAGCTGATTGACCAAAGGAACGAACAAATAATAAGAAGGAATAATGAATAATAAGGAACAATAAGAATGGGAGAGGGGAAGGGATGAGGAGGGGAGAGCAGAAACAAAACTTCTGGAAGTGTGGATTAGGGGAAACTTGGCTCTGCCACAAACTCCCATGTCCAGCAGAACTGAGGCAGGGAGGTGAGCAGATTTCCAGCCAAACAGCCAATTCCCAGCACCCAATTTCCAGTGCCTTGTGCCTTTTTGGTGGAACCTTCATTTGCATTTAATCACGCTCTTCACAAAAGGCTCTTGGAAGGCTGCAGAAATAGGAGAATGTAATCCCATTATTCCAACACAAAGAAATAGGAGAATGTAATTCCCTTTATTCCAGCACAAAGAAATTCCAGCAAGGTGATCTCTCCATGGCTGAGCCACAAGAGAATTGCAAGTCCCAATCATCTGATTTTTTTTTTTCCCCCAAAGAGATGCCATAAATGGAAAGAAAATTTCTCCAAGTGAAAAAGGCTTAAACAAAACACATATTTATCACACCCAAGTATTGGAGAGAGGATTTTTTAACAATGCCTGCATTAGCTGCAAGGATACTTTATGCAGAAATCAGGCAGGTACCTTTGAGAAAATGTATTTGAATAATGACAAGTATTTTACTTTTTGGCAACCTCTTGAGCTGCACAATAAGAATTTTGTCACTCTTTGTTCTGTGATGAATTCTTGATGTAAAAGTCTAAATTTTCCATTAACTTCCAACTTTTTCTTTAAGAGGACTCTAGAAAAACAGGAGGTGAATGGGAAGAGAATTTCCCGGGTGACAATCCCTGGTGGGCTGTGGCTCTCCCACCCTCTGGGGATGGTTTTGAAGGGTGGTTGTTGGTGGCTGGCGGGAAGGGGGACTGGCAAATGTCACAGTGACCATGGAATGCATCTCTCCTGGTCACAGAGCTGTGCTGGAGCTGCACTCCACTGAATACTTTTATTTGCTTGGAAAAGCCTCAGAATTCCTGGTTTTTGTGGAGGTATTTACACCATTTTATAGCTTAAGCTGGAATTTTATCAGCAGAGTATCGCCATTTTTGTCACATTAATTTAATGTCACAACTTTTGCCTATTTGAAATGAAGGGTGACAGATTAAAGGCAGGAATCAATTCCTCCGAAAAATCAACAATCATCTTGAAACAGCTCTTGTAAAAAGGAACAGCAAGTTAAAATGTCATGACTCACCACAGCACACAATTTCCCCAAAACATCATTGCTGTCACATGCAGCTCCTTCACTGCTCATGTGGAAACAAACAAGAGTAAACAAACACAGGAATTGTGAGCAGAACATGCCTAATCACTGTTTAATGCCTTTCACTGCCACTTCCAAGCCTGCACAGTAATTTCACCCTGAATGTTCTATTTTGGTTTCAACACAAAGGGCCAGATTAGAAGTTATTAATTAAAAAGCACAGCGACATGAAAACTTCATATACTTGGATTTTTCTTCTTCACCCTTTCCAGAAGATTTCAGTAATGATTGATTCAAGCAAAAACCAGTTCTGAAATATTCTTTTTAAGCAAAAATTTCAACCTTTAAATAATTCTTGAGGTCTGCTGTATTTAGTTTTAACATGGTTAAGTGACTGCACAGTGACCTCAAAATGTGCAGCAGAATTAGTGGGGACAGCTGACAAAGAGAATTGTAAAAGGCAGTAAGTGTGCATCAGTTTAATTTGAGTTTGGACAGAAAAAACCTTATTCCATCTGAATGCAATAAAAGAATTGACACAGGCAGGTCCTGTGCACTGGAATCTAAACAGAGATATTTTTGAGAGGGTATTAAAGATGACTGAATATTTATAATTTTAACTATCTGATCAGAGCTGTTTCTAATCAATTTATTTTCCATTTACAGACGTACAGAACTTCTGCTGGTCCTACAGTCACGGGTTTTATCCCTGAGTTTTCAGGCAATGTTTCAGACAAAACTGAGGAATTTGTCCTCATTATGCAGAATAATTTTAATGCCTTGCACAGCTCTGTCAGGAAAATGCTCCTGGATTACTGCAGACAGGCAGAGATGTGCACACACTTTTACACGTGTGCAGATTACGCTGCTTCTGGCCCTAAATGAAATTAGCTGTGTGTGTTAACGAGATTACAGCACAGCACTCCAGCCCTGGTGCAGCAGAGATGGGGACTCTGATAGTTTACAACAGCTGCTTTTGCTGATTAACATCATTAACTCTGATTTATGTATTACACATAATCCTATTTTCCTACATGAAAGTTATTTGCTGAAGTCCTCAAAGTGAAAATATTCTGTTCTCATCTTGAGGAGTCCAGTGTCTAGATCTAAAGAATTTCATTCATCTATCAAGTGTCTAGATCTAAAGAATTTCAGTAATCTATAGCAAAAACTGCTCTAAAACACAGACTAAATAAAGAAATGTAAAAGTGACTTTTAGAAGTATTGTTCATCCCTGAAAAATAAACGTTTTCTTGATTCTAATTAGGTTTGCTTCCTTTCAAACACTCAGTTGAAAATTCCCAAACTGAAACAATCCTTGAAATGAAGCAATGTGCTGTAAGCCTTACACTGGTGTTTGTAAAAGAGTTACATGCACAAAATCTCCATCCCATCTTGACAGACAGACGGACAGACGGAGCAGTTTGCCACGTGTTTTTCAGAAGGCTGAAACCACTACTGGAATTCAGTTCCACAGGCAGCATCACCAGTTCCCAGGTCTGGATCCCCCAGCCAAGAAGTGACTAACCAACACTCAGGGAGAGCCTCCACCAGCCCAGTGGCAAGCCAGCAAAGGAGAAAATCGAGATTTAATTCTGCCGTTGCCACATGAAGTCACACAGAGCCTGGGTTCCAGGAGAACAGCACCTGTGTGGTCATTCTGTGGTGAGAGCCTTGCTGAGAGCTGTTCCTGAAACACGGGGACACCATCACCGAGGGGTTTGGACAGTAACAATCACACTCTGCCATCTCCTCTCACTGTGCAGGTGTGTTTCACCCCAAAGGCCACTTAGGAGCTGATTTGTCATCAATGCACAGCCCAACAGCCAAGGATCTGGGAGCTGAAAAAGACATTTGTAATATTCAGGGGGGAATAAAAGAAAACAAAAAAGAAACCCACCAAGCAGTAACCCCGAAGCTCCGTCACCTGCCTGATTTTTTGGAAAGGCCTTCTAGCAAATAAAAGAATAAAATAACTGCAAAACTAAACAGAAAAGCACTGCTGTCAGACCCTCACCCAGCCAGTGGAAGTGATTGGAGTAGAAATAATGTAAACAATAATGCACATTAATTATGCTTTATATTGGCTCCTCACATGTGTTACAATCCCAAGGCAGGGAATCTTACCTTTGTGTACGTTGAATTACTGCTGGTTCACAGCAGACATTTCTTCCTTAGCAAGAAAATTAATCAGCACAAAAATCCTAGACCGTGGGTCCAACTGAAAGAATTTAGGCAGGGAACAGCCTGACACAAATCCTGAACATCTACATCCCATAATTTCTGCATTGTAACCCACACAATGGATGCTCATGAGACCTGTCTTCAAAACACCTGACTGACTTCCCACTGGCACCATGGAGGAGCTTCCTTTTATTCCAGTGCAAGAAAACAACAGCCATGGACTACTTTCTATCTGGACAGCATCCACCAGGGAAAATTCCTGCAAATCCTTCTCCCAAAAAACCCTTCTATGTACAGATGTACATGACTACATACACGCAAACACATTTCGAAAGGCCTATCACAACCACTGGTCATTTATTGATATATATATATAGTATGGAACACACTTGTCATTTATTGATATATATATTGTATGGAACAGCCACACAAAAAACCAAAATTATTCTAAAGGTTTTATTCTAATTCTTATTGCCCTTTCTTTTAATGACTGTTAATAAATTTTTCTTTATACCCTTTTAAAGTTTTAAGCCTACCTTACCTCTCTCCTAATCCTATCTCTCAACACGAATTAAGGACATTAGTAATTAACCAGCACCAAACCCACCACACTTTTCACTAACCAAGAAATCCCAAAATTAACAAAATCTCAAATTAGCAAACCAAAAGCACTATACAAAATTAGTGTTTCTACCCAGTTTCAAACTAAAACCACCACCCTTGGCAACATCCATCAGGGAAAATTCCTACAAATCCTTCTCCCAAAAAACCTTTCTACATACAGACGCACACGACGACATACACACAAACACATTTCAAAAGGCCTACCACAAACACTGGTCATTTATTGATATATGCTGTATGGAACAGCCACACGAGACTCAGGAAAATTACCTTTGGTTATCTGTCAAAAACAAAGGCTTCATAAATAATTTTTCCTCATTAAAAGTATCCCTAGGATTTTTATTTACCTTAATATCAAAATTTAGGTGCTGCGCACATCTTGCCTTAGTTTACCTATTTTTAAACACCAGGGTCAGCACAGGGAATCTGGAAAGTCAATTGGGCTTTAAGGAAGGAGTAGATAATGGGATAAAGAGCAATGTGAGTGTGTGGTAATAAGAGATTCTTACAAATAAATATTCTAATGAAGTAGGAGCGCTGGTATTTCATCTTGGATAAATTCTGTTGAAGAGGAACAGCAAGAGGAAAAGTTAATTTCATACAGACAGCAAGAACACAGGGAAAGAACTTTGAATTTTGCATTTCTATATATACATATATGGAAAATTGTATATATATATAATTTTATTTATATATATATATTAGTAGTAGATGGCTGAGACAACAACTCTTGAGTAAAAC